>NC_042494.1:13322181-13346505 GCF_005508785.2 Acyrthosiphon pisum | reverse complement strand
TTAATTTAAAAAAAAATGTATTATTAAATTTATAATAAACTCTTAATAATACTCTTGTATTCATATTATTATACTTGAGTCAAGTGTTGCCATAAACATCCAAGTGCTGACCGGAACATTTATCGGTAATTGAATGGCTTATGTAAATAGAATTACCTATTTTTTTTTTAAAACCCTTTCTTTTTGTTGTTTATTTAAAAAATTATATGTATTAATGTAAAATCAATATAGGTTGTTGGTGGATTGTGGATACCTAAACAAAACCACTTATATTTTAATATATTTATGAATAAATAAATTAAAATTTCTCTTAAAAACAAAAATGTTATTACCTACGTACCTATATTATTTTATTAATAATTAATTTAATGATTCTCAATTGTGATATACTTTTCTGACTTTTTGACCTTAGTAGCTTAGTTTTCCATCAATGTACTCGTGAAATTCTGAACAAGTCACTTTGAAATTGAATTTCAATTGAATGATACTTTTTCCTGTTCCTACTTGAAGATAATAGTGTTCTTTGGTCCTCTGAACAACTATCAATGAAAATAGCAATTCTTTCATCGTTTGTGTTATAACCAAAAGTGGCTTATCTATAAGTATAGTGCTCATCAATATTAAATTAAGTTTTGTTTCTAATACATCTGCAGCTTCAATTGGTTGATATGTGGAAAGATGTTAAGGTGAATTCTATATAATAACGATAATATTGATCGTGGAATTTAGTGATAAATAAAATAAAATAATATAAATAAAACTGTTTACACTTTATATGGACATTCGATGGATCCATAGATAATAAAGACATGAATAGGACATAAAGTATTATTGGCTATGAATGAAATTTTAAGCCCCGTTCACACGATCAAATAATTTGTCAAATATTTGATGTAGGTATGTCAAACTTCAAATATTTTAGAAATGGTTCTAAAATATTTGGAGTTTGACAAACGTAAAATATTTGACAAATTATTTGATCGTGTGAACGGGGCTATACGAATTGAGGCCAAAAAAGTATACCTATATCGATTATCTGATTATCCATATAGATAAACGTAATCATACGTATAAAAATGGAAGCAAACGGCCTCAATTTCTTATCTATGATAATGGACCGCAAAACTAACACATAGTAAATGCGTTATGTCCTATCCATGTCTTTATTATCTATGGGTTGATTCGATGTGATGTCCACGAGACTGAAGTTATAAACTTATGGACGTTCTATATCGTAGACACATAACATATTAAAGGGTTCAATTGGACCCACACTAGCTGTCCATGCTAGTAGCATGCTTATAGTGTCCATGACACGATAAACAATAAAAATATCTAACGTGTTATGCATTAAGCTAAACGACACAACGATAGCGTCAAATGAACCATCGCGTAGGATCGTATCGACGACTTTGGTTTAGGGGTGTCATAATAATAACAATAATAATATCAAACGGTTGTCTTATAAGTTGTTCTCATGACTTACGACACTCTCTGCACATAATATTTTTGAACACGTGGAAAATAATAAATTTAATACACGCATTCGACACCGACGAAATACTCTTTTGAATACGTTCTTAGTGTGTGCAATCACAATGTGTAATTATCGCTGTAAGTATTACCTGTCCGTGTGCGGTAACAAAACGATAATAATATACGAAATAATAGTTATTATTATTGATATATGCGTGTGGTTGTGGTCAGCACAAATCATTTAATCCGGTTAAATTGCGGTACATTTGTGTTTAGGAGCAATATTTAAAGGGTAGTAGTAAATTTCGGAGCGGGATTCGTTTCGCGATTCCAAATGATAGAACGGTGGTGACAATTACAATTATTTAATATGGGAGGTGACGTTCAAATAAAAATTGGTTCCTGCGTTTCTAAACAATTATTATAATTCTATAATATGCTGTATACAATATACATGCATTATAATATTAGTTATTACTTATCATTAATATCTGACTATCTGAGTATCACAATGTACGAACTCATCGCCAACCACCTGCGTGATAACAGTAATAGTCCAATAATTCTGAATTATCTCTGCCGGTTGATTATCTATGATAGAGTGACCATAAAAATAAAATAAAAATACGGGACACTTAAGTTACTTAACTAAATATATTAATATAAAAAAAACAAATTAAAAGTATGCTGTATAATAGTAAGTTTTTAAATACAAATAAAATATTAATAAGTATAATATGTACACAAAAATCCAAAAAAAAATTATTTTGATGACGATGGCAGGTAAATTTCTTCTTTTAATGTTTTTGTATACTTTTTTGCTGAACTGATTTCGTCGAGTAACTTAGTTTCTTTTAATAGAATATTATAAAACTCATTACAAGATAAGTTTTTAAAATGTGTTTTTACAATTATAATTGATTTGATAGTCTCAACCAAAAATCGATTTTTTTTTCATCTGTCCACAACACATCAATGGTTGAAAAAATCCGTTCTACTGCAGCATTTGTATACCCGGAATTGACAAAGAATATTCTACAATTTTTGATATGTTAGTTGTATCAATGTTATGAGCGTTAGTGTATTCAAATATTTCACACCACTTAACTTCTACTTTAACTGAATTTTTTTGCCATTCATGAATTCGTGATTTAAAAATTTGTTCTACATGACTGAATTCATCAAATAAATTATCTTCATCTAATTTTATGTTAGAATTATTTAGGTTGTTTTCCATAAGAAATTTAATACATTTTTGAACATTTTCCCTAGAAGAACAGTTTATTAGTTGGAGCCAACGATATATAAAATAATTATAAATTAAAAATAAAGAGAAAAACGGGATTAATACGGGACCTACTTGAAAATACGGGACAAAATGCGTCCCGTATAACTTTTATCGGGACAACGGGACACAAAGTGGAAAAACGAGACAATTCTGTATAATACAGGACGTATGGTCACCCTAATCTATGAAATCATTTAAATCTATTATTTTTTTCTCCTTCACTGATTTCCGTTTATACAACTCGAACAAAACTCACACATAGTGGTTGATGCAACAATGTAAAACGTTAATTTGCAGTTTGATTTTTAATTTCTTCAGTTAGGTAATAATAGTATAATACGTGACTTAAGAAAGCAATAGGTATAATTAGGTAGGTACTCAAATGAAAAATAATAAGACAATGTAGCCAAAATTGAGACAAAATAATAATAGGCGACCAGTAGACCAGTAGACGTGAGACACTCTGTATATTATGTAGGTAGTCGGTGTGTCAAAATTGTTTAGATTATTACAAATGTTTAATATTTTTATCTGTTTCTAGGGTGAGATGTTTTGATTCCGTCTGAACTCTCCTCCGCCACAATTTATAGAAATACAAATATTTTCTTCAAGATTTCAAGTTCACCTCTTCAATATTGTCTCCATTTACATAAAAAAAATAACACAAAATCCAATATATTCAGTTCCGGACGGATTTCGGTATGCACGGTTGGCACCCCGCGTTTGTTCATCATACATATATGACGCCCGATTTGAACCAGCCGTTACCGGGACTTTTTATTATAATATATACCTATTAAATGATCAAACGAAAAAATATTATAGGTACCTACAACAAATTCCTCGGTTTATAACACGGCGACAGCCGACAGCGAACGACGGAGGAAGCTTTTCGCCGGACAACGAGGCGGTCGCCGCCACCATCATTTATCCGTTAAAGACGACAATGATCGATGGTCGTCGTGCTCGCGCGATCCGCTTTTGCCCGGAGGCATTAAATATTTTGAGAATAAAACAGAAATAGGTACATTACATCAGCTACCTTACAAAACTATCGGATGTTTGTTTACGGCGACTGGTTTGTATTCTTTGGTTGGACCGTGTTTACTGTACGATTGTATGTGAAAAATAAATAATATGGCGTGATGTGCGTAGGTATATATCACGTAACCGAGGACGACCGTGTACACCGCGGTGCACGTGGTCGGGATCTGCCTATGTTTAAAACCAAAACGAAACGGTTTCCGCTGACCTTATACCGACATCTGCGAAGTACAATATTTTTATATAATATACGATAATTATACGTGATAACGGAAAAAAACGTGATTCTTATTGGCAGATATTGAAATCTTACAGGTCGATTGTGATTGTCAGTGGGCACGGATAGCATGATCAGACGAATAAATTAATATGATATAATAGTTATGCGCGTCCATTGATTTTTTTTATAGAAACACAGATATCAACGATAACCTATACAAAAATATAGTTCAATAGAATAATAAACAAGTATTATAAATAGTATTATGATTATAATATATTAATGTATGTAGGTGTTATTGCTTTTATTTCGACGAATTAGTATTCAGAAACGTAGAGTAAAAATATTTTCAATACCTATTGGCTATTTCGTTACAATCGATTGTTGATTCAGGAAGCGTTGTGTTAAGGTCAGTATATTACAATAGTTTTGAACCCACTGAAACGATGTTTCACAAAGCTCCCTCGAGCTGCGAGTGAATAAGGAAATATGTATATTGTATAGAAATTAAAAGTAATGGTTGTTATATTATTTTTATTTGTATTTACGTAGGTACATCTGTAGATCACATTTAGGTACGTAATAACAAAAATAACTATACGCTATCACACGAATCATGATAGATATTACGCGTTAACGTAACAAATAGGTACCTACTATTTCAACTCATAAACGTAACTATAAACCCTTAAAAACAAAAACTGTTAAAGTCGTAGCATTTAATACTACGAGTATAAGAATTGTATCGTATCGTTTTGTATTGTACATTAGGCGTTTGGGGTCTGGACGAATGTGTGCATTACCACAAACAATAATGAAGTAAACACGGACAATATATTTTCTTCTAAACCTATATGTTTACACAACTATACTTATAATGATAATTTTTAATTGAGTTAATCGAGAAACAAAACATTTTAAAAATATATTTTTAATCCTATTTTTTTGTTTACTCGGGTAAGTTAAGAATTATATGGAAACTTACAATTGACTTATTAACCTAAGTTCAATATTTTTTTTAAATATATAAATACTAAATAGTCAGTACCTAATATGGGTTAAAATAATAAAAAGTAAATGTTTATGCAACATGCATCACCAATAATAATTTTATTTTATTTTAATTATTTATAAATTAACGTAACCAGGATTTTATTAAAAGTAACTCGTTATTATTATTAAGTTTATATCGATAAAATTAGTTGAGCTAAAAATAAAAATAATAAAAATGTTAAGTTAAAAAGTTAAAAGCGATTAAACTTTTAACTATTTTATGCATTGCAGGTTTGTGTGTACCCATATTATATATGAGTATGTTTGGCGAGTGAGTCGAAAAATGATCTAAAAAAATTATAACTGGTCTCTACGTCGCAATATCGTGTATCATATTATTGTACGCATATATCGTATTATCGTATCACGTTATATACCACAGAGTGTTATTATACCGCCGACGGTTCAATTATTATTTATTTACGCGTATCATAATCATTCGGTTTTAATCGCCTCCGACAATATTTTATACTGCGCTCGTTGCTAGGTTACTGTTATTATGTGGGTTATACCGGAGAACATACTATTCCATGTAGTTAACTAAAAATACAATAATGGTTTTTGGCCATAAAACGCACACATTCACACATACACACACATGCGCGAGTGTCGTGAGTCGTCTATATATAATATATATGTGATATATATATATGTGTGTGTGAGTGTGTGTGTGTGTGTGTGTGTGTGTGTGTGTGTGTGTGTGTGTGTGTGTGTGTGTGTGTGTGTGTACATTGAACCCAGTAAGGGGTATATGATAATGTCGGTCTCGAAATCCCTTAAAGCGCCACCCTTTGTCCGGATCACATCGGAATACAAATTATATGCACGTTTGTTCGATACTGTATTTATAACATGAGTACGCGCACACATCATAATAAATATTATCATATTTTTTTGGTTTTCATTTTTTTTTCACCGTGTATGACAAAATAATGATTAGCTGGTGCTAATTGGCTGGTGTCAGGAACGGAGCAACAAATTGTTTTTTCTAACAAAAAGTTTTAACGTCCACACACACACATGCACACCTATATAATATTATACATAAAATATAAATAAACATATATTAATATAATGTATAATATAATATACATTAATCATATAGGTATGAATATATTTCTCTGTACATGCTGAAACAAGTCATGCACGCGTTTAAGTAAGCTACACATGCATCATCTCCAATGGCACAACTGCAACTGCTCGGAACTACACGCAGCACAATAATCGCCCGAAGAATTTTTTAGTAAGTTTCCAAAATGATCGGTTCTTATAGGTTTGATAGTGTTCATGGTTACCATTTGGTCCGTTATTGCAGCATCTGTATCCTGCAGTTTCACACAGGTGACCGACATCGCTACATTTAGTTCGGTCAGGGTTTTCAACTCCATTGGGACTAATCGTGACGGACAGCACTTGGATTGCCGTTTTGGGTGTCATCAACATAATATTTGGCATGGAAAAATAGACTTTTGTCAGTCGACTTGCACCGTAAAAGCTCGCACACGACTCTTGGCCTCGTCCAAATCCATGTCGTTCACTGTAATTATTGAAGAAATGATAAAAGATCGACTCCTAGGTTCGACCATGTTCGTGGTTACCACTTGGTCCAATATTGCAGCATTAGTATCCTGCAGATCCACACAAGTGACCGGCCGGCACCACTACATTGAGTTCGGGCAGGGACTTCGGCTCAGTTGGGACTGTCGTGGTGGACGGCGCTTGAACTTTCGTTTCAGCTGTTTTAGCTGTCATTAACATTATATTTGGCATTGAAAAGTACGGCTTAGGTAATGGACTTGCAGCGTATAATAGCAGCCCGCACGTGTCTTGCTCAAATTCATTGGATTTATTGTAATCGAAGACATCATAATACGAAAGTTATATTAAATTATAATTGATTCGTTAAACAGACAATAACTCGAGATTAAAGACAAATAAATTATAGTTTAATACTAGCTCACCATTTCCTTGGAAACGAGATTTTATATGCTTACTATGTATGGAATACATTTTAATTCAAATTGTGCCAGTTAATTAAATACGAGAATATACGGAGGGATTTACCACCATGCTCGCCATAATTTTTTCCTTTAATAATACATTTATTCAAATTATAATTTTAAATATGCCCATAGACCGTATTATTTTAAAGATTTCTATAGGTCACCTACCTTTTTTTCTGTTAATTGTTAGGCATATGATTTTTATACCTATTACTTTGACCTAAACCTAACCCATTATCATTAAACTTTAAATTACAATATTTAATATTAATCACCTGCACGTTTTATAGCATAGTCGGCGTCTTTAGAGTGAAATTCTATTCTCCTGAATTTCAAAACTATCATCACACATATTGTTATAATAATAATGTTACAATTGCACTGTGTAATGTTTAATAGGGTCGAACGATGTTATAAATTCCTTACCCATAAACTACCATAATTATAAATATTAAATTGTGTTACCTATTTTATTTTTGACGTTCAAAATGTACCCTACTATAATAAGTCTATATCACACAGTGGCGTACGCAGTTTTGTTAAAGAGGGTTAGGGGCGAACTTATTTGTATTCCTTTCCCCGTATTAGGTATTTGATGATTAACATAATATAATATGATATCCGTCCAGGATAATTAAGCCCCAACTAAAAAAAAAAAAATTGTATTTACAATTAATAATAAGGTTTAGTTGATTTAGCTACTGGGAAATAAAAAAACTATTTAATTCATATTAAATAAACAAAAAAAAAATTTTTTAAATACTTATTTTACCAAACCGATGCCTGCGAAAAATTGTTAAAAAGTATCTTTATTTTATAAAGCTTTTGGGAATAAAGGCACTTTATAGATGCTGAGTGTTGCCAAAAATGTTTCCCTGGGCTAATCATAGACTAGTATTATAATAAAATAGAGCATAAATGTGATATGCCTAATATAGCTTGTTATTTAATATAATGTTTAAGTTATCGTATATATTTTAATTTCATTGTGTAACTTTTTCTTCTAATATGGACCCCCTTGAACTGTACTAGTATATGTGCACGGCCCTGACCGTGTCTGGAAACTGACATAAGTTTACCTCAGTCACATCAAACAACAATAGATATATGTATTATAAATTATAATATATTTAATAACAATATGAACATGAACCTATATAATGATACATCAACTATATACTCGCCGTTTGTATATACAAAAGTGCAAACCATTTTGGGTGCGTATTATTATTATATTTTAACATAATATTTTGCTCTCATAACCCACTGCAATATTTAATTGTTTACTACATAAATCGCACGTATCGACATAATACATACATATTGTGTACACTTTATAAACATCATAATATTATACCTAATGAATAGTACCTACATGGAAAATTAATTTCGCTAAGCATTTAAAATGTGCACATACGCGTTGTACTTTCTGTAGGTACCTGCGCTTTTGTAACAGATAATGTAGTGTTCTTAATTAATTAATTCTTTAAAGGCCAAGTTTCGTACGTGCAAAATATATAAACGCCTTAATACAAATAATAATACTAAATCAGATACACCTATATAAATTATAATATTATATAACGAAACCTATATACAACATTTTAGAAAATTGATTGAAAATAAATAACAGCTCTTTGGTCAGTGGTCAAGGCAAGCCCAGGTATTATGGGTCATTTGGCCAATTAACCCAACCTAACCTAACTTTTGAACCTCATAATCTCAACGGTTTAAAAATACTGTTGGTGCAATAAACACATACAAAATGACTTATTATGCTGTTTATATAGTAGTTGTTTATTACGCTTACCGTTTTTTGAACTTTTTAATTATTAATAAAAAAAAATAATGGTAGGTAAGTACTAAATAGGTGCTTGAATAAAATATAATTTACCAATGTTATCAAGCTGGGTTTTGATATTTTTTCAAAAACTCACGAGTCGTTGTGTACTTGAGCACTATAACACAAACGTAATATATTTCATTTCAAGTGACGTCGTCTGAAATATCTTAAACACTAATTATAATTATAGTCGTTTGCAATGCATATTGAAACCGGCGCAATGATTACGAGCGATGTTAATTATGCTTGGAAATTGCACGTTTCGACGTCGTTAACTCAAACTTAACATCAAACTAAACACAAATAAAATTTAAATAAAATAACAACTTTAATAATAACAATAATATGGATCATTTAATTATATCATACTGTTATTATTATTATTATTATTATTATTTTATTATTAATAAACCCGCGGCAACTTAGGCCATTGGTTGGTTTTTAGCTGTCTGGTAAGGTACTGTAGACTTAAACACTTTTACACACTTATGGCAGATTTTTTAGTGGGCACCCGTAGGTATCTGCCATGCCTGGGTGGGGGATGGTGGCACTTCTCTCCGGACACCTTGACTTGTCCGAAGAAAAATGCCGCCCGCGTTGGAGGTTTTGAACCGGTGTCGGTGCTCGTCGCAACCGTCGATTAGTCTACTCGGCCACTCCGCCCCCCACTGCTATTATTATTTTCCATTCAGTATAGATATTATATTATATGCATATCCGTGTTTGGTTTATGCTCACTATAATTTAATGTTATAATCAAATAATGACAAATTAAGATATGGTGATTTGAAAGTTTTAGAAAATTAATATTAATTTGATAAAATTTTACAAATTTTAAACATTGTCTGACTTAAATAAGTACCTACTTCATTAACTGTTACATCTATTATCTATTTTATGTAAAACCATTATTGATTATTAAAGACTATTATCATTGGTTCATACATAAAATTGAATAACTTAAAAACCACTGGTGTATTCGGATTTCAATTTACGCATCAATTATACGCATCAAAGTTTTTGAAAATTCATCTGATTAACAATTTACTGTAAAAAGGGTGGTTTTCATGTGAGTGCATTTAAAAAAAAAACAAGTGCGAGTCGAACACACGCATGAAGGGTTCCGTACCATCATCAGCTATAAACATGTTGGCAACACTGCTTATATATTCTAGGCACGAATTAAGATGTATCTTAATTCGTGATTCTAGGATTTTTAGTATTTGTTGTTATAGCGGCAACAGAAATACATAATCTGTGAAAATTTCAACTTTCTAACTTTCATGGTTCATGAGATACAGCCTGGTGACAGACGGACGGACGGACGGACGGACAGCGGAGCCTTAGTAATAGGGTGCCGTTTTACCGTACGGAACCCTAAAAAAAGTATTTTGTATTGCCACAGGATACACTTACACCTTAAACATCCAAGTATATGAAATTATATGGTCTTATTGAGCAGTATACTTGAAGATTTCAAAAATCAGGATTTGTGTAAATTATTATTAAATATAACATATTTGTGTGCACGCTTAGCGAATCACTGTGTATTCACATACTGTAAGTCGTAAGAGACAAAATATGTAATACAATAAGAATATTTAGAGGTTCAATTTTTTTTCAAACAGAAACGGCGGCCGATTTACACTGTGCTACGGTTCAGAACTTTTTCCTTGGAATTCGGTGTTGAAGCGATTCGAAAATAATAATAAAACCCTACTCGTTGAAAAAAATCCGGTGCTGATTTCTAAATCCCTTACAAT
Source organism: Acyrthosiphon pisum (assembly GCF_005508785.2). Taxonomy (NCBI): domain Eukaryota; kingdom Metazoa; phylum Arthropoda; class Insecta; order Hemiptera; family Aphididae; genus Acyrthosiphon; species Acyrthosiphon pisum. Next base: position 13,335,815 of record NC_042494.1, on the reverse strand, counting down.
ACACCATGATATAATAATATGCATATTATAGCACGCCTTTAAACGTAAAACACCTAAAACCGTTTATGACTGCGGTGGCCCGATCGGAATAATATAACGATATCACTGTATTTATACTCATAATGTGTGTACGCTAGAACCGTCAGATTATCCATACCTATACCTATAATCTACATAATATTTACCGACGTTAATTAAAAAGCATGACGCGTTTTTATTCCCGACACAAACACACACGCACGCGCGCGTTATTATATTATTATTTATCCTCTCTGGCCGGCGGACGCCATTTATCAAAAGAAATGATAATAATAAAAAGTATAATAATAATATTATGTGCGTATATACAAAATCTACGATGTGGTCCGCCGGCGCGGAGTTCGATTCCCAAGTCCGTCTCCGGTTGGGTTGACAGACCATTTACAACCGTTGTAATAATAATTGGAAAACGAAAGGAAGAAAGAAAAAAAAAACCAACCAAACATAAATCATATAGAATCCGACGTGACGCGCGGTTCCTTTGGCCCGAGAGAAGAAAAAAAAAGTCGAAACATGGGTACCTACCTCCTATAATATAATAATATTATATATAGAGGAGACCGCGGCACGGACAATGCGCGGTGTATAGCTCTGGTACAATGATACGATATTATAAGACGTATACGATCCGTCACGATCGACTCGCCGGTGGCTACGCGCACACAATAATATATTATTTTATATATTATTCGTTTGCTATAGGTATAGGATGTGGGTATGTGGGTAAAGGCGGATCATTGTGCGGTAAAAACGGTCGCGAGTCATCTTTTGAGAGGAGCTAAACGTCGGCGGAATGATGAGTGTGTGTGTGTGTGTACCTATAATCGCGCGAAAAAAATAAACGTTACTTATCGAATTTGCACGCTCATGACAATATTGTATTATATTATTACCTATGTACAACATTGGAGTCGTACAATACGCGTACGGCTGCAATTAGCCGTCGATTCATCGCTGTCGCAGAGCATAATATTATTATCATTGCTATTATTATTATCATAAGAGTCGTCCAGTCATCGTCGCCGCCGCACCGGTCGATGATCGATTATTATTGTCAACGCCATTCGTAGGTACAATATAATATTATCATTGTTGTCGTGCCTCGGACGTGCACGTCTCGGAGGAGGTATACCGCACTGGGTATATATGGGTAGAAATATAATGGTCGCGGATCCGTTTTTATCATCGTCGCCCGTCGTAAAGATCCGTCGCGGCCGATATCGATTAGTCATTCCGACGTAATGAACAAACGTTAGTTTGCTCTGGTCGCGTGTTTTGACAACGACGATTTTAACGCATCGTGAAATAATAATAATATATTATTACGGTTTTTGTGTGTCTATCTGGGACTTTTTAGGGGATGACAGAATTGGCCTCCTCAATACTGCAACCCCCTCCTCCCATCATTCTATGTAAAATTTTAAAAAATGTCTTAGTTTTTTATGGTTAATTTTTCTGTATGCAACTAAACTATTTCTGATTACACTAATATCGATCGAATTGTATATGAATGATTATAACATAATTATGCATAACAAGCTTAAATCTAAAATCTAAATGGTTAAACATTTAAAAAAAATGTATAATCTTATATAATTTGTCTTGATATGTAGTGATAATTGTCTATCCACCTATTGAGAATATCCGTATGCTCTGTATACTTGTATTCGTCTGACTAACTAATAACATAGACAACTTTACGAATAGATTAATCCATTTTACTCTGTTGTTTTTAATATTAAAGTAGGTAATTTAACTGGTCAGTGGTCCAGCAAAATTGAAAGATAAGTTAATATTTGAGTTAATATTTAGTGTCCCATTTTTTTATAATTTTATTTTAAGACAAACTATAATATAGTGTGCAGCATATTATGAGCATTTAAAAATTTTGAAATACTCATAACTTGCTTCAAAGTTAAAATATCAAAGAACACGCATAGGTACATGCTTAAAAATATTCTTACCCCCCAAATTTCCAAATAAATCAACTATCGATAATATTAAAAACAGCCATAGATAATATGTATTATAATGAATAAGACATATTTCTTATCGAACGTTTCCAAATTGTCTCACTCAGAATATTTAAGATATACAGGTTGCACAACGACCAATGATTAATAGGGTCCTGCAGTGACTTTAAAAATGACACTAGTCTATAAAACAGCTGTCAAGAATAGAGCATTAGCTCTCCCGGTGTCAAAATAAGCTAAACAACCACAGTTAAATTCTTCGTCGTCTCAGAATGAAAAGGTTCTAACGTAATTTTTGTAATTGTTCAGGAGAAGGTTTTTAAGTTAGCCCGTAGGTACCTATCATTCACGTATGAATCAGAACATTTTCATTCTCTATATCTCATTGAATAATCAACGGATCAATACGATTTCAGAATTGAATTATACAACAAAAAATATTTAATACAAATATGCAAAAAAAACATTTTTCAAAAAAATTTATTTAGAACCTTTTCATTCAGAGACGACGTGACTTATCTATTACGAAATTGTATAGATAATAAACGAAACTTAGATAATAATCACAATATTCCCTGCATGGATCTTTGAGAGCACGGACTAAGTATATCTTAGTTCGTGGTTGAGAGTTAATTTTTTGAAGTATCAGTTCTTGAGTCACAATATTTGTCTTCGTTGTGCAACCTGTATATCTTAAATCGTGCTCAGACATACAATGACAATTACAGTGAAAATTCATTGAGGATAAACCATTATTTTTTCTGGGTAGGATGAAAAAGATTTACATCTTTTAATAATTTATATCGCCGTCTCTCTTCCTTATTCAGGAACGTTACATGCTTTGTTTTTGATATACACACCATAAAATGTGCTATGTTGTGTGATAGTAAGACGGAGACAACACATGCTGGTACAATGTCCTCTTAAAACATATTCATGATACTAAACATGATATATTTTATAATAAGCAATTTAAAACTATAATGTGCAAATACTGATCGAATTTAGTCGAGATTTTAGTGACAGAATCGGATGGTCTATCGATATATATATATATATACACTGCTTACATACCACTACGTAAAACGACTAAATACATTATATTTCATGCAATTTCAAACAGAAACGACAGTGTATAATAAAAATAAAAACAGTATAATTATTATTATTATAGACCGAGCTTACCGGGTTATAAAATACAGTCTGTCGGTTGGTAAGTACATAGTATAATATATGATGTATGTAACCGCATACTTACACAACCCTTGACTAGCCAAACCTTTGTTGTTGTTGTACATTAGACACAGAGTACAGTAATGTAATATAATACGTCTACAATAAGAAAGTTCGGCGACGCCAGAGGACGGACGATCTGAAATGTCCGTGTCTATACATATTAAAGAAATATATTATGTGATCGATCTTACCGGAAAAAGTCAGTGTCAATATTCCAAAGCTGTTATTTATAATTATTATTTTGAACGAAACGTGATTACTGCAGACTTAAATACTTAATATAAACAAATCAAATAAATATTTAATATGACTGCATGCAGTATGATGTCTCGCGAGACATGTCGAGTAGGACGGTTTAGTACCAGGGGCGATACCCCAGTTCTCCCGGAGTGGTAAGAGTGGTTATACAACGGTTACCCTATGATCAACTTGAGGTGGTGTTGCAAACTTGCTAACAGCAAGTCGAGGGGTATTTTTGATTGTTTTCGTCCGAGCGCAACGCAGCTAGCGAATGGCAATGCGGACATCACTGGCGTGCATCACTGTAAATAATTTTTGAAGTTAATAGAAAATATTCGCTGAGTTGGCTACTCTCTTATATATATATATAGGCCATATCATGGTTTAAATATACAAGGTTATTGCACATAGCCCATATTGTTATCAAACAAAAATAAAATAGCAGCGTAAGGGTTAAAGGGTACGAACCATATCATAGTATAGCCAGTAGCCTAGGTCGTCCCCTTACGCTGTCGTCCTTAACGTGATAAAATTATATTGTGGGGGTACTATTGCAAAAACCTTGTATATTTAAGCCATGGGATTATTATCCAGCCCAATAGTCAATAGTCACGAATAGGTACTTATTGACGACCATCGAACTATAATAATTTATTCCATGCAAATAATATATAGGTACATGATATTCGTTCTCATCGAATGATTTTGGACAATCCAAGCATTATAGGTAAACATTTTATTTTTTTTATTTCAAACAATCGAATTTTAACCGAACACTTCGGTGCACTCGAAAGTCGAATAATATGATATTATACCTACCTATGTGTTCTTGCATATTATTATAACATTAAATAGTTTAGCTGCAGTAAAACACTATACGTCACATAGGTATTTTGTCCTACAAATTTTGAATTAATATCACATAATAATAATATATTATACAGAGTTACCGAAATCCATATTTCTCGGTTAGATACTGTCCCTGACACATAATTATGTATATCATCGTATTCTATGGAAACAGTAGTAAAACAAGACCGAAATACAAATTTTCACGGGTCAAGTGTATTAGTAAAAGTGTGAGCTGAATATTAAACGTCCAAAGGATACGACGACGAGTGCACTTGAACGCGTTATTATACTTCTATTTAAAGTTATGACCTTTCGAGAGTATAAAATATATATACGCGTACACATTCCCTGCATTTTTCAGATTATAATATTGTGCTTTATTTTTTATGTGCAATATACCTACGCAAACAGGACATTATATGATCAATCGGTATATAATATTGAGTATCTACGTTAAGCTGCGATTTTAAAACATCTGATACGAACACACAACGATATAATAAAATCATTGACAGCAGAGACAATATTATTATGGATAATAAAAACAACGGGTTGCATTTTATGATAACAATAATAACAATAATATGATATGATAAGATTCGATTGTTTTACGTTAGATTATTAATTTAATATCGTGTTGTCGTGCACGCGTTTGATGTTTTCTCATTACATGCAGACATGCAGTATCAATACGCTGTATGTGCATGATTTAAAATAAAAATAAAAAAGTATTTATTGATCTCTGTGCTTAAAATATATTCTGCTTTCTGCATTACGATCGTAGGATAAGAATAAAAGCCGATCACGACGACAGGAAAACGATGTAGGCATTTCAATGTTCACTGTTTACCGCGGTTTAAGATATATCTACAACTGTTTACTACCTATCCCTGATAACAAAATCGTCGGCGTTATTGTACCATATTTATACCTTCTCACTCCTTCAGGCTGCAAACGTGGTATAATAATATAAGCTTAGTCCGTGATAAATGTACCTAGGAACATCGGAATCGATTTCACGGCGAATTTTAATTTCTACTTCAGGCAACTATTTTTATCGGATATAATCTGACCGACTCGTATGCAATACTTCCGGCCTGGTCAAATTTCTTTGTTACACTTACTTGTGCGCATGCCTTAGTTGTAAGGTAGGTAAGAATAACACGACTTTATAATTAATAGATAAACACGTCCGTTTTGCGCGCACTTCATTTCATTATAAATGCAGTCCGATTTACCAATTTTCAAACTATCGCGATATACACACAGTGATTCACCAAGGATGCCCACCCCTTTTTTCAACGAAACAAAATCTAATTTTTAAAATTTCAAATATATTTAAAAACATTTTCAAATTCCTGAGATTTTTATTACTTAAATAGTGTTCTGCAGTGTATATCCTGTACGAGTCTTCTGATTATTCAAATCAGAACCATCCTTTTCAACTATAAACTATTCTACTATCATTTTTCCAAACATTTTGATGTATCAAAATTAAAATTCTAACTAGTACCTAGTTTTTGAGTTATTTAACTTTGTATATTAAAGATAATATATAGGTCGATTATAATGGATTTGGCAGATATTAATCATGAGAGCTAATAGGTGATTTAAACATTTTCATAATTATTAATCTATTAACATTCATAATTTGTAAAAATTATCCAAGGATAATAAATACTAGATAAATTATTACATAATATATTCTATATTTTTGTAAAACCATTTTTAAGGACTATTATCTTTAGTATAAACATTTTAATAACCGAGAAACCACTCGTTTGAATTTTGAATTAGGTACATCAACATCTTCAAAACAATTATCCACTAGACAATAAAGAGTAAAAAGGGGGTTCTCATTTGAAGAACAGAAGTTTGTATCCCTAGGACATTCCACCCCAGTAGTTCAAAAAACCTCAAGTATTTGAAAATATAGTTTTAAATATATTACAAAATTCCAAAAACCAGAGTTTGAATAACTGCATTATTAAATTAAATAATGGGGTGAGCATGCTTGATGAATACCCCAGTATATTACGCCCGAAATATTTTTTTTAATATTTTTTATTGTTTCACTATTAAAATTAAACATACGATAAAAATAAATAGCATTGATGATTTTGTTCCCAAAAAATCGAACGTTTTTTGTTCTTACCGCATATGACAAAAATTATAGAAAAAAAAATCAAGAAAATCACCTAAATATAATATGTCAAGCACTATAATATGGCTTACACATACGATAGAGTGAGCTCCTGTACCGACGTAAACCGCAAAATGAATAGTCAATTTCGACGAATTATTGATATAAATTATTATTAAGTATTATGATTTATATTGAGTATTAACGTACCTAGTGCGAGTGAACGCAGTGTTTTTCATCATTACGCAATGGTGACATTTTTACAAAAATAAAAGCAATCTCGTCGACGGTCTTATAACATTCAAGGTTATTTAAAATGTATTGACTTTTTTTATATTACTATCGTTGTCAAGAGGAACCCCAAACTACATTTATACGGGTATTATATTATATTTTACGCGAAATATTTTATAGGTAATTATCTTACTTAAGTAGTTAACATTATATTATGCAGTGCAACAGCAGCGTGACTTTTTTTGATAACATTAACACGAAATCTAACGATCTACAAACTTATAAGACACCAATTATATGAAAAGAGAAGTAACCTACGACAGTAATAGCCATCATAAAACGAACGACCAATAACTATAAATATAACTATATAAAAACTACGCGAATAATAATAAAATATATTATATAGCACTGGTAAAGTTCTCTTTAATCTTTGATGACGAATATTCGGTTTTCTTATACAATCATGATTCATTATAAATTATAAAAATATTTGATTAAAATGTTTACTATATAATATTAACTGCATACTAGAATATTTCTTCGTGCGTACTTTGTAAGAATAATAATGTGTCGGATCGCAAGATCAAAGTAAACACAAAGAAAAATTCGTTAGTCGTAACGTATTTTCATAATGTCGAATAAAAACAAAAGTAGGTATAGATGTTCGATAACTATAGAGGGTTCAATATTTTAAAGTTTGAGCACGCAGTGTGGAAATAGATTTTTCATCCGTTTATATAATATAGACAGCTTATAACGCATCGTATATATTATAAACTATATAGTGTGACCCCGGGAAACGTAGATCTCCAAACTGAGTTACTCTATAGAGACTATATAGGACCATATAAAAATTAAAAACTCTTTGCGGGCCAAAACACATTATATATTCACATTTATGATTTTTAATACTCTAGAAAATAATAATTATTTATTAATAAGTGCAAACTTTCAACCGTTGTTTTTATATGCCGTGGTTTATTTCCTCGAACTTCTTTTTATAACAGTTGCGTTTGATATTGAATGTAAGGTTTATTCATTAGGTATGAGTACCTATAATATTATAATACTTCATAATAATAAATTAAAAATAATCAAGATGATTTGGTGAATAATTAATTTTTGAATTATTATTCACTGCACTTATACTGCGGGCCAAAAAAAAAAACTCGCCCGTGAGTCGTATATTCGAAAATTTGAGGTTTCATCCAACGAGAGACAAAAAACCCAAAACTTAAAAACAAAAAAAGCTGATATGCGGATAAAAATTATGATGAGGCAGGTATAGGTCTATGGTATATGAAGGCGATACCGACTGAAATATAATACGGTATGCGATAAGAATAAGCTTTAAAAGTACTACAGTCCCCCACGATGGATATATTATTTATTTTTTTTTTTGTCACCCCTACCCCGAAAGTTGAATTTTTGACGCGGGTGGAATCGTTCGGGAAAACGACCTTTTTCCGTCCAGCGGGTCAAAAAATACTTTTTCTTGGCCGGCGGGCGGAAAAGTTATACTGTCCAAATCGGATTAATATACTTATACCGTTACGTATAGGTGTTTCGATTACTTTTCGTCTAATATTTTATAGATTATCAAACACCATATAGCTGGTGTAGGGGGGAATTATTGCACTCGTGCTGTATTCTTATACGACACTGCAGCAGTTTTCCGAATCCGCGGTACACCACGGGATATAACCGGCAATAACAGCTATTTGTTCATATTATTATGGATTAAGCAATGCGATTAGGTCAGGTACCTATATGCGAGAGTATCGAATCAAATATTTCAGCGCAAAAAATAAATAAATCACCGACGTCATTATTAAATATCAAATTGACACGTGCGCGCCTAGTAATCGCGATAATGGTCCGTGTGATGATATATTGTGACTGCCAAGTCAGAATTGAAACGTCTACGAGCAAAAATGTGTATAATATAATATATATATAGAGATATACTTACTTAGCACACGCGCATACCGATATCTATGCGTATCAAGGCGAGGCGTTTGAAATTCACGTCGAGTGTAAATATCATAATATAATACCGTCGTGTAAGCTGTAGAGTGACTGCTGACAGCTGTGTTTCGATTTTTCGAAAACTTTTTACGTTTCGGCAAACGTCGCGAATTTCGTTTGTATCAGTATATTATATTGTTATAAATTATAATATAGTAGAGGCGCCTACAATATGTGTTATAACGTTTTAAACCGAATGAACGCAATAGTTAGTACTTTCATAATAATATATGTATATGTAGAAGCGTCTTCGGGCAAAAATCGGGTATGCAGATACATTGTTGAATTACATCTATTATGTACTGTTTGTTTTTTTCCATGCTGACAACATTTAAAAGACCTGACAAATTAAGCCTATGATATACGCGCCAACTTTTTCAGATATTTCAGTAAGTGTATACGGTATTATCATAATAATATCATGTATTTTTGAATCACATTACTGCAAAATATATTATAATATTCGTTGCTCGGTCGCTTAGTCTGCAGAATCGGATTCTAAGACAACAACAACAAAAAATAAAATATATATTCAACTATTCAAGTGCGATACGCGGGACACGCCATCGCTTACTGCGCCGAAAAAAGTGCATGCCGGCTATTTTCTGAAGTGTTGTACTTTTCGCGTTTTGCCCGTTCTAAATAAACCTGACACGACGCTATACCGGTTTTAAATATATGCATGGATTTACTCTTATCGTCAAGACTTTAAACTTTATATACACGGAAAATAAGGCACTCCGATCACTATTTAACAGGCGGCACGTATACTGTAATAATTTCCATCGATGAAAAAAACCATAGAAAGGCTAATCGAATCTTCAAGGAAAACGGATACACAACGGACCAAAGCCGTGAAATATTGTCGGCACAGTCGCACGGGCAGATAAAAAAAATGTGTGTGACGAAAATTGTGTTAAGAGCGCTGTTAGCAGGTAGGTAAGTCGTGGTGTACTCTCACTATGCAACATAATAATATTATAATGTACGATGTACCTACCAACTACCAATAGGTAGTCATCGCAAGATGTGTACGTATTTCGCATGATATACCTATATATACGTGGAGCCGAAAATGATGAACCTCACTGCACAGCAACATCGCTACTTCGCCTTAAAATATGATCTATATAATATTATGATAAATGGCAGGATGTCAGATTTTGATATTCATCGAAGCGAGCCTCCAGTATCCTGGTATCCTGCGCGTGGCATTTATACGTCCAGCCGTATAGTTTGTGCGTCCAATACCCAGTTGCTTATATTATATATCAGTATAATATGTATTATGTATTCAATGTGAATCGCCAAAATGTTCAACCCCGTTTTGTAATTTAATATAGTGATTTTATTCAAATTCTGATTTTTGGAACTTTTTTGAGTAGGTAAGTGTAATATATACTCAAAGACCATATTGTTATTTTCAATTATTTAGAGTGAGTTTTCATACCATATAATATAAATTTATCCTGCGGCTATACAAACATTATAATATTATTTAAATGAGAAACTTTTTTTTTATTATAAATTGCAAACAGACAGTATTTAAGTAGTTCAAAATAGGCAATTTTCAAGTTTTATGCAAACAAAATGTATAGGAGTTTAGGAACAACATTTAAAAAAAGAAACTTGATTGATCCGAGTAGACACATATCAACGAATTCAAATTGATTTAAAATTAGTTTTCAGAAGTCTTACCCCGTTTCAGGTCCATCGGTTTGATTGACAAAACTACAAAAGATTGGTACATTTTGGTTGAAATAATTGCCTGTTTGAAATTCCCTTGTGCAAATGATGTTTGTTTAATAAAATAATCAAAATTCAAATTAATATAATTTCTGAATAATTATTGAAATGTATTAATATTATACTAAGACTAATAGGCGTTACATATGGTTTTACAAAAATACAAAATAGATTTATAATTGTAATATCGATTTAATATTTAATATTATAATTAAAATTTTTATAAATGATAAATTAATATAAATTGTATAATATTAATTGCTATAATTTTCAAATCATCATAGCCCACATATTATTATCATTCAAGCCTATATTTTATGGATTTATTAACATTAGTAGGTACACAACAATAGATAATTCAAAAACTACTCATTCAAATTTTGTTTTATAGGTAGGTTGGGTTAAGTTAAATGATGATATACATCCTGCATATTTATATAAATTCGCTTCTTATGCAATACGGCATGTATCTCAACTCAGCGTCATCGTGTATATTAGGTACATAAAAAATGTGTTCTCATCGATTACTTTGCATAATGCTATATATAATATGTACAATGGGGTTTTTTTAAATGCAAGCACTAATTTTCTCAAAAACTATTTCGGAATTATATTATTTTTAACACAATTTAAAATTTTTATAAAACTGTTTTTGAAAAAAAACTATAATTTTTACAATTTTTTACCGTTATCACTTTTAAGATTATGTTGTTTTAAATAAACATAATATTGTATTTTTAATTTATATTTCGAATTTAAATAGTTTAATGATAATTTCAATAAATAAAAATAGAATTTCGCCGTATATTTACTTGGAGTTATGAAATTAAAAATGCAAGTCGTCATTCAATAAAGTAAAACGCTAAAATCTTAATAAGTGAAAACGATAAAAAAAATATATTTTACTTTTGGTAGGTATAATGATTTTAAATTATATAAACAAAAGTGAGCAATCGCGGGACCCCTGCAGGCAGCTGATGTGAATCATCGAAATTATTTTGTATAGAAAATAAGCATGAAAAATGAAAGGATGGTTTATTAAATCTTAAAAGAAATAAACATGGTATAATCAAAATAAAATTATTCAGATTTTTTAAGAAAAATGATTTAAGGCGCATCAGATTTTTCGCGAGTTGCGAACGTCGCAACTCAATAATTTATTTTACTACCCGCCGCATTATATGTTTCACATCAATACAAAATATTTAAAAATACCTCAATACTTCAATAGATATTGAATGCTTACTGTTAAAATAATCAGTGTCTATAGTCTTTGATATGATTATATGATTTGATGTAAGCCTATAACATAATATTTTTAATTGCAAAACAATAAGACGTTGCAGCTTGAGCGTTTTTCTATAACATTTTAAAGTGGCGAGATTCCGTCTACACGGCGATATTTTTGTCTTAGCTATATAAAAACTGCATAGTTTTTAACTTTTGTACGACAATTACGATACAAATACATAGATTTGTCTAATTACTTCCGTTTTTACCAATGAATCGTCTGCTTTAATAACGCATTTTGAAAGTCGAGTGCGCACTATATATTGTCATTAGGCACACGCCATTTATAAATTCATTACCATATATTATTATATTATTGTTTGGACTGAACTCGCTTTCTGAGCATATTATAATATGTGCATACATCTATACAATATTTTTAAGTCAGCACATACCTAATATAATATGATGTATGTAGCCAATGCGCCCATGTAGGTAACGAAAACGTGGTACCTATATGATTTATATCGCATTTATGTATGTATTATATTACATTGTATAATTGTGTACAGCATGTATGATAATTTATTATCTTGAAGAACAAACTGAGTGTAAGTTTTCTTTTATTTTTATTATTATTTTACTAACGATTATCTATCAAATGTTTCGTTCGGCAACTCGGTAGTGAATAAGTATACGACGAGTAAAACCTAAAATTTATTTGGAAGATAACCGTAACCCGTATAAGCTTATATTATATTATGTGTCCGAATTAATCGTCCATAGTGATATATATATATATACTTATTATATATATATAAATTATATAGTTAATATTATGACACTGAAATTCATTTGATACAGCAACCATGCGTATAATGACATAGTTCAGAACACGCGCTATATATATAAAGTCTTTGGGATATAAAACGTGCGTGTGTGTGCGTGAATGGTGTGTCTAAAGTTCGTGCCGAAATAGCGAAATAATGTATTTTCCGAGCGTTTCCGCCGAGAACGTCGCACAAAGTTTAAATGACTATCTTGTAAACTAAATATTCAGAATTGGATTTTGTCACTCGCAGTTGATCAGAATATTAATATGAAGTGGTACCTACTATAGATTTTGTTTTTAATCATGTGTGCATAGGTGCTCAATTGCGCGGGGATCATTTATCGATCAGCCCGTGAAAGTATTAAATAAATATTGAAAAATTGAAAAATAAATTGATTCACATTTTGATTTTATAATAGAAAATAAAATAGAAATTAATATTTTTCCGTTACTTATTACTTATCGTAAATTAAATACGTTGTTAATCCGACATGAAAATGTATTGCAGAGTCCTCGTCATTACCTACGTGCGTCGTTAAATAATATAAATAACATCATTGTATCTATAATTTTGCATGAACACTAAGTTAACATTATTCATCCCCAATAACAATCTAGTTATAATAACTAAAAGGGAAAATTCAAAACTCTCGGTCCATGGCCCACAGAGAATTTGTTATTTATGGCCCTCGGTAAAAATGGTTGTTTAACACTGGTGCAGTGGGATACGGTATACTCTGCAGTATAGGTAAACGATTGTTAATAAACCTCAGATAACTGATTGAAAACTATGATTTTAGTTCTTGCATTAATTAATTTTTTTTTACCATTCAAATGTTTGATAACAATAATTTAACAATAAAATAAGTTATGGATAATTACGAAAAAAAAAAAATAAATTTAGAAAATAATACCTTATTACGTTAATAAGTTTTAATTTATATAGGTACCGATTCAAAATACGTTCACTGTAGCAAAACAAATTATAAATACCTATTATACTATGGAAAGAATTCAAGTTAGATTAAAAACTAAGTTTGGTTTTTAATTCGGTCGAAAATAATTAAATTCCTCTCCT
>NC_042494.1:13285343-13322131 GCF_005508785.2 Acyrthosiphon pisum | reverse complement strand
TCCCGTAAATGGTCGTCCGTCGTACCCATACACAACACACGACTTCGGCAGCAGCAGTGCACACAAGACACGACAATATCATTGCATTATACGCCGCACAGCAATATAGCTTGCTGTATTATATTATAGGTATTGTTGTGTATACGCATAGAGGTGTTGCGCGTGCGCACACGCTGCTACCGCCGCCGACGCAGCAGCAGCGGTCCCTCCGCGCGAACCTTTGGTTTTAGAACGCAGCGACCCGCGGCGGCCCCTCGGGAGATAAAACACACCCCATCGCCCGCAGACTGCATTATAAATACACCGCAGTCGCCATGACGGCAATATAATGTTTCGGAAAAGACGCCTCGTACGCCTTATAACCACACGTGCACGGTAGGTATAGTATATACCACCTACCCACCTACCTACACGAAATGTGTGATAGATAAGAGTTCGGGTGCACCGCGGTTGTGGTGGTGTTGGTGGTGGGGATCATAGGTGCTTGTTTTAAACCGTATACGCGGTAGTGTATATGTTGTATCGGTATAAATTATACATCCGTTTTCGATATACCGCACCTGCAGATATACGGTATCCAAAATTTTAAGAAAAAACTCGTCAACGCGTGAGACTCGACTACTTATATTTTTCATTGCATCAGCGATCTCTAGCGGCAGTCTACCGATTTCCGAATTCACGGTAGTCTCTGTGAACAGTGTGAACACGAAAAACTCACATGTCGCGTTAAAACCATTTGTCGAATACAATATAATATAATAATATTATTATGGAGAAAATTAAGCGTTTGAAAATACTTAATAGCAGTGTGAATATGAGATAATCTTATATAATAGCTAATGTACTAATTATTGTAAATTATGTAATTTTTACACAGGGATAAAAAAGGGACCTTTTATTATTTTTATTTTAATACCTCTTCCATAGTATGTTAATATGCATCATAATATTATATTATAACAGTAAATACGCTGTTCCCTCTATAGCTGGTTTTATAATTTTTATTATTTAATTCTTACACCCGATAAAACGTTTTGGTTACCTACTCTCATCAATAATAATAAATGTTTAGGTAACTGTTTTGTCTTTAAACTGGTCTATAACGTCTTCTTTGACGTAGTGATACAATTGTTGACGAAATGTAGGATTAATGCTTTTAAATCAGTACATAATATATACTGTATTGGGTCTTACGATAATGATTTTTTTTACTCGTTTTCCCGGTTAGCAGCTTAAATAAGTTCCAAAGTACGCTATACTTGTCTAATGAAAGTTTAACTTTACGAAACTTTCAGCAGTTTACGTGGAACAGTAAAAAAATAAATAAAAATATAACTAAGCAAGTAGTAACACTATGTTATGTTTTTAACACAATCTTGGTTGTTTTGAGGAACGTACTAAACTCACAGAGTTTGTTTAAAAAAAACCTAACCTCTTTTCAGAATAACTATATTTTTTTTTATTATTATTATTATTTATAGATGCTTGTATAATGATTTTTATTCTTTCAATACGGCGCCTGTTCGTCGTTGTATATATGAAACGCGCGCACTTATCGCGGCAGACGTGACACGTAGGTACGGGTGTCGGATTAAGTAGAAACGGCTAAAGGGTTGTGTTGCAGTCTATTATACCTATATATGTTATAATCACACCGTTATTATTTTTCCCACCACGTATAAGGCATCATCATTATTATTATTATTACAAGAGAACGCAAATCATCGTTAGTTTTCTCCAGCAATATGACATCATTGAAAACATAAAACTTATTATGATTGGCAGTGAGATTCAATCAAGTCACGTGAATTATTTTCAACCCTAAGAGCGAGGCTTACAGCCGAAATTATAATTTCGTCCGCCAATCCGAAACCAATTTAATAATAACAATTAATATAATTTCTCATTATTACTTTTGTTTTTAAATTTAATACCTATATACAAGTTTAATTTATTTCATAACACTATTAGATTACTTATAAACACGTCTGTCTAGGAAAAAAGCTAGAAAATGTTAGTATGCCAAATCATTTAGTAGGTATAAATAATATTTAATTAAATTATAAAGTATATTTATTTACTCAAACTATATAATATTGTTAATAGTATCTATTACAATAATTGTATTTATAACACTAATTTCTAATAATATATTTTAGGACCTAGATAGTTATTACAATTTTAATTATATTAATTTATTAATTTATTAAAAGGACATTTACCTGAATGTACAATATTATACCCGTCTTACTAACACATACGAACATAGTCAATTATACGTTAGGAATAATCAATTTCACTCTGTTATTTTTAATAATAGTGCACATTTACATGCTATAAAATGTAAAGGTAAGGATATTATCTTATTATCTAGGATTCCACGTAGATTTTTAAGCTTTAATTTCAAAGCAAGTTATGAATATTTTAAAAATATTTAATATTATATTGTTGAATACTAATGTACTTGCATCATTTTGTTTATTAGACTCAATTTCAATGGTGTTAAAACCTTTTTTACCGTTAAAACTTTAATGAGGTGGTCCACACTCTACTCCCCAATCTAAATAATGTTATATAATACCTACCTATAATAATATTATGTAGTATATATAGAGAGGTATACCTATGCTCGAACGACTTGATTTAATTATTATACGATATTACGATCCGACGACGCCATTCGTGTATATTATAATTTATAATATAATAATAAATAATAATATACAAAATGTGTTTTGTGTCAAGGTCACCGGAATCGGTACCACTGAGAACAAAGGATCGGTATCGTAGGTTCGGTATACGCTATGAGTTTCGTCTGTAACCGCGACTGTAGTATACGGTTTGAAGATTTTTATTGAACAACACCGCGTGTTATATACCTACTGTTAACACTATATAGCGTACCTTGCTGCTGAGGTTAACTGGTAACCCAATTTCAGTAATCCATCGAGGAGCAACGGCCACCGCAGTGTTTAACTGCTTAGAACGAACATTACTATACACTCAATATTATATATTATGTTATACTACATATACCTAATAGGTACTATATAGGACGTCTGATAACATCTTCTGATCGAAATTTCGATTCGGTGACTAGAGTTGAGAAACACAACAATAAAATATTAACAATTGAGTATTAAACTATATTACATTCTCTCGAGACCAATATACTAAGACGGACGCAAGAGTATAAAAAAAATTCCAAATTATCGATATAACATTAAATTATAAAAAGTTTTTTATATTATATTTTAAGACATTATTCGACCAAAGCATTAAAAACTAAAAATTATAGTTTTTATATTTTTAATAGATATTATGAATTATAATCGACAACTACATCAGCTATATATATGTATATTTATTTTCAAGTATTCGAGAGTGTTATTTTGATTGATTACAAAATTGATCATGTCAATCTTAATCGCAAACATCAATTTAAATATTAAATTATACCATTTAATTGTCATTGACTGCAAAGTTCATTAATTTTTAGTAGGTAATATGGTTACACCTGTCACCTGTACCTGAGGAACGTACAGGACAAAATTGTTAAACCTAAAAATAACCTGCTCAAAATATTAATTTAATTTTAAAAATTCTCTTGTCATGTCCTGTTGAGTTTAATTGTATAATTGTTAATTACTTATTACTTATAAAATTCTGCTTTTTTATGTCTCAGAGTTATAATTATGCTAACTCACTTAATCCAAGTCCACTACTACTCGTCTATTATAAATATGCATTTAAAACGATAAAAGTTAATAAAATCATACCTGCAAGTACCTACCTTAGTAAAGTACATGAATAATAAAATACAATTTGCTCATCAACGTGCATAATGTTAAAGTTAATTAATTAAATGTACTTATATTACCATTTAACTCTCTGAGTATTAATTATGTGAAAGTACATGTCGGTACCTATACTCTATAATTATTATAATATAAAATGTATTTATTTTTCTACAGACCATTACTAGGCTTTATTGTTGGCTGTTATTTTTTTCAATGACCATACTAATGCTTAGTTTGTTAGAATTCATGCATTAAATAAAGTCATAAGCAATATTTATACATAATTTAAGAAATACAAACTTCTACAAATAAAATATAATTGCTTAGTTCAGGAATACCATTAAATATTAATATTTACGTAACTGTTTTCTGTGGAAATAAAATTATAAAATATATTCTGGATAAAATAATAATATAATTTCGGAATACGAACATCGCGAACGTAACATTTTGGTGTCGAAATTAAATTTTATATTTTCACAGAATATACTATGTTTAATACGATAATAAATAAATAAAATATTACTTAAGTACTTCATTATTCATTATTATAACAATTTACACCAAAGATTATATTATATTGCTAAAATCGTATACATTAACTGTAACTATTTATAGCTAGAACTGATATTTTACATATTTTTCCCCCCTTATTTATTTGTTGGTGTGTATAAAAAAGAAGTAGAAATCTTCGTGATTTTTTAAAGTAATTTAAGAGTCTATCGCTGAATAATTTACTTTTATATATTATATTATAATATTTATATATATAATTTTCTAATAGGTATATCTTCGAATACATTTCCAAATTAAAATATTATTTATTTTTCGTAAGGTTAGAGTGTCACTATTGTACTATTGTTTATAGACGTCATATAAATGAAAAACCGATGAAATAAAGAAATGATTAAAATACATTATAAAAAAAAAAGAGTAAGGACTTTTTGTCCAGCGAGAAAAGCTGAATAAACCAAAATAAAATGGAATGAATGGATATGGTAAAACTTATCATCTTAAAAATACATATTTATTAATGTTTGTACTAATAATCAAGTGTATGTATAGGTATACTATATTATTACTGTATATTATATTGATGACATTAAAAGATATTTTGTATACGGCACATGTAGGTAGGTACAGTGTGCGCGTGTGTGATGAGTACGCACACACGACGACTGACAAACACAATATTTATTATTTTGTGGTGGGACGATGACGAAACTTATATTACAATCTATTATATTATTATATTCAGCATTTTTTTTTAACCATCGTTATACATATTTTTGTTCAAATCTACGGCGTCAATTTTTCTTTGACATTATAATAGACCAGAGTTCAGTTGACTCTACGTAGCTGCAGTTACAATAACAATTATTTATGTATATATTTTTTCAGTCATAAAGACGAGACGTTTACAATGGCTGTCGAGAGCAGCACGGGGGAAAAAAATGAACGGTTCGATAAATACGTGTTCCTCGAAGGATTTTTGGTATTCTCTATAGTCGCCGCAGACCACTCGAGTGGCCAACGGAAACGCGTGACTTACAAGGCGGACCCGTTTCCGTCAGACCGAATATAATATATTATTATATATATAATATATACATCATACACACATATATACACACGAACGCGCGCACACTGCAGGATAATGTTATACGTCTTCGTTTTTTTCTCTTCTTTTTATTACGCGTTTAGGCTGGATAAGATCTCGGCGGGATAGTATTATTATTATTATTATTATTATTATTATTATTACCAAGAAAATCAACGACGTGTCGACAACCCAACGAAACCATGATACGTTTTAACATGCGGTCGCAGTCAAATCGGACTTAAAAACACATACATATAAGTACACACATAGGTACCCGCGTCGAACGGAATGAATATTATAATATATTATTATTATTGTTATTATTATCAACTATCGTTTTCTTGAGAAAACAGACGATAAAAATCAGTACCGTACACGCACAATACAATGACTACATTATTATTTAATATTTATACAAAAAAAAAAATATATAAAATAATAATAAAATCGGCGAGAAAGTGAGGTGTATGTATAGCCTTGGTGGCCACATCATAATGCAGAGTACAGTATTATATGTTCTCGTTGGCCTCTAGACTTTTGTGGGAACACACTATTTCCCGGCGATGAAAATTTACTCGTGTAAATGAGATGTCTGTGCGTAGAATTTTTATGGGCATGTCCTGCCATATAATATATACGCACGCACGCACACAGAAGCCTGTGAGTTGTGACTTGTGAGACACTATACGAGTGCCGCCTATACGCAGTAAAACGATCGAATCGACTTCCTATTTTGTGAAAACGATATTATACGCATTGGGTAGGGAACAGGTGTTTCTAATCCGATGTTACACGGGATTTATTAAATACAGCGAAGGTAATTCAATAATCTTCCGTTGAACGCACATAGAATAGGACAAAGAAAACACGTCGTGTGGTGGTGTATTATACACTAGATTTTCGTGAATGAAACGAATTCCTCTTTTTATCTTATTCGTATTTTTTTCTCCTGCCTGCCACACAGACGTTGTAGATGTATGATAATAGTAATACTCGTTTCCGTGCGTAGGTATACAGACCCTGCTGTAAACTAAATACTTATGAGGCGTTCCGATTTTATTGTATTCTCCCAAAAACCGATATATAATTTGAAAACGAAAAATATTTTGATAAAATTATAGTGCAGCGCCTCTGCGGTTTTTATTATTTATTGAGCCTATAAAACTCAGGTATATTACGTACCTATACCGCACCTGTCGTTCGATTAAAACGTCGTAGTTTCTTCATCAGACTGCAGCATATTATATATTATATATTAATTACATATTATACCTAATACATTGAACTACACGTCATCTAATAATAATAATAATGGATTTATTGGCACCAAATTAAAATTGTAGTAACACATATTATATGAAACAAGAAGATTATACATTAAGTATACATTGGTTCTTCTTTCAAAAGCGAAGCTTGTGCTGAAAAGAGAGTACGATAAAGGGATAAGGAGAGACGGGAAAATTAAAAAAGAAAGAAATACGTTGTTAAATAAAACGCTGCCTTTGTCCGTCGCGGAGACGCGCTTGACAAAATATCGTATGAAATGAACCTGCAACAACCACTCTAACGCCAAACCTATGAGACCATACTACATTATAATATGTAATATCATTAATATCATCGAAACTGACATGTACGAGAAGGACGGAGAACGAGACAAAGACAGAAAGGGAGAGAAGACAAAGACAGTGAGAGGGAAGAGAGAGAGAGAAAGAGACTTTTGTGTCTGCGGTGAGAGATAAACGAAATCAGCGGGCGTTGGCTGACTGGCAGTACCTGCGTCGCACCCTGCGTTTACTTCAAATTATATACCGACAGGGAATTGGCATAGATGTAAATAGGGGAGGAATTAGGCCAATCTAAATGTCTCAAGCCTCACATAAGTGTATTATACTTTAGTATTTTACTAAATTAAATTTTTGCGCGAATTTCTTAGTACCTACCTAAGAGATTATGTCAAATAATTGAGTATTCTAAAATGAATATTCAAAATCGTCGGTTTAACGCTGCCTTATTTTTTACTCTTAAAACCTGTTAGACCCAAACCCTATATTTTGTGTTTCACAAAACTCTATTTAGGTGTGGGTATGGAAAACGGCCAAAGCGAGTGAATATTAATACAAAAAAAAAAAATGTTAAATAACGCACTCCGTTCGTGCGGTAATGTACGTTCGAACCGTGTCGTTTTACGCCGGACAAAACGCGTGGGCGAGTTTTATCACCCGCAAAGCCGATTCTCGCGTAAATACTATGTACACTCACATCGTACGCCCGCGCGTCGCACTGGCCGTGTAGCGTATTATATAAATATATAACGCTATAGATGCGCGCGCGTCTACAGCGGCGGCGACGGCCGTCGTCGTCTTCGTTTCGATTTTATTTTTACGACGAACTCGTAAACAATATTATATTATATTATTATATACACATGGGTATATGGTATATGGTATATATGTACCGTACGCATGACACATATATACACGAGCTGCACACAATATATTATAGTAGCTATACGTAACATAGGTATATTATGACACGTCGTAGCTTAAATTGTTGATGGATTTGTGAGGTGGGAGTGCGCATAAGACAGAGTATCTATTTATTTTCTTATTAGAAATACTTCAGCGGCGTATACATATTGTAGCTTCCATATAATTTTCTCTGGCACCGTGGCCCGTTCTAGCGGTTGTACGAAAATCTTGTGTACGTACAAACATTTTTCAATTTTGACATCCCTTACTTTATATTTTACACGCTACACGCACACACACACACACACACACACACACACACACACAGACACATACATCTATCTTTCAAGTAAGTACCTATAGTAGCTGATCCTATACATAATATTGTAGTTGTGGGATACACTACCTACCATGATGATTGCATCATTCATTGAAACACGATTTTCATTTTTTTCGGTCTTTGTGGAGGACTTGGTGACCGACGAACGGCATAGTGTTTATAATACAAATATTGTATATTATTCATCATTGTATACATATTATATAATTTTATATAATGGTATTATCTTTCGAACAAGAGACGGTGTCTGTACACGACGACGATGGCGATGGTTATGTTCAGGCGGCGGCGAGGACGAAATGAATTTTAGAGGTCAATTCGTTTGAAGGTCACAAACACGCACGCACGCTGCAATGTCTGCTGACGCTCGGCTCGCCCGCAACACCACCACCACCGATGCCGCCGAAATAATCGATCCGAATACGTTGCGACCCTTCATTCAGCCGCCGCCGAGGGGTGTGGGCGCGATCGTCCCCGTACGCTTTGCCACCGCCCTCGCTACGCATTTTTGGGGTGGTTGCCGACGCCGAAAACCTGTTGTCAGGGGGACGAGAAACTTTCGGTGGAAAAAAGAGGGTGCGCGTAGAGAGCGAAAAAAAAATAATAATAACAACAAAGGCAGACTACCCGGAAATGTGAACGAAAACCCGACGCGTTTTATGCCGCATGTTACGAGTAAACCGAGAGAAAAAAAAAAGCTACAACGCAGTTACATTTATTTTTATTATTTTTTTTTATTTTTTTGCAAATCCCACGAAAATCCGACGGCGTGGACTCGTTCGTCGTTATTTTCCCGGACGAAAGCTACGCTCTTCTTATTTACGAACACACCGATTCGGGTTACGAAAAACGCGGGCGTCGCAAAATAATAATACAATATGCGGTTTTTGTGGAAACCTGCACGTCAGTCTGTAACGTGCTTTTCTCTTCGTATTATATATATTATAAAAGAGCTCTCGAAAATATTGAAAATCCGCGAACGTTTCGTGGCGGTGCCTAGGCGGCAAACGTCCATTTCCACGATTTTATACTATTGACGTGTGTGTATAATGGTACCTACTTATATTTTTATATTGTGTACACGTTTTTTTGAAACGATTGCATTATTGTAATACCAAAATTATCGCACCGGAATGGAGGTGGGGTTAAATCAAATCACCAGATTTCAATGTTAACATTTTCGTCATTATATTAATTTTATTATAACTAGTTACAAGGTGAGGTATTGGAGGCGTGCATAAATATAATATTATGCGCTTACGACTCAATAAATAGTTTAATGCTAATTAATTTGATACATTATAATTATTAACTCTGGCGTAACAACTGTTGACGTAAGCGTTATTGAATGTATATTCATTTTTAATACATAATAATTAATTTAAAGCTACGGATCTATACAAATAAAATACATTTTTGAAAACATTAAAATATATTGTCTAATATTTTTCCCGTAGCAAGTGTAAATAAATTATTATAATAAAATGTATAATACAATATTATAATATTTTAATAATTGCACGTCCAATTATTGCAATACAACCGAATAAGAAAATTAGTCTGTTTTTTAACGATATATTAAAATCAATAATATTCAAAGTAGATAGTTATATCTAATAATTCGTTCTAGTCTCATTAAATAAGGCTACTAAAGTGTCTAGCTATACGATAATGGTTATTAATCTCCTAGCGGATGTGTCTAGAATCTATTTGAATAGTAATATTTTCAGTAGGAATTCGAAATATTATTGGACAGATGTTCCAGACATACCGTGCGGGTCTTCGATGTCACAATTCACTGTGCATTATATGGAACCCGTATTTAGGGTTGACATGCCCACGAAATGTACACCTAATCCCAGTAGAATAGATGTACAGTACAAAAACATTTCATAATTGATTACGATTGACAGTCACTGTTGTGGAAGAAAAATAAACACACAAGATTTATCATTCCTCCAAAAATAGCCCCCAACACTGTACAATACATTATACGGTTTAACAAAGACCATTCAAGTATTAAATCCATTAAATACCTACCACTATATTTAGGGAATATAAGATAATATATTATGATACTTGAAAAATGATAAATATTTGAAAAAATATATGCACAAAAATATAAATTTTACTAATGATTATTGCATGTATAATAAGTTTACTTCAATTATAATATAATATATTATTATTTATTACCTATTATTTTATATACCTAATTGTAAAATATTAAAACATAATAAATACTGTATTGTACTTGTATATTTTACTTTTCGAAAGTAGATATTTCTTTAAGTATATATTATATCCTAAATCGTCTCAATTAAGTTACTGAACATAAAATTCCACTGAGCTACATTCAAATACACTTAACTATACATCTGACGAAAATACGCATCTTTTGTAATATTGTAGGTATGTTGTACCAAAACTAAGAGGTCTAGGATACTACTATATAGCGTATAAAAAATAAGGAATGTTAATACCTTCGTATTAGACAAGTTAAGAAGACGTTTACACCATGCAAGATGTACGTTACCTGCAAGGTGAGACGATGATTATAAAATAGTTTGTAACAGTCAAAAAAATATTTAATTTTTTTTTTATTATTATACAAGCAGTGTATTAGGTACGTCCAAATTTGTTTTTAATAACTTGACGTCAAAATGCAATTAAGTAGCTCACAACCTTGAATATAACATCCGATACACTTGTGTCAATTGTCTCTTATCGCTCGGTTGACTCCACGGAAATTGCCCCTCGTTCCATTGTACATTAGAACAATGTTCATGTCGAATTCCATTGAATCAGAGTCTACACAGAAAATGTATTTATTCAAAACGTAGTTCGTAGACGCTCAGACCAAAAGTGAAATACAGCAGTATATTACTTAATAACGAACAATCGTTTTTGTAATAAATTTAAATTTTTATCATTTTCAAGGACCGCAGTCGTTAATATTATATACGTTTGAAATCGAGACGCACAATCGAAAATAACAATCGTTGAGCGAGGTAAAATATGACACAATAATACGACATGAATATTGTGCGATATTATTAATTTAAGGTTGAAGTTGGTAACCATATTATTATCGATAGCATAGCACTGTATAATAAATTGAGCGTTTGAGGCGAGAAAATTTTTTTTTATTATATCGCATACCACATTTGGAAGAAATATAAGCAAAGAAAAAGAATAATGTAGAGCAACAAACTTTCATGCCAAAAAATACGAAAAACAACTCGAGCGGAGACCCGATAAAAATTTAGTGTGAAACTCAAACACACACACAAATAGTGGTTTGTTCTGTAAACGAACCAATATCCCTGGGTCGCATATAACAATAATATGATGCCTAAAAAGGCTAAAAGTCTGTATAATAATAATATTGTTGTTGCCAGTTGCCACGGGGTAGATATATATATATAATATAGTACGATACCCGGTGTGCAGCATTGCTGGTCGACCGAGTAAAATATTTTCGTCGGGAAAACGGTAAACCGAAGGGCAGCGGATCGGACCGAAGGCTCGTGGTGATTAATTATTATATTATACTATCGCTGCAATACGACCGCGACCGAGAAGAGGGATTTGGGTTGTGCGAGTGGGCGCGCGCACGCGCGTACCGTGCAGGACGGCGGACTGTCGGAAGAACGTTTGGAAATTAATTTAAAGCCCGAGGAGGGTGGTTTTTTCTCTGAAAAAAAAATCACCCCATCGCAAATATACCGTGTATAGCGCTATAACAGTGCAGTGCGTATCGCCGGGTTTTGGTTCTGGGAAACGAATAACACAAACCGCGTGCGTATAGCCTGTGCATGCGGACGACGACGTGCTCACGTAATATCTAAAATATGAGATTTAGTCGTGTGTGTGTTAAATATATAGGAACATAATATAATATGTATACTTATATACAATATATTTATATTATATATAAAGGAACATAATAACAGGACGTGTATATACATATAATATTATGTGTTATGTATATAGGAAAAAGACCGTTTTGGCGGACGGACGGAGATGAGTCGCTGGAGAAAAAGAGACCGCTGCAGCGGCGGCGTCCGGGCGCAGTAAAAACCGCCGGAGCAGGTGCCCGTCGGCCAGACGAGATCTCCACCGTCGCCTCCTCTTCTGCTGCTGCTGATGCTGCCGCTGCTGCTGCACATGTGCACCACGTTTATGTGCGTTTTCGTCGGCGTTTTTAAGAGGCCGCCGCCGCATTATTTCCGTCTGTACGCGTCTCTCGATCCGTCCTTTCACACACACACGCACTTGTATATTGTGTACACGATATATATAATATAATAACATAATATAAACACATTTATATATAGTTTTGTGCTGCGGCGATGATGTCTTTTATGGGTATATTGTATACGCACACGACAACGACGACGACCGAGACGGACCCTTTTTATGCGCTTGTATATTATACGTGCTGCCCTTGACCCCTGCAGCCTCTCTCGCTCAGAGACCGATCATATCACTGCAGCCGTCTCCGATAGATAATAATATTATGTACACATACGAGCCGGCTTTTCAAAAGTCAACTCCGCGGTCCGTTTAAGCTTTCTCGTTAGTTTTTCAAACGGTTTTTCGAGGTTATCTGCAGATTCTATATAATATTCTCATTACCGTTGTCACGCGAACCTTACGAATATCAAAATATATTCGTTAACTATATTATAGTATTTACCTACTCGTATTGGTGTGTCATTGACGGTGACGTACTTTACGTTTAATGATTTTTGACTGCGACAGTCATAAATCCATGAGTCATGTAATAACACGTTATAAGAATAATAGTTATTTGTCATGAGTTTAATTGCCTGCATAAAAAAAAAAAAATAAAAGGGCATAGAATCCACAGAAACAAGTCAGAAACGGTGTAAAATCTTCTAATATATATTTCCACTCACTAGTCACTACCATAGCCTATCATATAGACCATAAGCTTTGATGTTTGATCGATAAACATTAGGAAAATAACGATTATCATCCTTAATTCTTTCGTGATATAAAAATAATTTAAAGTACACCGAGATTGTCTATGTTGGTCTTTAGGAAGAGAATATCTTCTCATTTATAATAATAATCATTATTATTATTATCTTAACGTCATTTTAAACAGTGTAAACTGTATTTATACTACTATTGATCCCACATACATTTTACTACTCGTATTTTAGTGACTTTATATAGTTATAATATCATTGTTTTTATCAAACCAATAATTTATAATTGTTAATAACCTAGTGTGCACTCTATATCTCTATATGTTCCTATGTAGTATGTAGGATGATATTTTATAGACATTAGACCACTGACCAATGCTCACTGAAAACACTTGAAAGGTCAAATGGCTATTGTATGTAGTGTGTACTTTTAGTTGCCTTATTTCACACCACAGGACCTACGATTGCATTAAACTCAATGAAATAGTACACGAAGCCACACGCAGACTACTTTTATTATGTATATAAACTAAAACAGTTAGGTAACTATACAACGACCATGAAAATAATTAATTCAGAAATGAGATGACATAAAGAAGTATTATAAAATCTGTGTAGTGTGTCGATTAAAATTATAATATAAAATATGTAACTGGCCAAAATTTAGCAAATACTAATATCAGAATTCTGTTAATTTTTACTTGATAACATTTTCTTTACAAATCATAAATTTAGAGTTACCTACGTGTGTAATGACCATGGCAATTAAATGATATACAATTTGGAAAACGTACAAAAAACATTAAATTAAAATACCTCAGAGAAATAAATGTTAACCCATCATATTTTATAATTAAATTCAAAACGATTATGATTACATAGTACTAACCGTAATTACAACAATTACATAAACTGTACGGTATTATTTATTTTTCGGCATGATGTTTTGAAGTGTGACCTAAAGTTTTTTAGTATTCTGTAAAAAATAGTACGTATAACCATGATCGATCAAGCACGTTGTAGTTGGCACGTTCGTTTTATGGTGAAATGACAAACATATAGATTGAAAAACATACAATGGATATTTTATATGGACTGTCTGCGCGAGGGATTTAAAGAATATTTTACCAACATCGCCTGTTTTATAAAATCGTTTTGCGATGACAAAATATTAAAATATGGGGTCCCACGTTTTAAACATTTTATATTATACTATATTTTATATGTACATTAGTATATTACTTATAAATCTTGATGATTTAGTTTAAAATAGTAATGAAAATATTTTAATTCAATTTGGGTTCATTTAAAAATAAATTATGAAAAATCATTTACCGAAGTTTGACTACCTACCTATTATATTCACAACGATATTAAAAAAAAATAAAATGTTAAAATATTATTATGATGCGTTATGAATGTTTTCAGTGGAAGGTTCCTTTATTAATAACAATCGTTTATTATTTTTCCATGTATACTTTATTGTATGGTAAATTAATAGGTATATACTGACATACTGTACCCACCACAGCTCAACATAATATTATAAGTTGTTATTAAAAAAAAATGTATACTTTAAAATGTATTTGATAGGTATATAGTTGGCGTAGTAGTACACTATAGTACCCAACAGTAAAATACAATCCAAATGATATCCTTTCCACGAATAAATCAAAAATCGAGTTTAAACGACAACGTTGTCATATACAGCATACCTAAATAATTCATTATGTTATACTATACTATATAATAATATATACTAATGGTAAAAATAACAGTGTACGCGGTTCGAATAAGTATACTTGAACGATTTTTTTATTTTTTCGTTATTATTATTATTTAAAAATCAATTTATTCGTTTTGCCTGTGTACGTATATAATTAGAAGGATCGCGCGGTGTTATTGTACCGACGCGACGTACACAATTATTATGAATCTTCAAATCTGATCGGTGCTCTTTACCAAAATAAATGTACCGCACATACCGCAATACCTATAAAACAAAATATTATAATATTTTATCATCAAAGCCGCTGCAGCGTCCGTATATCTGTACGCCTGCGCGCGCGCGTGTGTGTGTTTTGTGTGTACTGTGCGCATTATATGTGTGTGACGACTTTCACTTTCGGTCGGCCCCATAACCGTCAATTACGATCCCCCCCACCTACCGCAGGTTCGTTTCAATTACCGACAATAGCCCACACGGCCGATATAGGTATGAAAAAATAAAAATAAAAAAACCAAAATAATAGTTTTGTATAGGTAGGTATATTATAAATACGTATATAATATGTTTAATATACAAGTACACCTATATAGTATATAATTTTTTTTTTAACTCTCTTTCTTCCGAACAATGCCAGGAGCGGATTTATCCCAGAGAGAAGGCATTTGTATAGCTGCTCCGCGTGTACCTATACCTAAGTGAACGCGCGTGTGTGTGTATGTGTGTAGGATATATAATATAATAATTCTGTTGGCAGCCGGATTCGGAGTCAGCGCACACCGTCAAGGACAGAGCCTTGAACCTCGCCGGGCCACCAGACGACCGCCGCTGCCGCCGCCGCCAATACTTGTCAGCATTCCAACAATACAATATGTATAATATTATATACATTTTTTATCATATTTTTTTTCATTATTATTTAATTCTTGTCTTTTTCAAATACGCACAAGTGTCTCACCGCGGTGCGCGATCGGCTCAAATGCCCGTAGAGTCGTCCCGGGAATTAAGGTTTTATCTCGTCCCCGGTGTGTGCGTCGGCGCCGACGCTGGAAGGGCGCCAATGTTTTCACTCGACGCGCGCACGTCCCGGCAAAGTTTGCGCGAAGGATTTCGTCGGACCGCTGTTGTAGCACTTCTGCAGAAGGGGAGAGAGAACCACGCGATAATAATAAAATATTCGTCCGTCTTCGGAGGGACGATTCCGCGCACATGGTACCCGAAAACGTGCAGGTTTCCGCCCTGAAACTTGTAATATAATGCGTCTTTACCCCGTGGAATAACGTCATATATGTTTTCCAAAAAGACGATCGATGTGTTTACACAACAACACTGCGCACTGTACGTCTATTGTCCTCCGTGCTATACATACCTGCCACCTACCTGTGACCTGCCTATATAATATAATATTTACTTATACCTATCGTTACTATACCTAACTACCTGCACCACAATGTATAAAAGAATATTATGGGTAAATGCGTGTATAAAAGTACATACGTATACGTGACGAGAAGCGGGCTAACAGATGAGTTCCGTTCGTTTGTTGTTCGATTCTCGAATGCCCACGACGAGGGTAAATAATAATAATATTCGTGGTTTTTGTGTACTGTCCGAAAAGGTTTTGGCCGTTCGTAATGCTCTGGGTATCACGTTATTTAAAACAGAGTTTTTGTGTATACGTGTTTATAATGCAGAAAAAAAAGTTTTACCCATAGACCTTATAGATGGTGTCCCTGTGTGATGGTGCTGTCAAGAGAAGTAGAGTTGCAGTGATGCCCATTCTTTGGAACAAAATTATTTTTTCACATTTGCACACAATAATACTTGTGATAATATTGTATTTGAATTAATAATATTAAAGTGTTCAATTCACATTTATCTCAAATAGGCAAATAGTTGAAAAATCAATTTTTGAATATACTCAATAGTTACAGAAATTATAGGGATAACTGTTGACAACAATGCACAATATACAATATTATTGAGTCACGTAAATAATTATCACGCATTTAGTGCGCATGTTCGTAGTGCTTCGGTGTTTCATGAGACGGTACCTGTCGTGGAAGGTGTAAACTACACAAAGTATAACTGTATAAGGTCTATGGTCTTACCAAAAAGAACTCGAACGAATCATAGATAATATAATATGGACTGTCTGTACCTATACATACATCGTCATACGTGTAAGTACAGTACATAGTTTACCCAACGATAAGCGTAATAAAGTTTCAAGCTAAATTTAGTATACTCAGAAACTCGGATAGCCTACCTACTTCAAGATTTCAAAAAATAAAATAATAATTATATTTTACCCGTCGATATTTAAAGCGCCAGTCGATTCCGGTGTCCAAAGTATAGAAACATGTCTTACGAAGGTCAATTATTATCATCGACTAATAGCATGTACTTAAAAGAAAAATAAAACAATTTTTCATCTGGAAAAATATCGTCTTTCCGCTCACACGCAATGGTCAGTGAAAAAAATTTACGCGCGAGGCATTATAAGAAACTTTTAATAGGTAGCTTTCCTGTCATGAGACTTATTGGCATTCTTCGTTTAGTGCAAGCTACATAATAATATTATGCTATCGGCCAACGACAAAATATTTGTAATTTTGTATTAATTTATTGAACGTGTTATTATATATAATTTATATTGAAAGTTTCACACTATAATCGTAAATACTTTTTTAATAATGTTCATTATAGAGTATTATAGACATCAATTATGATATCATTATACTATTATATATAATGGCGTTTTAATCGTGCCATCATTATGTAGTTGATTGAAAATAATCCGAATTCCAAAAACAGTAATTTGAAAATGTAAAAACAAATATTCTTTTAAATTTATCGAGTTAACGGATTATGAACTGGCCAAATTGAACCAGATAAAGTCGTCAAATTTTTGGAAGTATTCCATAATATTGAAAATATCAACGCAAGTAAATTGTCTGTAAAAACTGTTTTAAAACCTTGAAACCCGTAACAATCCAACATTAATAAAACAAACGAGCCAAAATGCTTCGGTTTTTATTATTATGACTTGTAAATTAATTTTTGGTACTCTGGACCAAGTCCAAGGAGCTGACGTAATTCTAATAAGTAATAAGTAATAACCTTAGATTTCAAAATACGTACAATATTATCACAAATTTATTCTATGCTATTCGTGACATCTTAATGTTGCTCGAAAAATACTTCACGTCTGATAAAATATATATTTAGATCCTTTCTTTTACATTTTTGAAACCATTTTTTATTCAACTTCAATATTTTTTAACACAACTGAACAAATCCACAAACACGATGAAAATGATCGAACGTGGTGGTCTTACTGTTTCGAGTCGAAATTTATACGATTTAGGACATTAAATATTTATAGATATCAAAACAAATTTAATTACCCATTCTACATTTAAATCGCATAATTATTATTCCCGCGAATCGTATACAAAGACTTATGAATTACACAAATTTTGTTTATTTTAATCAAGCTTGTATATTAATTAATCTGCTATTTTACAGTTATACAACGCACTACTGAACGTATTATCAACAACCATATTTAAACTCACGAATAAATTTACATAAAACGTCGCTACTATTTTCGACATTTTCGCTTGAATTTTCATTGAAATGAATCCCGATTTCTGAGAAGATAACTTACAAAAGCAAAAAGTCTAAAAAATATTTCTTTTGCTACACACGTATTTCCAGATACGATGAACATATTATTAGAATTTAGATATGTTCAATGTATATATTGTATTCCATAGAAAATACGCATTACCTTATTACACGACGTATCCCGCCCGCAATAGGTATTCAACATTTTACATTTGACTATAAACTATAATTCCGTACTTCAATGTATCCGTTTTTTAGTCTGATTAAAAAAACTCCGAATAAAATTACGATTTTGATGAATTTTTTTCAGATTGAAATTCGTCCAACCAATAGCATTAATTTTTTTTGAATAGTTACTTTTTCAAAAAAATCAACCGTTTTATTAATAGAAAAAACAATACTGTGAATGCAATTTTATTTTATACAAATAAGTAATAGGTAACAGTTATTTTTTTGAATAATATTAATTTAATAATAATATTACATCATTTAAAGAATTTTTTTTGAAAAAACCACATAATTGTAAACAGTAAATGCTACTAAAACTACCATTATCTTTATATAAAGTATGTCATATTATAAAGCAACCGTCTGTTACAAAAGTGTAATCATTCTCGAATTATAATTGTTGTTAATTAATAATTCGTATTGCCCTATTGCTGCCGTACTGTTCTAATCATTATATTTACAATTAATGTATTAAAATAATATATATAGTATGACGGCAAGTGATAATACGATATTCTAGGGTTTACTGGTATATCTCTATTTACACTATAATACTATAATATATAGATAGATAATTTTTGTCTACACAACAATTTGAACAATTGGGTTCGACTAAAAGTTCAGAGTGATTTCCGTGTACTTGTTAACATGGCACTAAACACCTTAACATCTAACGAACACGAAACTCTTCGTGTAATGTCATTAGTAGTTTTACAGAATAAAAAAAGACAGGTCGATAGACTTTTAAAAATAGCACATCTCTCGTTTTCACGTGCTAAGACTTCATTAGAATACAAGTAAAAATATAATAAATACACGACTAAATATTATGGGTATATAAATTATAAAGCAAAATATTGACAAAACATTTTATACCATTTTATAGCCTCCGCTTCCGGGTTTGGAAACTAAATTCTATGGTGGTCCGAATAATTTGAAAAAAAAATTACAAGTGCCAGAAAAACTTAAATAATCAGTGATAATTAATGTATTTATGTTTGTATTAAAAATACAGTTCAAGCTTTTTAAAAAAAATTATTTAATCTGATAGGTAGGTATAATATTACTTATCACCCATTTTTTTAAAATTTAGTACCTATACTCTTGGTGAACAATTAATACGCAAAGTATTTTCAAGGTGAAGAATGGAGATCAGTTAATCTTGAACGACAATTATTCTTTATAAAAACGTCATTTTGGAGAACGGAGCTCACATATGTATATGGGAGCCAAAATACATTCAAATACATAATGAAAATTAATCAAATATCTATTATGTGCGGAGAGCCAGCATTGAAAATAATATTTTTGGCGGTCCAGTTACTTCCCCTCTGCGGGCTGCCCATTTCCGACCCCTCTTTTAGCCTATATATATTTAGGCTAGCACTGAAGGTAGGTATATACTATTAGGCTATAACCTATATGCTTATAATAATTATTAATATGTATATAACTAAATAGATGAAAACCTGTGTTTATAATATTATAAATCATAATACCCTCGTACCTATATATGCAAGTACCTACGTTTGTTTGTTTTTTACTTAAATATCATAATATATATATATACGTGAAATGATAATCAAATAAAATTATTTGTATTAAATTGTCTGGGTTCACACGTACACAATACACACCTAAACATAGCGTGAATACAATACTTTAAAGTTGAAATCCATATTAAAGAATTGTTTGTGGAGACTACACGAGATTTTCGGGGCGAAGACGAAAAAAAAGGTCACCGCTATATTTTATCGATAATTCACTGAACGCAGGTGGTGATTGTCGTGGTGATAAAACCAAGAAAGGTTATAAAAAGACGCACTACACAGCAGCGTTGTATATTATAGTCGTGATGGACGCGAAGCAATAACACCAAGAATGGGTACGAAAAAACCATTCGATTATTTTCGTCTCGTTGAACATTCCCACTAAACAACAGAAGTTGTTTTGAGCACGGGCCACTGTAGTTGTAATATGACAGTCCAATTTATTTGATATTATAGGGATTTTATCATTTTGTTATTTTTTACCTGTGCGAAGGCGAACGTAAAATGATGCACGCGCAAGTATACATAGGTTTGTACTTTGTATAATATTATAATAGGTACACGATATACAAAACAATACGTGAACTGCATGAGGTTAATGTAATATATTATATAAAACCGCGTGCACACAAATAATATTATTAAAATACACGCCCACGACGTTTGTTTAGCGAGCAAATTAAACCATTTACGGGAACACCCCGCAATATCAATTAAAGCGTTATAATATTATACCAAGCCTGCAATGAAGGCTATGCGCGTTACGTAGTTGCCTTTTGTAACTGGAAATTCGGTCAAAACTCTGAACACACGCCACGACAATAGTTATTATTCCGAAACAAATAATAAACCACCTGCAAAAAAACTACGGTTGGTTGTTGGATAAGAAGTGGCAACCCTTTTAATAAGAGTTTTGACATATTTATGATGGAAAAACACGCGCCGGAAAAGGTTTCGAGTAAATACCTTTCGACGACATATTTTGTACCATTGTAGGGATACACATAATGTATTACATTTAAAGCCATTTTCCCATATAGTTATATACACATAATAAAATGTGCGACTGGAACACAACATTAGAAAAAAATATATATTTCATTGCTGCATTCATTATTAGGTATACCAATATTTTTTTAAGCCTCAAAATGACATCCGTAAACTTTTTTGAAAGTTTGTATTAAAAAAATAAATCCATCCGACAGTTAAAATGTTTAGATAAGCTAAAAGTTTTTACTATAAAGGTCTCTTAAAGTTAAAACCATTTCTATATTTCAAATCATCCAAATCCTCTTTAGCCACTCGAATGATTTCGAACACTCTTTTGGAACCATATTTTTCCGATTTCATCCCATTCCCCTCTGACCTTTCTGTATGCTCACCGATTACACCCTTCGAAGAAACAGGTAGAATATACTCGAATATTTGCAGTGGTTACCAAAGCTAAGAAATATCATTCTTAACGCTGTACCGAACAAGTGGTTCGAATTTATCTTGGTAAATATTTACTGCACTAGTGCAGTTTATCAAAATATAAGTACAGAATATCGATTGTCGCTTTATTTAAAAGACGTTCATTATCTCCGGCCGATACAACTGATGAATGAAGTAATTTATGTGATGTTTAATGAAATACTTTTAAAACCTTTCTTAATTTATTATGAAATACATAATTGATTAAATATTATTTTAGTAGCAAATTTATATTGAAGAATGATAATTACTCATTTTTAATTTTGTTAATTTAATAATATTATAACAATAGGTATACAATATACATATTATATTTTAATTAATACATAAGTAACAATAATAGTACCAAGGTAAGTAAGTAGGTAAGTATCTATGTAGAAAATTAAAAATCAATTTGGTACACATTTACAAAAAAATACGTTGCTCAATGTTCTTAGTACACCAGGTGTAAATGTTACGTAAATGAGAAACTCGTAATGTCCCTTAAACCATCTCATCTGATGTGTATACCTAACCGGTCTGAATAAATTATAATTTGTCTAATATCGTTAAGCAGAATGTAAACAAACACACACGAATATTTAATGAAAAGGTCTGTTGTGCATGCGATGTTCCAATTAACGTCAAACATCCCCTATGTAATACATACATAAATATATATATATGTGTGTATGCGACGCGTATAAACTAAACTCATAGTTGCAAAATACGACTTCATTTACCTATCATGAGCACCTGGCTTCCGGTTAACTCAATTCAAATAAAAATGATAAACTTGGAGCAGAAAAACTAATATTATGTTAAACACAAACAACATAATATGCTTATTACATATATTATTATTTATTACAATACCTATCAACTGTTCCAATATGAAATCGTTACACAAGCTACAAAGTAGGCAATAATAATTGAACAGCATATAGGTACTTATATTTTTATGTGTTATTTTCATAGATTTTAATAAAAACTAATAACTGACCGACGTTGACTATATTATAATATTAATGATAATAACAACAATATTATGTTCCATAATTATAGATATGTACCATATATATGGTATCTATCATTTTATCAATAATAAACACACTATACACAGATAGCTTAATAGCTATAACTAGAAAATAGAATATAGATATTCAGTAGGTACTTTAATTGTTTTATTTTAAATACATAACGAGTATCGGAGTACCTATGCGTTAGAACCTGCATTGACTCCACTCGTGGATCGCCACTTACGGTGATCGTCGAACAACCGCCATGTCGCCACTGGATTCGCGGGGTGGAATGAACGCTTGGACCACTACCTATAATACACGCAGCGGACGGGGGCACCGACCGATATGGCGTGTTGCAGTGCGAGCGCGCATAAACTTCGGACCGGTAACAAAGTTATCCTCGTGAATATCTCCGTTAATTTATAGACACACGAACCGTCTGTCAGCTGGTCACCTCGCACTAATGCATAACATTATATCGTCGTGAACTCCACGTACTATGTCGTATAGGACGTATATATATATATATATATATATATATATATATATATATATATAGTATATCATATATGTACGTATTATTGTGAGCATATAATAGCCGTATAGATAGGTACACGTATATACCATATTATAATAATAATAATATATACTGCACGCGCAGTGTGAACCGTCTTCGCGATAAGATTGAAACGACCACCGGACGGTGTAGCTTATTTTTATTTTTAGTCCGTTCTCGGTCTGTTTTATTCCCATACAGGCGATGTTATATACGCGGCCGACATATGTGGCGTTTTTATAATAATATAATAGTAATAATAATATTATGATCTCGGAGACTACAGTTTTTTAATTGAACCGCCATTTTCCCGGTACGGACTGCAGTGTTTTTACAATGGTATAATATAATAATATAATACCTTACATTATGCATCTACTACTCCTTCTGTTTCCCGTGTACACCGTACGCACGCGGTCCGGAGACGAAGAAATCTAATCAGCTAAAGCGATTTTCCCGCACTGGACAACGAGAAAAATGCGCGAGCGAAACGTCGCATTAATATAATATAATATCATGCACGAGTGTAACCTGTGCACTGCACAGGTGCCAGTGCCATAAAATACTACGTTTGAAATCAATATACCGTTTTCATGATACGTTTTCTTTTTATGCACTAAAAATTCAAAATGTGAATAATTTTTATCTGAGGGATATTCAATATTCATTATTTAATACAGTCAGGAAAAAGAGGTAGGTAATTCGTAAAATAAAACTGCAATTATTGCCCATCCACGTCTATAATGACACTGTTATAACACTTTAACGTACTTACGTAGATAATAATATAGGTACTTGAGAAACCAAGATCCGAATTATCCGCTAATTGTCCTCGATTGACTGTGATATGTACTTTAATGATTATATTACATACTTTGCACTACACTTACATTTATATTCCATAGAGAAATTGATTCAAACGATATTAATTAATTAACACGTCGAGCGCTACGGTGTTTTTCACAAAATATGGCTAACCGCCACGAGACCCAATCCTGAGTCTTAACTAATTACCAAAAGTTTGTTTTTGAGACCCATTATTGGGTCTCACTAAAATAATTTTCAGCCGGTACCCCTATCTTTTCTGGGGTCTCAATAATCAGTATTTTCTCGTCCGATTTAAAAACTACAGTGTTGCCACTTTCAGTAGGCGTTACAAGTTTGCAAATATGATAATTCATTTTTTTTTTAATCATTATTATTTGTGTAAATTGTCAAAACTGTATTTTAGTAAATAGTAAGCCTATGAAAAAAAACCCATGGCGGTCTGGCGAGGACAAACTTTGGTGGGACCCAATTTTGAGTTTCATGGCGCTCAACGTGTTAATAATTTTATTACTACAACTTTATTAGTACGGTTTTGTATCTTAATATAAGCAATCGTATGGTTTTTCATCATATTATAGTGTTTTTAATTTCACGATACAAATCCAATTGCAGAGTTTTCGAAATTATAAGATAATGACTTTCTAATTTCTATTGCCACGACTCCCGCGATCGTCTTGAAGTTGTTTCGTGTTTTAAGCCGAACCCATAATAATTTATTATAAAATATAAAACATAATATAGTGTTTACCCATAATATAATATCAGCAATACCTACACAGCATACACGATACGTACAATTATATCCATATAATATATATAGGTACCACAGCTATTATTATAATAATATTCAATTTTGGGTTCATTGAAAAATATCATTCGGATGACATTATCGTGTGCGTCGTTAATCATTCCCGGTGATATATGTAAATACAATACATATATATATATAGGGAGACATAGTGGATATAATAATATAATCCGGTGAAAGGGATAAGAAACACGACGCGTCATTTGACTCTAAACATTAATAATAACATTATATTGTTGTGCTCACGGAGAAAAATATTCAGAAAGGGTGGGTTGACTTTCATAAAAAAATTTTAACGTTTTCTTTAAGGCCGATTGTTGTAACATGACTATGTAGGAAGTTCACATGTATCTCATTTGTGTGACGTGTTTTAAAGACGTGATGTCCATTATGATCGTTTAGAGCAGATAGGTACCATATATAATATTATACAAAATATATACCGTCGACGTTGCCTATATATAATATTATGTTTATACAGCTCCGGTGTGTTCCTATATAGTCGGTTGTCCGAGAATAACGAATTCCCGCGCGTGCACCTCTCTATATATAATAATATAATATATGGATGCCATTCGTTCTCATCATACTGTACGCTTGCTGACAAGGATGATGTTTGGTCGAGAAAAAACTATTTTTTTTTATTGTTAATCGTCGTCGACCCGTTAAAATCGGATCCGAAATGAATTATTATTGTTATGCTTGTATAATATGAATATTGTATAGATAATAATTTAACTGCAGTAGAAAAAAAATATATAAATTATACCACGAGAAGAATTAATATGTATATAATGCACCGATGCATTCAATAGTACCTATATTAATATAAAATACCTAGGTACCTGGTACATGTTATTATAATATTATTATTATCGTGTTCGATTCTTGAATCTATTAAGGTTTGTAAACGCTATCCATACGACAAAGAGCGTACATCATACGTACGATATGTTTATCACATATCAAATAAATGGTTATAAGCAGTAAACTGAAACACATGCTTTTACACTACATTATAATACTGATATATTATATACATATTATAATGTTATTAATCAAACAGAAATTGAACACGTATATTTCTAAATAAGCGTATTTTTGTATGACGTTATTATCTGTATTGTAAATGCTATTATAATATTATTTTGATTTGTAAAAAACTGTACATTCAAATTTTTGATCCCGTCATAAAAATCATAATCGTCAGACGTTTGGTATAATTGATTATTATATTACGTTTCATAATGTTTGAACAGTTGCTACATAATAGACAATAGTAATAATAATAATAATAATAGTAATAATAATAATAAATACTATTATATTGAAACATATTTACTATGTACCGTGTATGTATAAAGGAGGACTCAGTGTAAAAAAAACTAAAAAAAAGAAATACGTCAAATCAATTTTCGGACGGTTAAAAAAGGTACACTATAATAAACATTATAATATTATATATATATACCTACACGCTGCAGTTTATCGATGACGATCGACGACGAGGGAGAGGGTCGAAAAAACGGTTGTGGGATCTATAGATTCATATATTTTGACTATATTTTTGTTCGTCAGGTAGGTACCTATATTATATATTATGGACCCCATACGGTGAACGCGCACACAAATTATATCATAATAATAATAATATGCATATACGGGTACCCTGCGCAATCGCTCTGTATGACGCTGGCCGAGACGACCGTGTATAATAACTATAATATAATAATAATAATAATATGCATAATGCGATGGCGTTGACGACTAGACAAGAGAGAGAAATAGCCATTGTGAAATAACGCACGCAGATTATGGCGGTAAGATAAGCAAAGGTAAAATGAATAAAAAGAACGAAAGAAAAAACGGTCGCCTCTCTTTATATTTTACAATTTTTTTTAAATTATTATTATTATTATATTCATTTTTTGCAGCCCGCGGAGACACATTCGAGAAGGGCTGCTTTTGAACGCGTCGCGGCGGACCCGCATTTTTCACGTACGTACAATATAATAATATATAATATGTCCTTTTGTGCACACACAAGGCCCATCTTGTGAGTGCGTATATATAATATATATATATTATAACATATTATACACTGCACAACAAGTTTGGCGTGTACAATATATGCGCACATGAGTATATTATAATAATATATAATGATCACGGAGATCCTTCTTCACCACCACCACCACCACCACCACCATTGCCGTTGAGTCCGCGATGAATATGGACAATCGGTCGGTCCCTTCGCATTGAGTATTTCAATATAACAATAATAACAATAATAATAATAATAATAATAAATGTGTTTTATGGCCACCTGTGGTGAACCAAGAAATTCCACCGAGTATAGGAGGAATATAATAATTTGTATACATCCACAAAATACTGCGTGTCTGCGTACTACTCACAGATGGGGTATAAAATAATATTTAACATAGGTACGCAATATAATAATTTAAAAACTATTAAAAAAACAAATTCGTACGTCGATTACACAATATTACATAGGTAATTTATAATTCATATTAACTATTGTATACTGTTCGGTCGGGGAGGAGGGGGGGCAAAGACAAATAGCCCCCATCGTGTGCTATGTATATATTCATTAACTATTTAGTAAAGTGGTTGTAGGGTAGGTTTAAGGTCCGTTTTATTTTTTTGTTTTCCGGCGACATAAGGAGCGTTACTGTTACGCATGAGTTGTTCGTCGAGACAGCCTTACAGCGACTACAAAATGATTGTAATAATAATATATAAAAAAACGTAGCTATATAGGTACGAGGTGCCCTCATACATAATATTATTATAAATATACATTTCTTGGGGACAGACCTTTTTAATGGTACAATTATATACATATATTATATGAACACATTTTACGCTAGTATAACCTCTATGGTTATGGTAATATAATACGGACAGCAGACATGTCATCTACGTTTTAATGTATTCCCGGTCCAGACCAATACAATATAATAAACATCACACTCCGGCAATACAATGATACATCGCAGGTATTAGGAGTATTATATTTTTTACATACTAATATATAGTTATACAGTATAGAAACTCGATTAACTGTCATTCTTTTAACCATCATCCTCCAAAAAAACGGCATTTGCAAGTTGCAACGCAGGTCTTACTTCTCCGTAAAATATGGAACGTTGCCGTTCAAAAAGCTTAAGCCTCGAAGAAACAAAAGAGGATGACGGATTATTTTGTACAGTATCTATGTATGTCTGTATAGTTTTTGTATGAAAATATTATGTACACACGTTGTAAAATATGTACGTTTATGGCATGCAGATTTTCTGCTAACCGTCATAGTCCCGACTGTGACGATTAATCGAGTTTCTACTGTACTATTATAAAAGTGATAGTTACTGTACATGTAATAACTAATAGGCGTACGTGCAAGCAGCCAGCATTGCACTGCCATATAATTGATCGCTCACAATTTTATTATTATAATAATAGGTACTATTGTCATTAATATTATTATATCATTATAATATATTCTATAAATTAGGTATAAGTATAGGTGTACATACATACACTAACCACCGAAAACAAAAACAAAATCCCTCATCATATGACTTCACAAACTCAACACCTTCTTAAATCAAATATCTTACTCGATACAAATTCATTCTCTACAAACAAACAAGCCGTCCAATGATGACCTCTGTCCAGTGTCATGGGGTGCTGCCATAGAATATGAAAAATAACAGTATTTTTTGGTCGTTCCAATCGATATGCCTTAACACCAACGCTCCTTGATACGTTAGCAACCAGCTGTCAGTCATCACAGACCTTTAAATTCAAAAAAATCCTGCGCTAGTGGCATACTATTACAAAAATGTCATACAAACACGTATGACATATATATAATCATCCCAACCCACTTATATCCAACCTTTATTCCATCACTCTCCCTGATAATCTAACTCGTCGGCGCAAACAGCCCTGCAGAGACCTTATTAATAATTAAACCCATCATTCTTCCCACACAAATAAATAAAACCTAAGCAAACAAAAACTTTCTTTTAAGTAGGTATAGTGCCATTGGACCATCCTCTTGGTCCAATCCATCCTGTCATTGTATATTTGTTAAATGTACTGCAGTACCTATTGTATTAATTTTATAAAATTAGAAATATTCGTTTACTAATAAAAAAACGTATACATCTTATTTTGTTACTTTTCTGACGACGAGCGTTGTATTTATATATTTGAATAATAAAAAAATATTATGACGCGTGCTTGTGAACAATAAAGAAAACCTATAGCACAACCTCCGATTTTTCTTGATTTCTAATTATAAAGCTAAATCGTTTTTAATGAATATTACCAGCAGCCTTATACAAATTGGCTAACCCGTGCGTTTTGGGTCAAAGCTGTTTGACAGAGAAACAGAATAATTTAAACGTTTACTACATGAAAAATTACCGTCGTAAAAACAAAATATTAAACTAATGAAAATTAAAATATTAAACACGGCTAGCCCATAACCACAACAGTAACTTATGGCTAATGCACACTGTTTGCCGTCAACATTATATAGATAACTGTAGCATCAGTGGAAAAATTACATTTTTTCCACCCTAATGGCTTTTTATAAAATTGTATAATGCGTACTATTTGTTAGTAGCATAGATTTTCTGATAAATTTTAAATCAGCCTTAATTTGCTAAACAAATTTTAACATTGAATAACCGCTATAATAATTGTGTATAATATTTTACATCAAAACTATAAAGTGAACAACCATTATACTAAATGGCAGCCGTCACAGTAATTAAGTTTTACATAATATTATATTTTAATTATTTTCAATTATTTATTACAGAAAAAAAATTCCATCTATCATGTACCTACATACCAATGAACATGTAAAAATACTGTCTACATAAAACCAACTATCAAGTATGCATAATGTATATTTATATGATAATATATCATCGTTTCTGAAAACATTATGGCATAGTATAAAGATAAAACAAAAAACTTAAAATATATAAGTAGACCTCTTATACAATGAAAAATTAAGTGATTTAATTTTGATGTTATCGGACTTTTTACTCATTGAAGTAGAATCAACTTTTACAAAGTTTTAAAGGCCAAGTATAGTGACGCAGAGTTACACACTAACTAAATATTCAGGTCTTTATGACGTATGGGTTTTCGCCAATATTATTAATAGAATATTGTTACGCTCTAACTCTTCACATTACCATATTATTTCAACTATCGTCAAATGTTTTTTTTTCTAGTTGACGACATTCCACTTTTATGACACTCATTTTCTGACGAAAAAAAAAATGAAATATAATTAAAATATAGATGACTATTAGGTAAAAGCTGCACTAAAAATTAACTTTCATAAATGTTTGAATAATTAAAAGTTGATTCTAGGTACCGAATCATGAATAGGTATTAGGTAAGTATACTGTGGGATATTGGGAAAATCGTATATAATTAACAACAATTATAATTGAAAAGTCTTAGACAAAAAAAAAACGAAATAAATTGTTGTTTATAACATATAAGTCAGTGATCAATTATAATATTATATTATGACATACATAAATACATAATGCAAAACGAATGTCAAACAACAACACAAAAAAACAATAAACATAAAGAAATAATATAAAAAGCTTCTTTTAAACTGTCAAACATTTCAGAAGTTTTCCAAATATTATTTCTAAAAACGTTTTGGAATTATATCAAGAGTAGTAATTTATGTAGATGACATTATGGCGTGTGCGAATACATTATATTAGAAGACCGCGATAACACAGTAAAAAAAAAAAATTAATTGGAAGAGCTTGTACGATATAAAATTCAGTTTTAATGAAATGCAATATTTTGTAGAGATAGTTAATTATCTTGGAATGATAGAATGAAATCAAGTCCAGAGAAAAAAAATGGTTATACAATAATTAAAATATCCAAATATTAAAAATAAACTTTAAAGTTGATAAGATAAATTAATTAATTATACCATACTCCATGTGTTATGTGCAAACTAATAGAAAAATTATGGAAATTATTAAAAAATTATAAAATATGGATTTGGTTAAATGTATAT
The DNA here is from genome assembly GCF_005508785.2 of Acyrthosiphon pisum. Lineage (NCBI taxonomy): Eukaryota > Metazoa > Arthropoda > Insecta > Hemiptera > Aphididae > Acyrthosiphon > Acyrthosiphon pisum. The sequence goes on along the minus strand of NC_042494.1, from coordinate 13,291,050 downwards.
TCCATGATAATCGATAGTTTAAAAAACATTTTTACCAAGAATAAAAATTTTTAAAATACCCATGATGGATCTAGATGTGCTGTAGCCTGTAGGCAGCTGTCTATTACAAAGCAGCTTAGACCTAATCGTATTTTGTGTCAAGGTATTTGAATAAAACAAAAATTGAAAGTGTACCTACAAATCGAGAAAAAGTTACTGGCCATAAAATTTTGTTGCAAACATCATTATGCGAGTATCATTAAATTTGTTCGACTAGTATATTGATGTGTTACGATTTAATGACACGTTTTGATTAAATAATATCTAAATTAATTATCAGTGATTAGTAACGATATAGGTACCTACTGTTTACGCTTGTTTGTCGTCAGAGAACTAGGAAATGTATAATATAAAGAATTATGAATGAAATCATATTGACAACAGCGGGCAATGGAAATTGTAGACCATGGTCGCGTAATGATGATAATTTATATATAATTTTTAATTATATCTATATAATATGTAACGAGAAATAAAAAAAAAAGCCATGGAATTGTCCAAGTTGTAAAAAGGTCTTGCGTGTACTTTGAGTTGGTCATTGTAGGTAATGAATATGTTAAAATCGAATTCAATGATAAATAGGCAATTGTATAAGAAATACGATTCTGAGCCATCTCGGTGTGTCTAACTTTATTTCTAAGGATATTTTCGTAATTTATTTATATTAGTATTTTTTTTCTATTAATATTATGGTACCTATTTTAAACTAATTGTTTCAAAAAAGATCGTTTCTATCGTTTTTAAATTATTATAAATACTAAATATTATATTATATAATATTATTATCATTAGATAACTTATAAATCAAACAAAAAGATTCGTAGCATGCATGTATACCTAAAATTAATCTAAATATTTTGAAAAATTCATTGTGTATAGAAAATAAATAATTATATTATATGCATAAAAGCAAAACGTTTCAATCACAACAAAATAACTAAATATTCGTTAGGTACTTATCGTTTAAAAATCCAATTTCGTCAAAATTTAAACTTCAAATGTCATTCTACAAAATAAAATTGTGCATAAGTGTTTTTGATATTTTTTAATTGCTGTAAGAACAACTTATGAGGAATGTTGTATTACATTTAGGACTTAGGTACGAGATCTTTGGCTAAGAAACAAACATTGACTCGTTAAATTTATGGTGTATCCGTGTTAAAGCCGTCAACAGTAATGGTAATTTATCGAAAAAGTATACAACAAAATCTCGGGAAAGATATTCATCATAATTAAATTTATTATTTTAAAGTTAAAACATAAATAAATTCCAGAAATCCCAATCAGCTAATCATTGATCTAAAAACAAATTACCTCAGCCAGAAATTTCTAACAATATAGTGTTATAACGATAAACCACAAATCAACTCAACAGATTTCCCTCCGATCCCACAAAAAACTTCAAACTAAACAACCACTTCCTCCAAGCAAGATAGTTCCTGCAACTCTAGCGAATTTAACCGAACAGGCCAACTTACTACATATTCAAAAATGATTTAAAAGCATTAATAAATTCTTTGATGTCACAACTCACGACGGCTAAAGAAAAACTTATCTTAGAAAATTAGCATCTTTATAACCATAGAACATCAACGGAATCACCAATAGTGTAAATTACTCCAAAATAGTGCTAAGACTCTAAAAGAAAACAATATCGCAATCCAAAAAGACGCATAAACCGTACATGGCATAAAGACTTACTCAGCATTAAAAAAACCAAAAAAAAAACCATGCGATCAAAGCTAGGTTAATAATTCATGTTCAGGTGGCACGACTGTGAGCCCCCTTTTTTCATGTCTTTCGTGTCAAATTTACTTATTGTAGACAGACAGAGTATAAATAGTAAATAAATTATTAAACACGAAAAAAAAATGATAAACGGAATTAAACATTTAGTAACTTTCAAAATTAGGATGTTCACACTTCACATACTTACTCAATATTTTATACTCTCATATTGAGTCTAGATTCATCACTCGTCAAATGTCTAATGTGACTTTTTTTTTTTAAATAGCTGTAGAATTACATTATTTCATCAATTATTTTTTTTTTATAGAAGAAGAAACTTTGGCCATCATATTTTAACACAAAGAAAATTAATATTTAATAGTTATTACTTATTACTTGTAATTACAAAACTATTCATTTTTTTTTATTATTATTAACAGTATTAAAACCCATTCATTATTTTATTTGTACCCAAATAGTAGGTACTAATATGGCTATACATGAGCATAATAATACATAATGTATTTTTATTGATATAGGCAGATGGTCATTGTTGGTAAGTTCCATTTATATAAAACCATTTTACAGTAACAATTAAATATTATCGTACATCAGTAAAAAGGTAAAAGCAATAATTAACAACCCACGCTTGAATTTTAACAATACAAGTATACAACATATTAATTTAAAATATTTATAAAAAAAACTATTTAAGTGGGGTAGTTTTTGAGCACATATTGTTTGTACTGTTTAGTAAATTAGAAATTCGTAATCTGCAAGCACGCATTCTATTAAAAAATAAAAGTTTAAGCATTTCATTCGATTTATAATTGCATTTGAAACAAGATAACAATATAATATTTCAGTTTTAACCAAACAGGATTTAAATTCAATTTTGAATTTCATTGAAATAATTTTAATTTTAATTTGAAAACTGTATTATAAAACTGAAATAATTTTATATGGTTTTATAAAATACAAATGTTCAGTGAACAACAAATGTGATTATTTCACAAATATGATATAAATATTTATTTTCAAACTAGTGGCACACGACGAGTATATAGAATTATTATAAAAGTTTAAAAAAAAAATGTTTTATTTTTATGAAAAGACATTAAGAAGGCACGTATTACAACTATATACAATTATTTAAATAAGCAATTAAAAATATTTCATATATACCTTGAAAACAATCTATGATTGCTCAAAAAATATATAACCAACATACTTAAAAATTGGTGGGTATTATACAAACGAAATACAACGATGCTTTTTTTATGAGCTTGCAGTTTCACGATAGATTATAATTAATAGATAGATGATATTATGTTTGCTAGAAATTGTTTTCAAATCTAATTCCCAAAAATGGAATTCTATGGTTCGATATGCGTTATTTATTATACTGTGTGGACTAATATTATTATTTTTTTCTCCTAACGCACAAAAAGTGATTACGGTTTTCGCTGTTCTGCTATTATTTTGTTTTGGCTTTCAAAAGTTAAATTAAATGAAATATGTTCAGACTGTTAATTGTTTATACTTTTTCAAGCGTAAGAATTAATTTGAAGCAGGTAGGTAACGTAGACTATATAATATTACAGTCTTTCTTCACAAAAAACGAAATTAAATATATTTTTGTAAACAAATTTCTTGCAAAGCATCGTGTAAGAACTTGAAAACATGCTTTATAATATGTATGAATAACTAACAAAAAATGTATAAATAATTAAAATAACCATTATGATATTCTTTATTTTCTGAAGTATTTTAAATGTCCAAATACTCCCTAAGCAAAGTAAGTTTATAGGAATTTGTATATTGATTGTGAAGATTAAATGACTAGACTGTATTACTTAAATCTAATCAATGTTTTTAATTTTAGCAATAATGTTCATATTATGTACAGAACAAATTATTCTATTTATATAATTTTATCATAGTTAGGTAATGCGCATGTTTATATACAGACAAAAACTCTCAGGCTCATCTTATAATAAAAAAATAAATAAAAATATTGTTTATGATTTTATATATTTTTTAAAAAGGCTAGCAAGTGGCTGTCGCTCTGCTATACAGTAGGTTACAAGTGCGTCACTGTAATAGATAGTGTTAAATTTGAATTCAATGATAAAAATCTTTGTATAAGAAAAAAAATTCTGAGCAAAGACGGTCAGTCAGCCTATGATATTATTAAGTATATTTGATGATATTATTATAATATTATGAATAAATAAATTTATATATTATAACCTATTTACGTGGAACCTTGTTTTGAATGTTCAATCGTTAGCTATAAAATTTGAACATTTTATAAATTTAACTACAAAATCATTTTTAAATTTTCTAAAAATTCGAACTTTAATTGCTTGTAAAAAAAAAATTGTTCCTATGATGATTAATATTTTTCTACTGCTATTGTAACAATATATCATGAGCCTTCTATTAAATTTTCAGTGAAAATTTCATTTATCTACGGTAATTTGTTTTAGAGTTGGTATGCTTAAAACCAAAATCGATTTTGTCAAAAACCAATATTGCATAAAAATTCCCGTTTTTCCTTAATTTGTTTTTTGTTTTCTCGGCGCTTTTGAAAATTACTAGGAATTTTGGCCTCCTCAATGCACCAACTAGATTCACTTTCCCATCAAACAAGATACTGAAGTTGAAAATCGAAGCATTATTTCGACTATTTATTGTATAAACAGACACAAATAAAAAAAAAATAAAAAACACATAATATCATTGTAAAATCAATACATTCATCGCTCTGCTCAGAATCTAAAAGTTCAGTTTTCTGAAAAAAATAAGTCACTCGGAGCATAATAAAATTATTCACAATAACAAAATCACATACTTTATACTTATTGTAACACTATATTACTACTCTTCATTTATTTTATTATTTGTTTCCATAAAAATTGTTCAAATAATTTATGACACCATTAAAATATAAGATAAAATGGCTGATTCGTTATAACCAGGGCTCGTTACTTCATGCACTAAAAAATGCATAAATAAGCATGCATTCATGCACTAAAAGTTGTCAAAATATGCATTAAAATATGCACTAAAAAGTTCGAAAATATGCATTAATATGCTCTAACATTTTTAAATTATGCACTCAAAATATGCATTATGTAAAAAAATTATGAAAAAGTTTTAAAATAATAAGAATTAATCCATACATTTAAAAAATTCAAATTCCTCCACAAAATTTTGCAAACGGCCCGCAACTGTTTGTTTTTCTTTCGGCATTGTTAAAATAAAATATGAATAATGTGTACAGTAGTAACCTACCTATACCTCACATGAAAACACTAAAACAGGAGATTGAATGGATAAACGCATACGACTCATACGAGTAAACTCATCGGCGAGTGTAAGAAAACTATACTGTAGAGTGTAGCAATGTACAAAATTATAAATGCTGGTTGGTGAGAAGCTGCCACTTTATACGGTGGAGGATGGTAGTGGTAGCGATTACACTGTTTCCGCGATATTTCGTAAAACGCATAAAATCTAAATAAGTATATGGGTATACTAGGATATTAGGTAGTCACACACTCACTGAATAAAAATAAATCAAAACACTACAATTTTGTAAACAGGAAAGTAAATAAGAAACAAGAAACATTTCAAATATTTGTCTAAAAAATATTTTTATGAAATAATATGCACTAACGACTGTAAAAAATCGACTATATGCCAAATATGCCTTTACACCCAAAACATGCAAAACATGCACTATCAAACTTCATATTATTATTACTATTGCTATGAATGGATTTGTATCTCAGCTAGCATGTTTTCCTGTGTAGCAAAAAAACATGCAGATGCATGAACTTACGAGCCCTGGTTATACTTATTATAGTATACAGTTAAATGTGGACAAACTAAAAAATAAAAACAAACTTCTGACCCAGCACACTCATACCAC
>NC_042494.1:13265466-13285293 GCF_005508785.2 Acyrthosiphon pisum | reverse complement strand
GTAAAAGTTCAGTTTTCTGAAAAAAATAAGTCACTCGGAGCATAATAAAATTATTCACAATAACAAAATCACATACTTTATACTTATTGTAACACTATATTACTACTCTTCATTTATTTTATTATTTGTTTCCATAAAAATTGTTCAAATAATTTATGACACCATTAAAATATAAGATAAAATGGCTGATTCGTTATAACTTATTATAAGTATAACAGTTAAATGTGGACAAAACTAAAAAATAAAAACAAAACTTCTGACCCGAGCACACTCATACCACCGCTGACCAACTACTTAAGTTAGCAAACACACATAATCTATTATTTAATTATATTCGTAAAATAATAAGCATCTTTGATGTCGTACTATACTTTATTATACTTTTAAAAACAACTATATTGCAACAGTGTTCAATATAAAACTATACCTACCCATAATAATTAATATTACATTATACTCGTACATTATATTACATGTTGTACCTATATAACAATTTCAGCAGTAGCATCACTGTGATTAAAAAACAATTAAATATAATTCAATTCCCGCACACACAATCGGACAGTCCAACAACAGCAATTTAAAAATGACAAGTCAATATTTTTCGAATTTGTTGCTTTTAAATTTAATATTGAATTATCTTCTCTTTATAACAATTAAATATTTAAAATTTATCTAAAATATTAATGTTTTGCGAGACTCACCCCGTACAATGCTGGTAACTAACATCCATTAATATTATAATATGATGAATTATTTTTAACCATCAGCGAAACAAAACTTTAACAAATAATTATAGGTGCAATACGAAAACGCGTTAGAAAAGTTCATTATCTTTTAAAAATCATAAAAGCATGATAAAATAAATTTAAAAAAAAACATTGAAAGTTCAAAATGTATTATTATAATCTCTTATAATTATAATTTAATTGTTATATTATCTGTCACTCAAAAGAATATGGATACGCAAAAACTTATGCTGGTCCATCTACTCCACCAACAACAGTTCAGTTAGGCCTAAACTATACCCAACTCGATTTCTGCTTACCACAATATCGTTAAACAACCTAACGAGTAGGTACAAAAGTATCTACGGTTAATTGTATTGCTCATATTATTTTTCCACGGTAATTTACTGTTAGTACCTCGAAACAACGATTAATTATTATAATTACTAATGTAGACTATGTTCGATATTATTGTTACAAATTCTATAAAAATTCTAAAACATTATACGTATATCTGCAGATACGTATAGTTATCTGTGTGGTTTCGCATTAGTGCGAACGATAACGCATAGTGGATGTACCTACGTCATTGATAACAGAGTATGTAGGCACAGTATAATATTTCAAATTATTTAAAAATTAGTCGGTGTATAAAAATCTTCCTGCACAATCAATAACGTACTCTTCGTCGCAACAATAGATATATACAACAACTAGATATCCGTCTTTATACTTCAGTTGTGACCAATGTTGAAGTCGACCGCCATTTATAAAGCAGGTAATGTTTACATATTTATTTTACATACATTCATGTACATAATATATACTAATAAATACATATATACTGTGATAATATTATTTTGTAAACATTTCCTGCTTTGTATATGGCGACCGATTTCGATGATAAGGAGACAACTGTCTAGTTTTTGTACCTATATATCAATGGTCGCAACATTTTAAGTAATGTTTTATTGCATTTCATGTCGTTTGTGTCTATTTCAAAATATTTTATAGGATGCTGCTGCTAAGACACGTCTAATTGTCTTAAGCGTAAATCGGTGTTGGAGGGGGGGTGGGCTGTAACCCGTGTCCCAAGTGTCCGAAGTGTTTCGGGAATCGTTTTGGCAAATTGTCCCGGAATCAAACTTTAATAGTTTTATTTCATTTTAAATAAGAATATGACAATATATAATGATGTATGTAAACCTTTTTTAATTTTTAATTTAACATTTTCGGTAAAAAAACCCATATATATCATCTCGGCAAAACCCCTCATGTGTGTAAGAAATTGAAACTGCGCCTATGCTAATTGCTAATAATTATTGATTTTCACAAGATTTTCACTTGTGTATTTTATTTTATTAATAAAAAAATTTTCAGAAGAGAAAAACGTACAAGTTTGCTCATTTGTTTAAATGTGAAACAATTCTTTGAATTGTATATAATGTTTACATTTTTTATAAAGTAATTTTACTCGCGTTGTGTACTTATTCGTTTATGCTTATCTTGTACAGTGTACACTATAATACTACACAACGGTGCCATACATATTATATACATATATAGTATGTATACAATAGTCGCATACTCACATGCCCTGAAGCGATCGCTTCATTTAATAATAATTTTAGTTACCTATTCAAATATTAAATATCATCCTTTTCCAAGCCAACAAATTTGACTTCACAATATTTTTTATGAGTTCGGCAGCACTACACTCACATTAATTGTTTTCACTTCGTTGAAAGTTTATACTATTAGATGCAAGATTAATGAAATATTGAGTTTCTATTATTTTACTTAAAACAATTGTTTTGTTTTGGTTTTGCAGTTTTCGGGATTTAAAATTAATCCTATAGGGTTTTATCACAGTTGATTATTTTTACAGTCTCAGAAATCATCGGACTCAATGCATATCGTTAATAGGTATAATATGAATATTGGTATAGGTGTTTTATGTCATAATATCTAAATATAATTTATATTGCGTATTATAATAGATCGGGTCCATTACCGACTCGTTCATATAGTGTATACAAGCGAGGGAGTGAGACTTTTGAAATTGCTCGGATAACCCAAAAGCGTCCTTACCGTGGGACTCTGAATGACATCAAACTATACAAAGGTACTTTATATCACCGTCACGTGGCAAACAAATCAGCTGACGTTCGCCGCCTCTCTGGCGGGTACATTATAATCTTTTTGCGCACAGTTTTATGTCTATCAACTATCCTCAGTTATTTGCTTAGATCATAATATTATAATATTATGATCTAAGGTTTTTTGGCGACGAGTCTGCAATTTTTATTGTCCGAGTGCACGAATTGATGATATAATACCATATAATAATAATTAGTAATCGTTTTCATATTTTTTTTTCATTTCGCATTAACGCGCGTGCGTGTCTATTTGTGCTGCACAAACGTTTGCGTGTCTCTGATTTTCGACGAAACGTTTAACACACGACGGTCGAAGGTAAAGTGATCGCATATTAACGATCAAATATTTTGCGCTACGAAATTTTTATATTTCTTTCTCATACAACCGAGTACCGATACTATATTACATACGTACCGAGAAGTAGTAACCATTACTTAGTTCATAAAAGCATTAATTGACAGGAGCGGGCCCCAGTACCCCAGTCCAGGAAAAAATAATTTCTTGGGGAACATGTTTTCAATAAATACATTTTTCTTCAAAAATTATAATATCCAGCATATAATTTTTGTATCACCCTTGTAGTATTTAACACAGTAGGTAGGTACAACTAATCGATTTGATATTACCTATAGGTATAATAATTATCTGTACCTATACCTATATATTTTATAAGAACATGTCAATAATTAGGTACTTTTTTATCATCAAAAGTAAAAATAGCCATGTCTTAAAATTCTTCACAAATTATGTAAAGATATTATGTTAGGTACTTAGTCCCGCTTAAGCCTTAAATCGCGGTAAAATTTTCGTAAAATTTTGATTTTTACTCATGTTTTTTGATTAGATCCATAAGAAAATGAAATGTTGTACTAACATATAAAAAAATTCAATTTTATTATAATTGAAGTCGAAATTGAAACGTTTTCTCAATTATAGCCTCTTAGTACACGTTACACTATATCTACCACGACAAGGTTATATTTTCACTTTTCCAAGAAAGTTAATACCTATCTAATACCTATCTATATATACACAATTTATTAGATAATACACTCCGTTAATAATGTTTGGGAAACATTTAAACGTAGGCAGTAACCACTAAGTACATATAGAATTCTAGACATTTTCCGTAGCAAAAATAATAATACCTAAGTATTAATAACACGCTGAGATATATATAAGACGGTATATTGTATATTTGTATTATGGGTATGTAGTTTGGTAAGTATATAACCAATGTTTTATGATGATGATATAAGGTATATTGTAGTTCGTGTAGGTACCACAGTACTTAATGTATAATATTTCTTTGATGTCTATATAAGGAGGAACAGTCATCAGAACGGTGAAACTACGAAAGAGTAGGTATATTGTGATAGTTTTTGCGTCCTCCGATATGTTGTGATATAATGATGAAAAACGTGACGTGCGTACGCATATTATTACTGCGACGAAATTCGATAGGGATTTCGTGTGAGATTCCATTTGAGCGATTAAAAGAAAACAATTTTAAAAAAAAAATAGTAATAATAAAAGAGAGCTGAGCACAGGTAACATCACAACAAAAGGGACAATGCACCATACTGCATACTGGCAAAGGAATTTCAAAACGTTCAGCGCAATAATAAAACAATAACTTCGAAACGTATTTTCGGTATCTACCTACATCAAATATATCCACACACTTTTTTATTCTTTCTTTTAACGATATTGTTTTCGAAAATAATCGTCTGGACCGAAAATAATAAATTATTATATATATTTCGCGGATCGGACCGACCGCGGATAGCACCTGCAGTAGTCCTTCACGAAAAACAACAATTAATACTAAAGATAAAAACGTCTTAGACTATACGCTCATATCCATACTCGTTAGGTTTTTTTTTTAATCACTGCGGTGATTTATTTATTTTTTGCCTTCATTCCGGACAAAAAATGAAAAAAATAAATATATATAATATAACGAAGGTATTAAACAATTATTATATACCTATACAGAATATACAATTGTATTGAGGTATATTACATGTGTACCTACATGTATACCAGATCAAGATTACCGTGCTAACAAAAACGTACCATATTTCTTTTTGGTTATTATTTCGACAAATTCACACGTTAGCCGTATGGCCTGCGTCATTATATACTGTTCCGTACATACAAATAAGCGATTTTTTTTCCCGTCTCGATATAATAATATAAGCTATTTATATAAGCTGATTAAAGAAGGGGTCAAGTCGCTGACGTCGAGAAATTCTGTATGTAAACCGTATGCCCAAAATGTCGTCCAACTCGCGACGATTGATGAATCATTGCGAGTACACGTGTGTTAAGTTAAGTCAAGTCAGATCTCGGATGTGTAAATGTATATAATAATAATGCATGCTCAAAGCACACTTCGAACACAACTTACTATAATGTATTATAATTATATTATATATATACAAATATCCAATTTACTACATAGGAATTATAATATTATATCATATTATTATAAACGAATTGGTAGATACCATAATATCTTATATCACCGTTCATTTCTTAAAAAGATTTTGACTGTGATGTGATCGACCAACCTAAAATGATCTATATGTCAACCGTCTAGCGTTTGTAGGCCTGAATTTCAGATGGTACCCTCAGAATTTATGGTACTCCCTCTTTGTTTTTGGCTCCTTCCTGACAAAGCAAATAACAAATAAATGATCACCTATATGTATGTTTAGATATTAATTACATTTTTTATACAACATAGGTATAAATGTATAATTATCATAATAACAATTTATAGTAAAAAATGTACAAACTTGTGATAGGTACTTATAAACTTATAGATAAGTACTTCTATTATAAAACATTGGTTTTTACTCGTAAATGTAAAATGTTGTATGTTAGGTATATAATTTATAACAACACGGAACAATTAATTATTAATTTTTTTTTAGAAAATATTACATTTTATTTAGTAGCTAGGTAACAACAGGTAAAATAGTTCATATTAAACCCCTGGGGATTATCTTTTAGGGACCTAATTACAAAATTCCAGGGGGGCAACCCCCCTCCCCTTCCCACAAATGTGCACGAAAATCATGCCGACATATATATGTATTATAACCATTCACTATTTTCACAATCATATCCATGTTGTATCTTAATGTAGGGTTTTACGTTCAGTTTACTCACAGTTTCACACACCATTAGATTTTAATTTTATATTTTATATTATCGTGCATCATACAATTGATACTTAATCAGAAAAAAATGTATTTCACACGTCTTGAACGAATTTAAATTTTTTGCTACATATTTCTCTCTCACACGCATGTCATTTGCTCTGTGTACACACTATCAGTGTTCATAATTAATTCTTCAAATAAAAATAGATTAACATCAGCGCAAATTTTTAAACGAATGTTTAAACGAATGCTCAACTTACGTAAGGTTATGTTATCAGTTAATCGCGAAGCATACATTTTTTACTGAATAAATTTTAATATTTACTATTTTTCAGTAAGATATTGACGCTAGGTATGAAACTGTTAAAAATCAACATTGAAGTATTTATCAAATTTCAAAACATTTTAAATTGAAATAATCCATGGTCGTTTCAAGATACCTACAGTCGACATATTAATAAACAATAAAAATAATTTATACAGCCAATAAGCGTTACCTAATACGATAATATACACACTAACTGAATGCATATAAGTATATAACTATATTTATATATGTATATCAGTATATGTATAATGTATATTCATTGGTTAACATTGCAGGTTAACACTTATACTATTTATTAAGTATATTTAACGACTTTATATAGAATTTTAATATAGATAGTTTATTGTTTATATTGATTAAATATTAATTCGAGCTATGTACATAAAGTTACATGGGGTATAATTATTATTTATATGACAGGCAAACGACTCCTAAAATTGTATTGTATAATATGTATTTTATTACTCGTTCAAAAGCAACTCACATACGCTTGTAATTAAATTTTGCTTATTATAAATGCACTTGTTACATAATTTATATTGTTTCGTGTTTAAACGCAGTCCCTAAAAATATTCGTTATTTGACTTAACAGTTTTCCCCCATGGACGCCTTTTTTCTCACTCCTGAATCTTTAATCTTTCTGGCTTTCCTTCGTTATTTCCTTTTCACCAGGTGTACGTGACTTATCATATGTATCTTTTTCTTTACAACTTATAGTTTTTCGTTCTTAATACTTACTCATTTCTTATTCTTAACATTTTGAAAAAGCCCAACACCGGATTTTTACACACATAGTTTTCATCTATTTATCCATCATTTAATTTATTCTTAGGGATGTTTTTGACGATTTCATCATAGTTTTGGCAATTAATTTTCAAGTATAAATTATTCCTTGTGTATCCAAATAAGACAATTAACCTTTCAATCCTTTTCAACGGTGCTCAATAATGCTGACGAATTGATGAACAATAATTTAAAAAAAACTTGTTAAGTGAGTACTATAACTATGAAAACTCGCGAACCCATCCAAGTAAAACCATTTGACTGATATGCAAAGTAGTATGTCAAAGTAAATCTGTATGTATATAAATGAGGCGTAAATAAAACTGATCAATTATTTCAGAACTTTGTAATCACAAAATCACCAATAGTAAACCTCTTTATTTTTAACGACACGTAGAAAATATTTGTATCTTTTTAGTTAAAGCAGTACAAAATAGCTGTAACATTTTATAAATATTTTCATAATTGACCAAAATCATACAAATCCACTCATGAGTACTTATACTGATCTGCTTATCAGGTAATCCTCGCCGGCAGTTTAAGCGTAACTGGTTTTTTAACTATAGTTAGGAAATAAAATAAATCGTCACTAATGGGGGAACCCCCCATTATCAAATTAAATTTTTGTTAATTACCATAAGATTATTTTTTTTTATTCAAATAATCAGCTTGTTAAATTCTAAGAAAAAAAAATAATAATTTTTTACATATATCATATGAATTTACATATTTTAGATTCATTGTATCGGTGTTGATCACTCGTTAAGTATAATTTGTTTTATAAATAATAGATTATAGGTATTGGGTACCCTCAAAAATATCTTTCTTTACATAATATATAATTTCATTCAATGGGGAACACAATCATAATAGTATAATACATTCATATAAACTTGTATTATATTGATAATACTAAGCCAACCCGAAAATTGTCTGTATTGAGTGCCGTTATAATAAGACAAGAAATTATATTTATTTTGTTAGTTCCTATTATACACTTTTAGTTCTACGACAAATTATTTCGGTAAGAATATTCCAAACATGAATAATTGAGTCAATTGTTCCATAATATATATAGACATATAGTTCACTGTGCCCTAGATCTGTAAAATCTATGACAAATCTGTTTACAAAACATCTAACTCTTCATAATTTTAAACGTAGGTACAATAGAATAAATTATATATGTAGGATTAAACAAAAATACAATGCAACATTTACTAGGTATCGTATATGTTGAGGACTATGCACAAAAATGTATTATTACAACCTTTTCTTATACCTATTATACATATAACTATATAAGTATGGTATAATAAATTTAATTCTAAAATCATATGTAAATTATTTCTGAAGTGCATTGACCTTTGTAATATATAATTTGAAACTAATTTCTAATGCCCATAATAAAATAATATATTAAGAGTCGGGCAGTCGGCAATTTTATAATAAAATATAGGTATCTACACGTTAATACAATTTATTCACAAGGACCTTTGGTATAGGTACTATAATTTTATAATATTATGTAGTACCTACAGATACTGTATATACCTAATAATAAGCTATCCGTTTGAAAATAATATTATAAAAAATTGGCGTGACTTTTATTTCGTGCCAAATGCCAATATGCAGTGCAAACAATAAACATAATAACGAATGCGAATGTTCGCGAAAATAATTCATTATTTCTCTTTTTTTTTTTAATTTCCGAACGGATACTGCGTCATTAATTCTTGGATTAATGTCGTCCACGCAGATTTGTCGACTACAACGGGCCGTGCTGACGACGGGTTTCGTTCATTAGTTAAAACGTTTTAATGAATGGCCGAGATGAATGCTTGAGGGAGGGGGGGCATCGCTCATCGTACCCTGTGGTTGGTATATATTATATAGTAATCATTACGTTCTGCAGCGATTGATGTTCCCGTTTTCAACCCTTTGAACAATGTGCGTAATTAATTCGGAGGCATATTAGTTTATCATCGTGTTTTACGAGTGACAAATAAGTGACCACTTATTTGAACCAAACTGCAAATACCTAGTGTGGATGTACTTATGTGTTTATGTGTATGTATAAATGTACAATAATAATAATACATTAAACCCGTTTCAGAACTTGTAATTTTGCTCTTCTAAAAGCGTTCAAGACAACAATAAATATTGCATATAAACGTCATAATCCATATACAAAATGCT
Source organism: Acyrthosiphon pisum (assembly GCF_005508785.2). NCBI lineage: Eukaryota > Metazoa > Arthropoda > Insecta > Hemiptera > Aphididae > Acyrthosiphon > Acyrthosiphon pisum. The sequence goes on along the minus strand of NC_042494.1, from coordinate 13,275,922 downwards.
ATACTAACACATTCCGAGCAAATTATTTTTACAAATAATCCTCTTCGCCGATGCATTCATCGGATTTGCAGACGTTTGGAAAAAAAGGAAAGTTCGGTTAGAGTTGACTAACTTAATGCGTACAGTGTGTGTGCAGTGTCGTTATGTACCAATTTCCCCTCCAAACATTGAACAGTGTCGGTATGAACGGCAGACGGTCACGAAGTTTTCAGGATATTGCTTGTTCCGGTGTCTGAAAACCCTGGGCCTGGACGGTTCCGGACGGTAATTATCCGGAACTTAACGGGTCTTCTCGGGGCATAACTGTATAGGAAAATAGTTGGCAATGCACTAACTTTACGGATGTAAATATATGTAATCCTATGGAAGTTACAACGGAACTACGTTCAGTTGCGGTGACAGTGACGTTTCCTTTCAAACTATTGTCCAATATAATAACGCAATATTTGATTAATTATAATATAAATATATTTATATATAATATATTATATAGGTACCAGCATGATCTATAAACTAAGACAATACTTACAACTTGTAAAACTTGAATTTGAAATGCATAAAAAAGTGTATAGGTACATTATACATTAAGATAACAAGACTTTGCTAAATGCGACATCCTATTTCAAGGTTCGTGAGTTATATTATATTATAATATATTATATATAGTGAAACAAAACTTCGCTCAAAATCATAATCGTGACTTCGTGAATAAATAAATAGATTAAATTCTTGGAATGACATGTTATTAGTGTAACCAAATATGAAGTTAAAGCTACTAAAGGTTATTTTACCTATCCGTTTTCGAAAAACTGGATGACTTATTAATTAAGTATAACTTATTGTATTAGATTTAATACTCAATAAGAAAAATATTGCTTTAACAATCACTAGAAAAAGTAATTTTGATCAAATTAAAATGTATAGATTTTTAATTGCTAACAATAAAATAATATTGATTTAATACGATTATCGTTTAATATATTACTGTAGAAGGAAAAATATAAAAAAATATTAAAAGAGAGAATTTAAAAATTATAAAATAACTTGATTTTGTCTGTGAGGTACTTTTATACTTACCAGTTGTTTAGTAAAAAAATTTAGTATGAATTTATCATTGTTATTGATATATTTTTGTTTGCCAAATTTTAAAAGAAATTGTTATTTAGATTTTTCTTAATTTTCATAATATACAAGTATACCTATAACTATTATAACAACAAATTATGACCATATATTTTCACATGCACTTATTTTCTTTGATAAATAAAACATCATTAATTATTTTACACTTCAAGACTCTATACTCATCACATACATCACTACAAGTCCTACTAAATCGATATAAACTTCACAATTTTTATTAAAAGAGTAACCGACGTTTATTTTAAGATATCACAGTAATTCTAGATATTCGCTTGATTACTTAAATATAGACTATATTTAAATAATTTTTAAATAAAAACATATCTTCAAAAGTAATATCACGTGCAATATAAAAGGAATATAAGAAATATAAAATTACACTTTTATTGAAGTATTTTCTTTTAACTCGAATTTCTTTCTCAAAGGATCAAATATTATTTTTAATTTAATGTACCTATATACCAACAATTAATTTAAAACCGTGGACTTTAAAATATTGAATATTTATAAAATTATTTTTATTGCAATTTTGTTTATAATATTATATATTAGCGTCTAAATGTTAAAACAAACCAATTTCATTGAACCATTATATTTTGTTTAAATCGAATTTCTAAGTCTGATGAAATTCAACGTCAAGACTGAACAATATAAAACCCTAACGTAACATAGGCACTCGAGCCCGAGTGCCCGACAAGTTTACAATGTTCTATACAGTTAAGTCCTAGAAAACAGCATGATGCAGCAGCAGCAACAGCAAACACTTGTTTTGGTATGTGTAATGAAATTCTGTTCAGCCGTAAGTTTATTGGCGCACTTTAGATACATAATATCCTAACTGCAGTACCGAACGGCGAGCTGCAAGTGGGTTGGTGGAGAGGTGCGTTTTAAAATTTCTTCGCAAAGTTAAATTATCACGGCAAGCCCAGGTGTTCCGGAGAGAACGTCTCGTCGCAGATAAAACCCACTACTGCTGCGGCGACTGCGAAGGGATCCAGTCCATTTCCACCCCCTTCATTATGGGGACCGAATAATTTATATGTGCGCAGCGTCGTGGCCGTTATGTGTATTTGGCGAGAGGGTGCGAGTTTAATAAGGGGCCAAGCTCCTGGCAATATTCCTCCTTACAACATTGGTGCGCGCACACACGCACAGTGATGTTGGAAAAGAGAGAGAGAGATAGAAAGTAAGTGCAGATTGAGAGTAGGTGGTGAAGAAATACAGAGTGAGAGAAAGAGAGAGTTGTGTATGGGGGTGAATGAGAGATGGATATATATAGGAGCAGAGAGAACTGTGCAGTAGAAATAGAATTCACGTTTGTCTGCATCTGTGTGTGCGTGCGTGCGTGTATATGTTCGTATGTGTGTGAGTGCATTCCCCTCTCGGTCGCTCATAAAAGCCACCCTAAAAAGCTCAGGCGCAAGCGCCGTTCAACCCCTACACTTATTTTTTCGTTTACCCTATATGCCACCGTGGAGTATAATCTTAACCGTATATATACCTTGGAAATATCGTTGGAAGCCTACGTTACACGAAATTTCACAACACCCAACTTATTCAGACTACAGAGCGATTGGTGTAACGTGCACGGTTTTCACATTTGGCCCATCTTTTATTATTTTTAACGTTTTCCATGACATCGTGTACAAATAGTGTTTAGGGATTAAAATCGTTTTAATTTTAAAACTCGTCTCGCGAAAGTTGAAATCACATTGATTCTTGATCTATGATCGAGTCTGTGCTATGTAAAAATATATACATATGTTTACGGATTATAATATCAACTATATTGACATTGTTTTAAAGCGTAACTTTCAAATAAAAGCTTCTAGTTGACATTTAGATTGAAATATTTGTTTAATCGACTCTTTTTTTTAATCAATAATTAAAGATATTTTTAAACATCTCACTTAAAAAATAACCAAAGACCAATATTCGGATGGATATTTTACGTATGTTTCATTAATATTAAAATGTACACGTACTTGAGGTATACCTATATACATTTTAAAATTATTAAAACAGTTTCAAATAATAATATTATTATAGACGGTGTGTAATTAATAGTATGAGTCACTTTGTTTACCTAATCCTTTTCGTGTATTAATGAACTATTAATAATATTACGTTTTAATACTCGGTTGTATACACCTGCATTTTATACAAACTCTTTTGAATTTCCATTAAATTAATAATATTTTACCATATAGGTAGTAAATAAAATAATAATGTTTATGTGATCATATTTATATAACAATTTTTATTTAATATTGATTCAATTTTAAAGTAAAGGTAATAATTGTATAGATAAAAGTATAAAATATTTTATCGAGTCGGTGAAATTTAAATTTGCAAAACGTGAAGTACCTAACTGATGAAACTGCAGGTAACACGCATCATTTTAAATTTTAAATCATACATTCAGAGCTGACATTTTTTGGCTGAGATTTCAGACTAATATTACTATTACATTAAAAAAAAAAATCACTTTAAACATTATAAGTAGGTTAACTAAGTAATCTAAGACATAAGTCTTTTGTTATAATGAAGCTGGTAACTATTGATTTTAGTTGGTAACAACACTTATTTTTATATAGGTTTGTAAAATAATAAAATCTAACTTCTAATATTTGGGAAACCTGGGTGAAAGAATCACGTTAAGGCACATCTCTGACGATTTTCAACACCACAGCATATAAAATATATTATGTACTATTTGTACAGCTCGACAATATCATTATCTTGTATGTTATTATAATAACTGATAAGTGTAAAGCTGATTAGACATTAATGGTCACTCTGTGTATCACAGGATTCTACACTTCAAAGTATAGAGAATTATAATGGTGTAACGAACCCATCCATGAGTACCTATATGACACCACACGGTTGTTGACTGTGTATTATATAAATATAGGTAAGAGTATAGACGTATAGTATATTTATTATTATTATAATACATTAGAAGCCAATATTATATACAGTCTGAAAAAATTAAAAACACTCAGTGGTGGTAGGGTCATAATATTTAGGCTATGAGCAAGGCTTCATATTTTAGACAGCTGTTAAAATTGCGACTTTTATTTTCCATGGGAAAATACCATGGGAAATATAATATAAACGGTCAAGTATATAATATTATTATAATAGTATAACATCGATTATCGGTATAGTTATTACAACGTTTTGTGCTGATAGTTTTAATTGTTTAATAATATCATTACGTGGGTACGATTCGATTCTCTAACATAATATTAATTAATATATTATACAACCGAGGACTAAGGACTTAAGGACTGCATAACATCCGCAGATGGTATTTACACATTATAATATTATGCTTAATAAGTATAATATTATGAGTGGTTGAAAGTCGAGATAGTTTAACGTTATAATAATAATAATACAATATTAAATAGTTATTATTTGTGTTGTACTATATGATCGTCGTGATGAACCGCGCGGAGTGTTGTGTCTTGGGCCTACAATATTAGTGTGCTTATATTATGTGTGCACAGCGCGCGGGCCGCCGTGAAAAAAGTTCGGCCGGCAGCCCTGTCACGCTGCACGGTCGGCGGCTACCGATGTAAGCGCGGCGGCGAGGGGGTGGGATGCGCCGACCGCGTTTTTGACATTGAACTTGGGCGACGCGCCGCGCACTCCGTAGTCGTGCTTTGTGCAGTCGACACGCCTTGAGAGTGAGAAGACGCTCATCCGTACGCGTGATAATATTGTATACTTTTATTATTATCATTATTATCATTATCACTATTGTTGTCGTTATTGTTACTACATAATATTATTATTATTTTTGTTATTATTATTATTATTATTGTTGTGCAGCCGCATGCTGTATTACAAATCGTATCACTCTGTGCTGAGGATCACCGGGTTTTCTTTCGCTTCCCCCTCCTTCCCCTCTCCCCCAGCCACCTGCGTTGATATTCGCTGAGCAGGCCTATCCTCCCCCGCCATCCCGTGCGCGCACGCGCCAAAATTCGCCAAGTTATCGGTTGTTTTTCTTTTCATTCGCCATCTCTGTTGCGTCGTTTTACGTCCATATAATATTATGTAATAGCTAATAACTTCAATAATACGTACTATATACAATCGCAATAATCCATTACTACAACAGTCGTCCGTTCCGCGCTCCCGTTTCGTTGATTGTCGTTTCCATTTCGTCTGTCTTCGATATAGGTAAGTGTAGTACCCATTTACTATTGTATTATTATATATTTTATATACGGATCTAAACAATATTCTTATTAGTTATTATAATATAATATTACCAATTTACTATAATTGTATTATATTTATATGGATCTAACAATATTGTTATTATGATAAAATATCATACAAATTTTATAATATTATACCATCATACTGCAGAGGAACGCACGATGGCCCGCTTGTTGTGTATGACTAAAGGCGGGCCTGCGGGGGTGGTCGAACGCATAGTGGATAAAAATGCCGTTTAGAGTGACACCATATTATATACCTACGACCTACCTATAGATACCACGATTGATACATTTTATACGATTTCTATATAGCCAACTATTTTTCGTTGGCGACCCAACTGTGCAGGCCCGGATCCAGGGGGCTTGGAAATTCAATATAATATAATTATTATGTATTTATTTATATAATAAATGGTTCATACGTATTAACAATATAAATAAAGTTATTAATATTATTATCAAATTTTATCCATAGCAGTTAGGTATCTAATCTGTTATGTACCTACTAAAATTATGATTGCATTTTTTTTTTCAAATACGTTCCCGTTGGCTATCGAGGTATTACTACGGCAAAAATGCATAGTTTTTCACAATGAGTATTTCAGTACCTGTATGCAACGGCCATCGGCCTAACCTCCAGGACCAGACCTCTGGACGACTTCTACGGCGGTACACCGCACATAGAATTAATCATAAATAGCATTAAGTATTATACTAGGTGCTGAACAAGAATATCTGGAGATCTAAAATATACTATGCGATTAGTTATAAAAAATAATAGGAATCGTACTTAGGTATTATATAAAAAATCGATCGTCAACACGTCATACCCATACATCGTTTTCTATTATAGGTATAGTGCAAGTCAACTATCGTTAGTTATCACTATCACGCGCATAATATTTTGACATCGCCATAAAATCGTCAACAATGATCGACAAAACGGATGGTTCATTACTCCGTTAAATTTCAATGACCTCAAAATGTATTCCACTTGTACAAATTATCTTTAATTTTAATTCTTTCGGTATACTATTACGAAGAAAAAAGATAACACCTATCTCACATTATGATAATATTATTTATTAATTATTATGTTTATATTATCATAAATTCATAACATCATTATGACAACATTGACAACTTGTTTATGTTTTCTTCTTTTTTGATAAAACAAATTAATGTACCTCATTTATTATTTTTAATATAATTTATTATATTTTACTATCAAAGAAATCATTATATTTTATCGGTTTAGTCACTATCTATAATGAATAAGGTACAAAAAGTGTAAAAAGTTTAACGTACATTTTTGTATACCATTATAGAATTATAATTTATCTTTTATGTAGGTAAATTCGGTAATAAAATTTTACATGGGGATGAGTACCAACGTATAATAATACATTATACTAGATACGTTATTTTATATTTATTTTAATTTCGATATGGAGTAATTTTTTAATGTTTTTAATATTTCTTTTCGTTTTTTTACTCCACCTTATCCGTGAAACTTTAATTAGTACATTTTGAATAAAGTTACTTGAACTTTATACATCAAAAATAAATGGTGCACCAATATAATCAATTTGTGGGTTTCACTTAAATATTATTTAAGGAATTAAAATGTTTTGTAATCCAAAAATGCACTTACTTTTATATTTTTGGATTATATTTTCTCAATATTCAATATTCTTATATAAGTTTCAACAGTTAAAATTCTAAAAAACAATCTTGTACACTCATATATATAATAAACGTACTTTGTTTTAATATAATATGTATAGGTGATACATCGATATTCGATATTTTAACGTGTATGATAAACAGTTTTTCCAGAGTTCGTGGACTGCAAAGTTCTGTTGTTCAGTATTTACGAATATCTTTATCTGGAACATAAAATTGTATTATTTTAGTATACATTTTTCAAACTATTTTAAGCAAGGTAGAAATTAATTTTTTCTTAACAAAACCATCAAAAGATTCTAAAAAATTTAAAAAAAAGTTTTTTTACAAATTAAAAACTCATTAAGTAAGTACAATTATACTAAAACTTTTTTTTAACCCAAATGAAACCACGAATAGTTGAAATTTAAAAAATGTTTTGTTTCCGAATTTGCAAAGTAGTGAGTACTGCAAAGTACTGATAATAAGAAAAAAAATTACTTATTTAATTAACATTATAATTTAGTTAGTACTAAAAAAGGGCTTCAGGTATAATTGGTTAAAAATATTAAAACAATATAACCTTTAAAGTTTAAACTACATATAATCCTCAAACAGTGACAATTACAAAAATATTTACTTATATTATAATTCACTTATTAGCATTTATTTAACATTATATAACATAAAACTATAACAAAAACCTGATTAAATTATTGATTATAATGTCTTACTTTTACGGACTTGGCACCTATACCTATATTGTAGGTATAATTATATAATGTAAAATTGTAGAATACAGAATATTAATTGTTCTAGTCAACAAAATTGTCTTGTCATTATAATTAATTTATTTTTGTGGTATGAATGTGTTTTATAGGCGTGTTGATTAAATATAACCGTTTGTTCTGTGATATAACCAAACCTAACAAGTACTTAACAATTTACAAAAATAAATGTCTACCATACCTAGGCATTCTAAGCATATACCTACTTGAATTGATAGATTGTGATACCTATGTGTAATTCAATTTCTAACGTTATGTATGTATGTACCTAACTAGCTAACCATGAAAATGAAATCATAATTACTTTTGAAACCAAATGGTTTTTATAAAAGTTTCTAATTATGATTACAAAATTGAAAATACTATTGCCTGACAGCGTTTTTAAAGGGTTCATATTTTTGTCATCTGTCATCTTTGAAGAGATTGTATATCTTATACTTTAACCCAATACCCTCTGTACTTATACAGCTCGTACAGCTGATGTACAGACGAGTGTTGAGATCCCTTAATCTATATTAATGTAAAATATATATAATACGTCATGATTCATGAATGATAATATTATCTAGATATTATTAACTATCACATTCAAATAGTAAAATCAATGTCTGTCTGTAGAGAACTTATCTATCAAACATATTATAGAACTATTCTAAGCCCGACAAAAATTACTAACTTAAAATGTTTAATAAACATTTTGTTAATTAATGCTAGATTGTATGAACAACGAGTTTTTATTAAATCAAAACATATTATAATTAATTAACAGTTTAGATAAAAATTATATTAATATCTATGGTATAATTATAGCAGATTCGCCTGCAGGTAATTACTATAAGATATGTAAATTATTTAACATACAAATGAAATACAATAGGTATATTTGTTATGCTTATCGATGGGATTTGAGAATATTATTCTAACTCGTTAATATATATTTTGTATGATATAAAATATGGTTTATTAATATAATTTGCTCCACCGACAACCGCATTCACTTATTAGCTATTTGCATAAGTTATGAGTTATGACATAAGTATTTACTCAAAACCACTTCAGTCTGTACGTGGTGTATACGTATTTCATTTTAGAAGATCTTGACATACTCATACCAGTCTTACCTAATTTTCAGTATAATATTTGTTTTAAACATAGTATAAATATTTTTTTACGTTGCCTCGTTGATAACAAATATTTGATAAATTCAATTGTTATAAAAACAGTCTGATAAATAATTTTTAAAAAAACAAACCATGCCTTTTGTATAAATTAAATTTTAAAAAAGTGTTTGTTTGTTATCTTATACAACCCAGAGACAAAAACACTAAAATAAGCACAATTAAGTTACTTGTAAAATCTATGTGAAGTTATGAGAATATTTTTATTACTTTTTTTATTATTTTAACAATTTTAATAAATTTTAATCGTTTAAAGCAAATTATTGAAAAGTTCATTATCTGAATATATTTACACCAGATTAGTTTAATTTAAATCAGTGTTATTTTATTAATACATTTAAAACGAACTATTTGTACCCTTAATAGGTTTTTCTTTAGGCATAGTAGTATAGTAAATTTGATGATTATCGTATAATTCACTTGAGAACATTAAAAGATATTTCAGTCAGAAAATATATTGCAGCGAAGACTGATTGCAATGCTCTCACTCCCTCCAAATGATACCTATTTCTGATTTCGTCACTCAAAAAGTTAAATTATTATTACTTGTGCATAGAGAAGGTTTTTTCATTAATTCTCGTTAGATAACTTTATTTACAACACATTAAGTAATTAGGGCTATGATACCTCAGGTAAAAAATTTTATACCATTTATATATACTTGAAATGGAAGGTTTAAACTTCCCTTGCCATTTTTTTCAATATTTAAAAACGTGAAAATGTCTTAACAGTAGTTTTTAATAAATGTAATTATATTTCTTATTTCTCATCAATTTTTTTACGAAAGTTCTTAATGAATAAGCAAATACCTAATTATAATTATTAAAAAAAAAATTATAATATAATATTATATATTTTAAATTTCCCTCCTCCCCACCCTTCATTGGAAATGTCTGTGTACACGACACTGCTATTAATTGACGTGAACGGCTGGACGAACTGGTAACGAACTTATGCAAGTAAGGGAATAACTGTACATATTATTGAACTCTGGTAATATACTGTTTCACGAATTTTCTATAATATGAAAAAAACGATAATTTTAGGCTGGATATACTACTTGACTCCCAAAAAAGGTCTACTCGTATTAAACAGGTATTAAATTCAATAGCAATCTTATTTCCATTCCTGCAGTTACTCTAGACACGTACTGGCTATAATGTTACACTGCTGCTAATATAGTATAAATTATAAAACGGTCGATATTAATAAAACATTAAAAAAAAATAATCATACATAAAAAATGTTTGCCTAAAAATCTTATTAAATATGCTTATTTACGAATTATTATTATTGACAGTTTAGTAGGTATATTGTATTTTTTGTTATTACTAATTATATAGATTGCTGCAGTTGAGCCTTACGATTGTAATTTTTTCAATAGGTGAGATAATAATAATCTATATATATAAGAATCTAACTTGATTTTGGAGACGAAGCA
>NC_042494.1:13264812-13265366 GCF_005508785.2 Acyrthosiphon pisum | reverse complement strand
GTGCTCGAATTCGGGGGGTGCGCAGGGGGACGGAGCTCCTCTACTATTTTTATTTTTTTTTTGCGTACCCCAACTATTTTTTTTTACTTGGATGGGGGGATGGACCAAACTAATGCCCAAAATAATTTTTATTAAAATTTGGAGTGGATCTAAATTGTTTTGTCAAAGATAAACCTAATGAATACCTAGTAATTTTACATTTTTTAATATAAAAATATTTTTCATCCTATCAATGGTTTTGACTAGTAATGTTCAACCTTTTTGACTCGCGATCCACTGTTTTTGTAACAATATTTTCACGACTCGTGTCACCTTTGTAGGTCATAAAAGAAAAAAGACAATTTAACTATCATTATATCTACTGTAAAATATGGTTCTTCAATTCATTTATTACTTATTCGAATTCATAATTTATAATTTTATAATAAACTTTTTTTTTTTAACAAAAAAGACTTGTCACGACCTATTTTTATAGATTACGCGACCCAAGATTTGGTAGCAACCCAATAGTTGAATACCGCTTGTTCAGATTTCCTAATACCTTGCTAATTTTT
>NC_042494.1:13257060-13264327 GCF_005508785.2 Acyrthosiphon pisum | reverse complement strand
TTTATAACTGTTGGATTGAGCTCCTCTACTTTAATAATTCCCAATTCGAGCACTGAGACGAAGGAAACCGGTTGGTTTGTTTATTATTATTATTAATAATTATTATTTATTTGTTTGGTTTGCACTTGCATTTTCCATTTGAAATACATATATATTATTCATTGAACAAATAATTTATTGTTACATTTTTTTTTTACCTTATCTCTATTCTATAATAAAATGAATAAAATTTACCACTCCAGCGGTTGAATTCAAAATGTAGGATATATAATTTTCAGAAATTAGCAATAACATGTTTTTGAATTAAATTATAAAAAAATAATTTCTCCCGGAGGAAGGTCGGGCAGCTAGTAAATAATAATAATCATAATAACAATTGGTTATTATATACATGAAAGCATAATACGGTTATCAACTCGTTTAAAATATAAGTGTCGATCATGGTATCCATAGTATATAGTATCATCAACTAGGATGGTACCTATAGTATATATCAGGGATGGCGAACCTATGTCACGCGTGTCACGGAGTGACACACTTGCATTATTTCAATGACACGCCAATTTCAAACATAATTCATAATTTTTACTTCACTTTCCAAAAAAATAATTGATAATTTCCTAAGCTCCTAAACGATTAGATTAGATTATCAATAAATTCGTTTTTCGCGTTTACATACAAACGTAGGTACAACAGAACAGTCAACAGATAACAGATAGTTTCGGATGCCTAAAAAAAAAAAAAAAAAGGTCTGCAAAGTTTCTGACACGCGAGGCAAATAAAATCAAACCAAATATTTTGATTTGACACGCAGTTATCAAAAGGTTCGCCATCCCTGGTATATATAGTATCATCAACTATCGATTAGGTACTAATCGGTATCGTATAGTATCGTTTGAGGACGCAACTAATTTGGCGAGAAAAAAAAAGGTAGGTACCCACGCACCGGGACGCAAATTTGCCGTGAGTGCCAGTGACCATTGTTTTTACCGTAGTATAATATTGAACAGACCATATCGTAATGATACAATAATATTATATCTTATACCAGTGTGGGTACCCGGGTAAGTACATAATATAATATAGTCAGATGTAACAACTGATGATAATAACATTTGTCCGGACGCAACTTTCATACCGATTACGTCGATTACGATTCGGGACGCGTATACCTATTATGCGCGTGCACCGCCGCCGCCGCTTCGAACACACAAAGTGCGAGCGCGCGTGTGGGACGATGGCGCGCCGCGCGAGTATGCACAAAGATAGAGACGACCTTGGCGGCGGCGGCGGCAGTGGTCTTGTTTACGCGGCCGTTGCACATCTCGCGTGCGTTTTATCATCGTAATATATTGTACGTATACAAACACGCGTAATGTTACGCGAGACGTGCGCACATGGCGTTCTTTTTGTATTTATTTTTTTTTTCTCAAACTCGCCGCTGGTCATCCAACTCGGTTACCGACGCCGCCGCCGTCGGTCGTCTGTGCACGGCGACTCGGTGCAAATGTCCAGGAGACTGCTGCTCCTGCGTGGGGTCAACTCGCGCGCCGCGGAGACGAAGGAGATAATAATATGAAGGAGTAGTAGTAGTCTAGTAGTAGTAGTAGTAGTAGTAGTAGTAGTAGAAGAAGAAGAAGAAGAAAATAATATAAACTCGCGCGCGCGGCGGCGTTGACCGGGTTTTGTCGTGCGGCGGCGGCGGCGGCGGCGGAGGTGGGTGACCTTGTTGCCTTGCGCGCGCGCTCGCTCGCTCGCACACAGCACCTTCAGCCGCCGCGCTGTATAATAATTGGATTGGCTGCTCACGATAAATCAACCCGAGCTCTCTCACGGTCGTGACGGTGAGATCTCATTATAATACACACACACACACACACACACACACACACACATATAAAGTCTTTGACTCGGCAGACAATGCACCGGTGGTTTTTCACCGCCCCGAACGTAAACATGGTGCGAAACTTTTCCGTTCGGTATGCGTCCGACTCCTCCACGACTGTTAGGGGAGAGTATACGGGGCTGCGATATTATGGGGGAGACCTCCTCTCCGAGACGGTTTGAGAGCTAATCCGGCACTATAATATGTCTGCGAGTGAACTCGCGCGAAAAGGTTGTCGAGTCGAGGTCCTGTATGCATAACGAGTCGTTTACACCAAAACGTTTAGGAGGATAAACAACTATTATATACTGCTGTATAATTATTATTATGTAAGCCGACGATGTTTTTGTGGATTCGATAGTCACTATATAATGGTTTATCTGTTTTTAATGGCTTTGGCGATGGTTTGATTTACATCTTGTTTGATTTGAAAATAAATTAATGGACAACAAGAAAAGATTTAGCAGTTTACGGAATCGACTCAAATCTATTTAAACCAACACTTGTGTGATAAAATAAAGTTGTTCCCAATTTGCATCCATGCACGATGCACCACTACAATACAATATATTAATCGTGTTTCTTTTTCCATTATTAGGACCTTTATACATATTATTACGTACTCATGTATAATATAGTATTGTTGATATATTTTTTTAATTTGAATTATTTATAATGTTTATAGTTTAAAGTTACAAAATAGGTGACTCAAATTTAACACATTATAGTATGACACGTCATGTATATCTATATTTTAATACAGGAAATAAGTTAAGAGTTTAAAATTGAAAATTGTTTGTGCATTTTAAAATACTGATAACTTTCTTTAAAATTGAAAACTAAAAAAAACCTATTATAATACTACTACTAAATAATGTGTATTCTTACTTCATTGATAATAGGCCAATTCGCTCCGATATTAATCATAAAAGAGTTAAATAGATTCAGAACGTACAATTTGCTACATTATGCGTTTGTAAGACAGAGACAACACATGGGTGTAGCGCCCTCGATTTGTAACTTTATAAAAGTTTTAAAATTTTTTTTTTGACTTATGTACAATGTTACATTTATTTATTTTGATATTTATTATTAGTAAAATTATGTGTATGTTTAATAATCTACAATCTACATAATAAATTCCTATTTAATCCTAAAAATGTTCATTCATAGTTTAACTTTTAAAATATATTACTTGTTATTTAAAATGTTTATTTTTGGTTTTCTCAAAAACTCACTGACAGAACCCTTATTACAGATGCACGCTCGCGATATGGTATGGAAGAAACCGTATTTTGTTATACCCTCTTCGTAAAATACGTCCTACACAATATCTATTTATATTATATAGGTACTTATATACATATATAGGTTCCTCCCAGACCCCAGTGCCGCAACTAGGATTTTATAGCCCCAGGACGGCAGACATTTTAACGCTCAAATAATATGTAATCTACCCAGTCACCCCCAAAATAAAACTAAGACGGTAAGCACGCAGAGCTTATTTTATACTTGAATTCGGCTACTAGATTTATCGCATTTTATGTAAGGGGTGCATTCTCTTGCCAGGGCGTCGTTTTTCATAGTTCACCCACTTTCTCCGTCAATCCAACCATCATACGTCTTGTGTGCGAGAACTATAAATTATATGATAGTATTATAGGTACTACCACTTTGAATTGGACATTGTGTTAAAATGTTAACGAAAAAAATTAAAAAATAATTTAGGACCGTACATTTTTCCCGCTGCAGACGTTCGTTCAATATCATTCATATTTAATTATAGTGTCTCGCTCAGCCCCTCCACTATAAAAAAAACTACTGAATTACATATAGCCATAAGGTATACGTTGTCGGTTAATAATTTATTCTACGTCTAACATAATAATATACACAACTATTATAATATAGTATAATTAAATCTGTTTATTCGTGTCAACTCGGCATGTATTATAATAATATCAATTAATAATTATGTATACATTGCAAATAATATCGATAATTAGGTACTTTGGTTTTTCGTACGGATAATATTGTAATAATGGCATCCGTAGACTGTAATAATTTAAAATTTTGTGGAGGACAGCTTAAAAATAATCAATTATAATAAACAAGTAATAAATAATCAATACCCTCTCTGATTAAATACAAACGACGAATAATATTTTCTACTTAACGATGTTTTAGTAAACTGACCTAACTATAAAGACGTTATAAAAAAATTAACATCAAAAAAAGATAAACATAATAAAATAGCCTAGAAAATAAATTATATAAGTTTCGAAAACATTATTAGGTTTATAAATTCAAATTTGGTCCATATTTGTATAATAACTATACGTTTAAATATCTTAAGCTTGTGTTTTAAATATATTTGTTCATAAGACAAATGGTTATTATTGTATTATAAATATTATAACAACTTTAACTTGCTCCTCTTTGATTTTTGCTGTACATATATTTAGGTACATACATTTATCTTATACTCGACATAATTTTCATAAGAATATTGATTATTTTTAAATATCTATATTCTATACCTATATATTTGAAAAAATATTTTCATTTTGGTTTTGTGTATATTGTACAGTTATTTTTTATGGAATTTCAAAATTAAATTGTTCAGTGTATATACTTATATTATATTATGTAGATAAATTTATAGTTATTAGTCGTTGGAATTTTCCGAGAACAAAAATAAAGCAAGTTTCTTTATTTGTAAAAAAAGTCCATAGATACACCTGTTATCTAATATATACAATAAATTATAGAGTTTGAAAGGAAAATGTAACATTTCTAAAGGTCCAATTGGTATGCTAGATGCGTCGTGGATAAAAATTCAATCAAAATCCGTTCGGTGCCACAGTCGTGTACGTACATATATAATATAAGAAGTATACAGCTTTTCAACAAAATGTTTTGATCCTTTAAGCAGTAGGATAAATAGAAAAAAATGAATTCCTCTTTAAATAACTTCCTCTACCCGAGTGATTTAACATAAATATATCTTATAGTTTCATAACAGAATAATGTTAATGTTTACTTTTAAAATTGGTTCGCATATATTATTTTATAAACGGGTATATAATATTCTCATCAATAATTAGTCCATTCCTACATACTAAGACACACAAATTATAACTATATGTAATATAATTTTCACTGCAATAGAAATTGTATTCTAATGATAACGATATAATATATATTAATATATTATACACATTATCCGACGAAAGCTCGCTAGTGATTATTATAAGCACAAGAAAAATTGCTTCAAATAAATTACGTGTATTGAGACGAGTGCTACATTAATTTATTTACACCAATACACCATAATAATACAACAAACGCCGATTGTTGATTGTTTATTTAAAATAATATGATGATTGATGAGTCTTATTATCAACAACTCGTAAAATAATGGATAAATAGAGATAGATACTATGGATTCATAATATAGCACTTAAAGTATAAAGTATTATTGACATCTTACAAAACAATTTCATAATAAGTAAAACAAATTTATTTTAGGTATATTATAGGTACTAAATAAAAAAATTTATATTTAGTTATGCACTTATATGGCTAAATTCAAATATTCTATATTTATATTTTACTTACCTACCAATAATGGGTAATGAATTATCGTATTTATATTATTCAGCATCAATTTTTTTTAATCTGACACAGACTTGGCTCACTTAGGATAAGTATAATAAGTGTATACTATATAGTATAATATAATTGAATAAATCTTTATAAAAATTAAAAATATTTACTGGATAATTTATAATTCATATTATATATTATCTGATTTAATAACAAAAATGGACTACAGATTTTTATTTTTTAATTATATTTAAATTTAAATGCAATTGAATTCAATTATAATTAGAAATGATAAATTGTTGACTTGAAATAAAATTCAAAAATAAGTTTGTTATTCTATATATAATATACATATGTATTATTATATAAATTGTACCTACTGAAAGTGTATAAAAATTCGTATAATCGATTATATACTTCCACAACCTAAGCTGAACCTGGTAAGATTCTAAATCATATAAATTTCGGCAATATTATATGATTTTAGAAAGTATAAGTTATAACTTCGATATACTTGAGTCTTGAACAAATTTTAATAAATATATATAGATATAATAGCAGTATTCAATAAAAAAAAATTTAGAAAACGAATCCAATGAATTGAAAGGATATAGGTACATAATTTGACCTTGCTGTATAGAAGAATAAAATAATTTGAATGATGTAACGCTTTTAATTTCTATATGTCGAAAAACACAAGTCATTTTGTGTCATTGACTTAACTGACTGGACATTAAAAAGTAAATTCAAATAAACTTAAATACAATATTTAATAAAAAGTAAAATAATGAATACTAAAATATTAGATGGCTATGGACACAACTCAAGTCCATCAGAAACTATATCATATAAGTACCTTTTGTTTATTCACTTAAACTAACCAAACTGTATTCATAATAAGCTTTTAACCGGGTCCAACATCCATTAATTTTTTCCCCAAATCTTAAAAATACTATAAATCCAACTAAGTTATATTATACATGGTAGGTTAAATTGATTAATTTTTGAATTATATTCCGCACACTAATGTTTGATGAATAATGGAATAATAATAATAGAATTATTTTAAACGCATATTGATGCTTAAAAAAACAATACTAGGAATTGTTATACGGATACACAAGTAGGTACGCAACGACTACAGAATACCATCTAAAATGGAATTTAATTATTGAGTAATATATTTTGTTTATTGCATATTGCTAGGCATTATTATTTTAACTAACAATAATTATTGGGCGTATTGGCCACAAATGAAATAAGAACTTCTTAGACATGTGTATATATATACCGTAATACGGTAACCGTATTATAGTCACACATAAATAGTGTGTATTCAACCGTTGTAATAAAATCACTCAATTTTATTTTATTCTGTTTTTTATAAACATTTACCGAGATGTTTTGAAGGTCATGTTCTCATTGGCCTCTACTATCATGTAGTTTAAATTTGAGGTTTTAAAACTATTTTGACCTTAGAACCAATACCAAAAGAATTAAAACCACCATAGTGTCATGAAAATAATATAGGATAATGCAATATAATGTGTATCTATACGACTTATTTAAATTCATAGTTAATTTTTTATTTGAAAGTTAAAATATCTGTTAAAATAAATCTACGCATTAGGTACCTATACAAAGATATTGTTGGATTTTATATTATTATTTTACTATATTTTGTTAAGACTGTTATGATACATTTCAATGTTTCATTTACTTACCCAGTTACCTATATAATTTATAATTCCTTAACAGTTTCTTCAAATCCAA
>NC_042494.1:13182416-13256960 GCF_005508785.2 Acyrthosiphon pisum | reverse complement strand
TGTTTGTGCATTTTAAATACTGATAACTTTCTTTAAAATTGAAAACTAAAAAAAACCTATTATAATACTACTACTAAATAATGTGTATTCTTACTTCATTGATAATAGGCCAATTCGCTCCGATATTAATCATAAAAGAGTTAAATAGATTCAGAACGTACAATTTGCTACATTATGCGTTTGTAAGACAGAGACAACACATGGGTGTAGCGCCCTCGATTTGTAACTTTATAAAAGTTTTAAAATTTTTTTTTTGACTTAGGTACAATGTTACATTTATTTATTTTGATATTTATTATTAGTAAAATTATATGTATGTTTAATAATCTACAATCTACATAATAAATTCCTATTTAATCCTAAAAATTTTCATTCATAGTTTTAACTTTGAAAATATATTACTTGTTATTTAAAATGTTTATTTTTGGTTTTCTCAAAAACTCACTGACAGAACCCTTATTACAGATGCACGCTTGCGATATGGTATGGAAGAAACCGTATTTTGTTATACCCTCTTCGTAAAATACGTCCTACACAATATCTATTTATATTATATAGGTACTTATATACATATATAGGTTCCTCCCAGACCCCAGTGCCGCAACTAGGATTTTATAGCCCCAGGACGGCAGACATTTTAACGCTCAAATAATATGTAATCTACCCAGTCACCCCCAAAATAAAACTAAGACGGTAAGCACGCAGAGCTTATTTTATACTTGAATTCGGCTACTAGATTTATCGCATTTTATGTAAGGGGTGCCTTCTCTTGCCAGGGCGTCGTTTTTCATAGTTCACCCACTTTCTCCGTCAATCCAACCATCATACGTCTTGTGTGCGAGAACTATAAATTATATGATAGTATTATAGGTACTACCACTTTGAATTGGACATTGTGTTAAAATGTTAACGAAAAAAATTAAAAAATAATTTAGGACCGTACATTTTTCCCGCTGCAGACGTTCGTTCAATATCATTCATATTTAATTATAGTGTCTCGCTCAGCCCCTCCACTATAAAAAAAACTACTGAATTACATATAGCCATAAGGTATACGTTGTCGGTTAATAATTTATTCTACGTCTAACATAATAATATACACAACTATTATAATATAGTATAATTAAATCTGTTTATTCGTGTCAACTCGGCATGTATTATAATAATATCAATTAATAATTATGTATACATTGCAAATAATATCGATAATTAGGTACTTTGGTTTTTCGTACGGATAATATTGTAATAATGGCATCCGTAGACTGTAATAATTTAAAATTTTGTGGAGGACAGCTTAAAAATAATCAATTATAATAAACAAGTAATAAATAATCAATACCCTCTCTGATTAAATACAAACGACGAATAATATTTTCTACTTAACAATGTTTTAGTAAACTGACCTAACTATAAAGACGTTATAAAAAAATTAACATCAAAAAAAGATAAACATTATAAAATAGCCTAGAAAATAAATTATATAAGTTTCGAAAACATTATTAGGTTTATAAATTCAAATTTGGTCCATATTTGTATAATAACTATACGTTTAAATATCTTAAGCTTGTGTTTTAAATATATTTGTTCATAAGACAAATGGTTATTATTGTATTATAAATATTATAACAACTTTAACTTGCTCCTCTTTGATTTTTGCTGTACATATATTTAGGTACATACATTTATCTTATACTCGACATAATTTTCATAAGAATATTGATTATTTTTAAATATCTATAATCTACCTATATATTTGAAAAAATATTTTCATTTTGGTTTTGTGTATATTGTACAGTTATTTTTTATGGAATTTCAAAATTAAATTGTTCAGTGTATATACTTATATTATATTATGTAGATAAATTTATAGTTATTAGTCGTTGGAATTTTCCGAGAACAAAAATAAAGCAAGTTTCTTTATTTGTAAAAAAAGTCCATAGATACACCTGTTATCTAATATATACAATAAATTATAGAGTTTGAAAGGAAAATGTAACATTTCTAAAGGTCCAATTGGTATGCTAGATGCGTCGTGGATAAAAATTCAATCAAAATCCGTTCGGTGCCACAGTCGTGTACGTACATATATAATATAAGAAGTATACAGCTTTTCAACAAAATGTTTTGATCCTTTAAGCAGTAGGATAAATAGAAAAAAATGAATTCCTCTTTAAATAACTTCCTCTACCCGAGTGATTTAACATAAATATATCTTATAGTTTCATAACAGAATAATGTCAATGTTTACTTTTAAAATTGGTTCGCATATATTATTTTATAAACGGGTATATAATATTCTCATCAATAATTAGTCCATTCCTACATACTAAGACACACAAATTATAACTATATGTAATATAATTTTCACTGCAATAGAAATTGTATTCTAATGATAACGATATAATATATATTAATATATTATACACATTATCCGACGAAAGCACACTGTGATTATTATAAGCACAAGAAAGATTGCTTCAAATAAATTACGTGTATTGAGACGAGTGCTACATTAATTTATTTACACCAATACACCATAATAATACAACAAACGCTGATTGTTGATTGTTTATTTAAAATAATATGATGATTGATGAGTCTTATTATCAACAACTTGTAAAATAATGGATAAATAGAGATATATACTATGGATTCATAATATAGCACTTAAAGTATAAAGTATTATTGACATCTTACAAAACAATTTCATAATACGTAAAACAAATTTATTTTAGGTATGTTATAGGTACTAAATAAAAAAATTTATATTTAGTTATGCACTTATATGGCTAAATTCAAATATTCTATATTTATATTTTACTTACCTACCAATAATGGGTAATGAATTATCGTATTTATATTATTCAGCATCAATATTTTTTTTAATCTGACACAGACTTGGCTCACTTAGGATAAGTATAATAAGTGTATACTATATAGTATAATATAATTGAATAAATCTTTATAAAAATTGAAGATATTTACTGGATAATTTATAATTCATATTATATATTATCTGATTTAATAACAAAAATGGACTACAGATTTTTATTTTTAAATTAATTTAAATTTAAATGCAATTGAACTCAATTATAATTATAAATGATAAATTGTTGACTTGAAATAAAATTCAAAAATAAGTTTGTTATTCTATATATAATATACATATGTATTATTATATAAATTGTACCTACTGAAAGTGTATAAAAATTCGTATAATCGATTATATACTTCCACAACCTAAGCTGAACCTAGTAAGATTCTAAATCATATAAATTTCGGCAATATTATATGATTTTAGAAAGTATAAGTTATAACTTCGATATACTTGAACAAATTTTAATAAATATATATATAGATATAATAGCAGTATTCAATAAAAAAAAATTTAGAAAACGAATCCTATGAATTGAAAACGGATATAGGTACATAATTTGACCTTGCTGTATAGAAGAATAAAATAATTTGAATGATGTAACGCTTTTAATTTCTATATTTCGAAAAACACAAGTCATTTTGTGTCATTGACTTAACTGACTGGACATTAAAAAGTAAATTCAAATAAACTTAAATAAAATATTTAATAAAAAGTAAAATAATGAATACTAAAATATTAGATGGCTATGGACACAACTCAAGTCCATCAGAAACTATATCATATAAGTACATTTTGTTTATTCACTTAAACTAACCAAACTGTATACATAATAAGCTTTTAACCGGGTCCAACATCCATTAATTTTTTCCCCAAATCTTGAAAATACTATAAATCCAACTAAGTTATATTATACATGGTAGGTTAAATTAATTAATTTTTGAATTATATTCCGCACACTAATGTTTGATGAATAATGGAATAATAATAATAGAATTATTTTAAACGCATATTGATGCTTAAAAAAACAATACTAGGAATTGTTATACGGATACACAAGTAGGTACGCAACGACTACAGAATACCATCTAAAATGGAATTTAGTTATTGAGTAATATATTTTGTTTATTGCATATTTCTAGGCATTATTATTTTAACTAACAATAATTATTGGGTGTATTGGCCACAAATGAAATAAGAACTTCTTAGACATGTGTATATATATACCGTAATACGGTAACCGTATTATAGTCACACATAAATAGTGTGTATTCAACCGTTGTAATAAAATCACTCAATTTTATTTTATTCTGTTTTTTATAAACATTTACCGAGATGTTTTGAAGGTCGTGTTCTCATTGGCCTCTACTATCATGTAGTTTAAATTTGAGGTTTTAAAACTATTTTGACCTTAGAACCAATACCAAAAGAATTAAAACCACCATAGTGTCATGAAAATAATATAGGATAATACAATATAATGTGTATCTATACGACTTATTTAAATTCATAGTTAATTTTTTATTTGAAAGTTAAAATATCTGTTGAAATAAATCTACGCATTAGGTACCTATATAAAGATATTGTTGGATTTTATATTATTATTTTACTATATTTTGTTAAGACTGTTATGATACATTTCAATGTTTCATTTACATACCCAGTTACCTATATAATTTATAATCCTTAACAGTTTCTTCAAATCCAAACTTTAACCTTGCTAGTTGTTTTCACAAAATACCTTGATTGTTTTAAATCAATTAATCTTCCTGTATTTTACCTTCGAAAATATGATTCTAATAAATGAAAACAATTAGTAAAAAAAACAAAATTCGGCTCAGTAATTCTTGTGTTAGGCACTATGGTTTCACTTCACTCGACTTTGGTGGAAATTTCACGGAATTTACTATTGGTCTCCTTGGGCGAGCGTGTAATTGACGTATTATTTTATTTACTTTAAAAGAGAATTTACTCAATTTAAAAAGATATGTCAAAAAAAGATAAAAATTGTATAAATATTTATTGTAAATAACTGTTTTTTTATTTGATAATTTAAAAAAATAAACATTTACAATTTTGAATAAATTTTGAGTTCAATTTAAAATAATTATTCTGAAATCACTTAATGCTATATAAATCACTAAAGAACTTTTTATACACACAAAAGTAGGTTTTCATAAAAATAACAAAACTAAACCTAGTAAAAAAAATAAAAAATAAGAAGTAGACAATTTAAGTTCAAATTTCAAATTAAAAATATTTAAATTCATTAAGCCCGAACGTATATACATAAATA
Organism: Acyrthosiphon pisum; assembly: GCF_005508785.2. Lineage (NCBI taxonomy): Eukaryota > Metazoa > Arthropoda > Insecta > Hemiptera > Aphididae > Acyrthosiphon > Acyrthosiphon pisum. The sequence goes on along the minus strand of NC_042494.1, from coordinate 13,251,789 downwards.
TTATGATTCAGAAATGAATAAATTATATTAAAATCTATACAATCAATAATCATTATTGTTCATTTAATTAAATTTATAAATACTACCTGTATAATGATAACATTTATGATATTACCTATATATATACTATAAAATAAAAATTCATTAAAATTTTAAATTAATCCTCTTAATATAATATATCTTGAATAATTAATAAAACCAAATTTATTTTTATTTTTGTATACTTGAAAATATTGGTTATATAAAATAAATAATAAATTATGATTGAAATAATTCTGACATTAATAGTGTGATGATTGTGTTTGCGGGTGCGACATCCTCTTAACAAATTTTCATACTTATCCGCAAAAAACTATTTAAATTACTAGTCCATTTGGTTTTTTGTATAAATTAAAATATTATTTTTATTGATTAAATTATATTAATTTAACAGTCGGTAGGTACCTAGCTATATCTGCAATTGGAATGTGTTTTACGGTTTTGATTTGTGGTTAAAATAATTCTCAAAGTCCTGTATTTCGCGAAATTGTAGATAACGTAACTTTGACTTTACGTAACAACGTAATATGTAGTATTTGACCCAAGTCTCCCATACCACGCGAATAACGATGGACAAACGATGACGGGGGAAGGCGGATATTAAAACAATCATTAAATATAATTTTGGTTGAATATACCTAGTAACGGGCGTACTTAGGTGGTGGTACTTTTTACGAAGTCGATACAGTAACCTCGACATAAACCGCGCTTTGAGTTTGAAATATGTCTGCAATTTTAGGAATAGTATTTTTTTTTATATAAACGTCTCAAGGAGGGGTAAAATAGTGAATTTATAATACGTCCTTGTTTTTGGCGCGAACGAAACTTAATATAGTATGAAGTATATGAACTATGAGTCTCGTATATTATAGTATTTGCAGTATACTCACATTACGCAGAGCTATTACGGGAAAAAAAAACTCGTATGCGAAAATTAAGTCGCCCGGAGGGGTCCTTGTACTCATTCAAGGTTCGAAGACCGTGGCGCGGTTAGATCCAAGACTAATTTGATTTGTTCAATGTCAATGTTAAATCAATTCTGTCAATAATAACTATTCCAAGTTCGCCAACATTTTTTTGAATTTTACCGACATTCATGTTTTATATCCGGTAGCCCATATTATTATAATCTACATAATAATTATAGAACATAAAATAATATTATAATATATTTATACAGCAGGCGTGCAGGTGAGCTATGCGTATTATAACATATTATAATATATACATTATACATATTATCATCGCGCTTTTAATTGTTATTACTTTGTTGTTGTTGTCGTCGTCTCCGTCGTCGTCGTCGTCGTCGTATACGTTTTAATTTTTAACCGATACATCTCGAAGAAGGAGTGGGAAGGAGGTAATATAATACATATTATTTCGATTCGAGACTGCGCCCTGATCTCGCCGAAATCCCGGTACCCACAATTATATGGGTCACAATTAATTGTAGAACGATATACGCTGTCGTATTATAATACAATTATTAATTGTGTTTGTGACATTATTTATGTAAAATTTATTAAAGTTACCTATCCAAAAGACGTATACTAATAGTATCTACATAGAATTTTTATTTGTTAAAAAAAAAGGAAATATCAATATTATACTTAAGCATGATTTTATCATCATCACTTATCATTACACTTCACGGTACAACAAACGTCAAGCACATTTATTTTTTTGGGCGACTCATGTAATCTATACCTATGTGTAACGTATTACGATTATAGTAATAATATTATAATGGTTACTATGGTTACTATTATGGTTACTATGGTTATTGGGTCGAAATCCACAATAATCACTGTCGTCCGGATGTCCGGCATATTAATTGTATCGATCGAAGAGTAGGCACAACAAAAAATTACACTAGATAATATTTAATTCATAATATATTTTGATAAATTAACAATGACCTCTATATAGCGTGTGACTGCAGAGCACACGATCTCAATGGGCTCGTCGCCGCGACGTCTAGAAAAATATGGTGAACAATTATTTACCAAACTCGAATTGTTAATATATATATTAGTATAATATTATTATTCAGGTGTGTCTCTAAAAAAAGTATAAATCGCACGCCGCCGCGAAGGTTACGTGCCGCGCGAGCTATACACGCGTAATACCAATTAATTATTATTTCGAGGATCACTCCTCCATCCATTGTCATTGATTTAAATCGATTTTTAATTCGCGATTTCGGATTTACAACGTCGAATATCGATATCAATTGAGTAGAAGTTTCACGCGAGCTTTTGTAAAATAATATTATTTTCATTGGCCGTTGACAAAAACGTTCGCCCGCGCACATGAAACATAATACATAAATAATATAATAATTAATAAGCATGGAAATTATTGCGCGTACGCAAATAAATAATACGGTTCATCGACTCGGATTCGACTTCACAGAATCGGATGTGCACACTCTGACCGATATTCGTTTTATAATCATTTCGTGTTCAGAATCTATTTATGTCACATTTCCCGAATAACGACGGTGATGACGTTAAAATGATTTGCAAATTTTCTGAGAAAGTAATATTATGCAGATCGTAATATCAGAATAATGTTATGATTTATGATAACATTCCAGCTGTAATTTGAAGGCATACATAATATCGAAGTCACCTATGTTTTTCTCAATCGACGTTTAAATTGTTCGAGTTTAATTTGCGACAAACCGTCTAACAAAAAGATTCAGGACGATAACATATCACCTATATTATCTTTATATTTCATTGTGTTCATCTACATTTTGAGATAGGCCTCTAACCTAATCTGAACGCGGTACCGTGGTAGTACACTTATTTTATTAATTTTCGAACGATCATTCGGATCGAACTTTTATCGCTCGATTTTTGCGTAAAACCTAATAAAAAAAATTAAAAATAAAATAATGAATATGTACACCGTATTTATCGTCCATCTCCGTGGGCTTTTCCACTACGGACAAGTGGACAACTATGCAGTCGATAAGGAAAATACCACGACGGCAGGGGCGGTTCCAGAGACACGGATATGGGGGCAAAGTCATAATTTTCAGACGATTACGATGATTTTTTTTGTAATTTTGTTTTTAACAGTATAAAATTGTTTAGAAATACAGCTTGGGGGCGTGGCCCCTAGCCCCCCCCCCTGGAGCCACCCCTACATGACGGTGTACAGGGTGGATTGTGAACTTTCCACCTATATATATATATATATATAATAATAAATGTAATTTCCGTGTGCGCGTGAACAGTACCTACACACACGTTGGCGGTCGACAAAATATAATAATATATATATATTTCATATCATAAATTTATATATATTTATATAATATATATGTGATCGCGCGCTCGTGTGTGACAGGTGGTGGAAAACGCGAGTACGTAATGTATAATAATGATGATAGTATTAATAATGTCCCCGGTGGGTTCGCGGTGGACGATGGCGAGATGGAGGCCTAATGGAATTGAACTTGTGTACGCGACGGGTTTTAAATGTATAGTCGTTTTTATTATTTTATTTTTCGTTCTATCGCATTTTTTTTTTTCGGAAATACGTGTCCGGCGCACGGTCGATTTAGTGCGGTCGCTGAACGTTCGAAGTTCGATTTCACCGCCCGCCGAACGTGACAGTTTTCCGTAAACACCACGCGGTCGTAACTATACCACTGCACGATGTAGGTAGCCTATATAGCGTATAAACTCTTTACTCACACACACGCCCACACCCACACACGAAAATATTATAATGATATTATAGACTTTATTATTAATACTATATCATTAATAATAGTAGAAGGTTGTGTCGGACTTTAATATTCTCAAGAACGCTATTATGCGTTGATCGAATTTCTCTATAGGTACTAGTGGCGGTTAAATGATTTTGTCTGCAAGGGGGCTGATTTTTTAACATGCACTATTTGATTATTGAAAATAAAATGTATGGTTAACAGATCTCAAACATCGCAAAAAAGGTCATGTGGGATCTATCCCCTTCACCCCCATCTTCCGCCGTTGATCAACACTGACGGGTAACCTTTTGTGGTAATCTTTAATTGTCGATCGCATATTCTAGGTTCGGAAACAATGCCTGTTTTTCCCTTATAATCGGTTCTGACGAAAAAATTAAATACAAAACCTGAGAACTTGGCGAACTTCCAACCGTTCGAACGTCTCAAAGTTCAAGAACCCTCCCCGATATTAATTAAACATTATCGTTTGGGCGGCCACGTGATACCATAATAATAATGTATTGTAATATTATAGTCTGCTCCGGTTGGAACCCGCTACGATTATCTCAATTTCTGATTTTACGGGTTTTCTATATGAAATTAACTCGATCGTCCTACGGTTAACCTTGGAAAAAATAACGCACGAAATCGGATGTTCACACGCGTCAGCGCTCGTGGTTATTATATTATATTATACAAATATAATACTAGATATATAGTAGATAGTATAATATATATTACCCAAGTGGCGTATATAGACGGTACGATCAATTTTTATATTATATTTTATTTTTTAACAAATTATAATTACATAATAACAACTATCGCACATTTAGAAACGAGTAGATTCAGTTTCTCGTTTTTTTTTTTTTTGAAACGCGAGAATAATATTTTTACTCGTAGAAGTGCTACGGGTAAACAAAATTACCGACACGAAAATAATATTATATAGCACGCATTATTTTATTACATATAGCTGTGTATGTGCTCGAATGACGAGTGTGTTTATCTCCGACAACGGCAATTTGTCAATAGGCCACTATCAGAAATTGAAAACAAATGACCCGACATTTAGATTAAATAACGATATATACACTCCATTCTTGCCTTTGCCGTGTACTTTTTTCTGTTAAATTTCCCAACCACTAACCAAGATAATTTATTAGTTATTTAATCAGATAATATTTGAATTGAGAATTCTAATCTCAAATTAATATATTTAGGAGACCGTTTAAACTCGCTTATACCTACATTAAAACTTCTAAACGAATCTAAGCATTTTCCCACTTTTCATTTACTAAATTAACGCAAATATAATGTCTACAAAAAAAATGTTTAAAACGATCATTGTGCTAGTTCACTACGTTTATGATAATGTAGATTCATTGATATGTGTTATTTATTTGATTGTACGCCTCCGATATACACTGGTATTAGGTGTAAATACAAAATAGCATTTCGAAAACATTCATATGTATAAAATAAAATATAATTGTATTTGTAAACTTAGTTAATGAAGTATTAACGAGCCTCGAGCACATCGTCAATATCAACGTAGACATTTTCATTAGTCATTTGTCGCTGCTAATGATTTTTAGTGACCACCTGCCGTCTTTTTTACTCAATAAACAACATTTAATACGAGCCTAATGACTAATGAGAAGGTTATTATCATAATATATACATTATACAAGCACAATTTATTTATCGAGTATAAGTGGTTGTAAAGATAATTCTATTTCTACGATACGACCTACCGTGTTCATTTGAAAATAAAAAAAACTAATACAATATTTAGTTAGTATACCCTAACACTATTCTAACGGCTACTTGTACAATGTTACAAATTATTTTACCATATATTATAATATAATATAGTAGTATATTATACACATAGAAGACTGCAGCTTTAGTACAAAGATATATTATATTGATCAAGTATGATCCCGGGAATTAGATTTCCAGAGCATTTCAAGTGCATAGGTACATTATTTAGTGATACTAGATATTTTGATGGTACAGGGTAATAAGAATAATACCGTATTCTGTATTTGTTGTAAAGACAAAACATTCTTTAGGTAGGTATATAGTAATTATTATTAATTATTACAATACAAAATAGCGCATTATAATATTATAGGTAATCACATTTATTAGGCAGGTAGGTATTATAAAATTAATATAACACCGAACTCGCGGGTTGTGTAATAAAAACTATACAATAAACCACGACCGAGAAATAAATCGATACTATACAGCCGATACGTACGGGCACCTTCGTCAAGCTGTAATAATATGAAAATAATATCATATTATGGCCAACATGCTGAACAGGGGCAGAGTGGGATTTAAATTCATAATTCTTTAAGGTCATTATTAATACAGACATACTTAGAGGGCGAGGGGACTTTGGCCACCCAAAAATTATTTATGCTTTCTAAAAAAAAAAACTGGTTTTTATTCTTTGTTTCTTATACCTAACTAAAGTAAAATGAAAAAATAGATATTTAATCCAAGAATAAATTAAAGCGTATAATAATGAGCTTATGTGAACGATGGTGTTATTCAAAGTGAATGAAATTGTAAATAAATTGGTTTTTTGTAACTTATTTGTTATTATTAAGATCGTTACATAAAAAATTTAAATAATGACTGTAATAAGAGCGTCATTATTATTTGATTTCCATGACTTAAGTAGCCAATCGAGGCATACCTATTTGTTTATTATTATATTTTTAGCTACCGTTAATTACGGTGTTGTTCTCAATTTTTTTTTTTTTTATACATATATGCTAGTTATAAAATTAAGATTATTGTAACTACAGTTGTTGATCACCAGTAGCCAGTAAGCCAGTAGCCAGTTTCTACATTGATAAGAATAAATTCTTAAAGTATAACATTTCCATTTCATCAGTTTAGTTTTAGTGCGATGAATAAAAAACAATGAAACAAGATACAAGTGATACAACAGTGCCAATTACTACTATTTATAATGTCAATTAATATAATATTATTACATTATTATGATCAGTAAATGAGAATTCTGAGTAGAATTTTCACAATATATTTCTAATCAATATCATAATGATATATCATATACTATTATATGAAACAATTTTATAAATGTACTATGCGTATAAGTATAATATTATTATTTTAAAAGCTAAAATCAAATTCAGTAATTGAGAAATTTGTAAAATGCATATACTTTTAATTATTAATTATTCCAACACGCAGGTACATAATATAATACATATAATTTATTTTATAATAATAATTATACAAATTATACATAAAATGGATTAAATAAATTAAAATATTTTAAGCGTAAAGTCAAGTAGGTAGTTATTTGAAATACTCTGCTGTCAATTAAAAACTAATGGAATATTCAAATTAAACATGAATATTAATTAAATGATACATTTTTAATATCCAAAAGCGTGAACTACCTCACTTATCATATAGCACCTATCCATAACAAGTTAATATTATATTTAGTTAGTGTATAAGATGTAATGTGTAATTATTGTGATGAATAATTATGAGATTGGTCAGGAAGCACTTTGTTCGTCTTATGCCGAGAAAAAATAAATTACGTACAGGAACAAAATGTGAGTATTTTTTGTTTTTGTAAATTAAAAATCTTTGAGTAAAATGCATTTTAATTTCAAGTAAAGGTGTATACGGTATACCAAAATGCGTAATTTTGAACACTTATTCCATAACATATTTTGAGTGTAGTTTATTTATTTTGCATTCAAAAACATGAATGACTGATTATTTGTATCGTATACTTACCTGTTACATATACTAAATTGATATTTTTGCAGTACCTTTATGAAACACGATTGTTCTTTTTAATAGGACAATACAACGTTTATTGAATACATTATTGTATTAGAAACTATATTATATTTTATTATATTCAATTATCACTGTCGACCCTGTAAAGCGAGAAAAAAAAATTGAATTAAAAGCCCTGTTTTGGCCTTATAGATTTTCAAAATAATAAATATTTAGGTCATGAATGTCGTTTATTTGATAAACAATTCGCCGCATAATAATATTATATAAGGCCATCACTATGTTTTCGCCTGCTGACAGGGAAACCGTGACCCATCACAGGTGGCTTAAAGAATATCGAGGGTTTTTTTTCCTTCAAAGAAAAAGATGGAAAAAAATTACATTAATATTTCAGGGTATATGTTGAATGGAAAATAGATGGTAGATGGTAAATATTAAGAACGATAGTTTTTCCTTTTTAAATATAACCGACTGCAGACAACTGTAAAATTTTAAAGATTGATTGGAATACTCCATTAAATAAAATTATTACTATATTATTGTCTCTTGCGTGTCATCGAATATATTATGTTTCCGCTGTATAAGTACTTCTTAAGTATGTGCAATATAAACGATGTGCATACATATACGTCAGTATTCACTTAAATAGCTAAATAATCGTTAGAAGTACGCTATTTCGTCCTTTGTTTAGTCACTTGTTGATTGTATTGTGAGAACACCTCAATTATTAATGTATTTTTATTCGTGTTCAATATATTATATTATATACGGTGATATGACTATGTGAGACTATCTATGTATATAATATATACGTGCCCATATAATAGCCTCGCATAACAATATTCAAGATATAAACAATTTATAAGGCAATTTAGGCCCTGGTTTGCACTGCCATTAGTTTTCTATTCACAACTTCAACACGTTTCAATAAATCTACCACGCTGCGACGGTGAGGGATTATATAGTGATTAATCGAGAAGCTACAGAAGTTGAAAAAAAAATATTATGCGCACACTATTGTAGCTCTTCAGCTGTCATAGCTCGGAGCTAAACGATGCGGTTATTGATAACCCGGAGCACGTACATAATACACTATTTAAACGCACACATTGTCAGATCGAATTCAATAACCATAAGTATATATGCGACATTTATAAATTGTTGTACAATTTCAAACGATCGGCGTCGGTAACAAATCGCTAGTATACATTGCAGACTGCAGCCATATAACAGACAATATTATGATATTATAAGAGTTTCGTCCGTTTTGTGCAGGCAGTATAGGCACCGATATATTAATATTATATAATATTATAAACTATAATGCATACATTGTAAGCAGAGCAGCAAAATGTTCCAAATTATTGTCGCCACACATCCGACCCGCGTTTAAATCCCTAAACGGAAAAACAACCGTTGCCACTGTGTATTATACGTGTAATGTGTAAACATATAATAGTGCATTATATTTTTCTATACAACCGTCGAGACTATTAAGTATTAATTATTATATATAAATATATAATAGGCGTAGCCGCGTAGTTATATTAAAATATGTATAATTTATATGTACGCTATACCTATGTACATGTGTGTAGCGCGTGCACAAGATTTATCGTGACCAAAAAATGTCTTAACTATAAAATCCGAAAAACAACCTCATTATTGTAATTTGTATCGGCAGTCGGCACAGTATACATGTTGCGCGCATGTATCTATATATTAAACGTATTTATACACATATATTATATATTAATATGTTGATATAAAATACGCAACGGGAAAAAGCATACGACTTTATGGGCAAAAATCAACTAAACGTCCGACGACGATCGTGCAACTCGCGGCCGGACCGGAACAACACGCGGCATGTATAAGCTTAGGCGGCGGAAGTACATCAAACACGAAAGTATATTTCTTCCACCACCGACCCCACAGTCATCGTGCACACAGCATATACGACTGATATAATCACAATATTATGTATAAAATAGGAGGAGTGGTGTATAGTTAGTCTATCCGCGTCGCGTCGGGAAAATAACGAAGAAAAATAAAATACAAATATGCGAAAAAAGTGTAAAGCACGGTGATAACCCGTCGGCGGTCGGGTGTGTGTGCGAGTGACGAGGGAGAGACGGCGGCGGCGATAAAGGGATGGTTTCGCGTATCGACCGCGCGCGCGCCCCTAACCAGTCGTGAGGGGGCGGCGTTCCCCCGGCGCGACGGCCTGCCGCGCTACCGCCGCCGCCGCCGCGTGTCCCTGTCAATCGCGCGCGCGATCGTTCCACCCCACCGCCGCTGCAGCCACCGCCACCGCCGCCACCCTCGCCCAAAGCACCCTTTAGGGGAGAGCGCCGCAGCCGCTGCACAGGGTTGGGTGGCCGGCCACCGTATCGTGGCCGGCTGGTGTGGCGGTGGCAACGGAGGGATCCTCGAAATCGGGTATAATATTTTTCCCGTCCCGCGGCGTCGTACATATAGGGCTAGGCGGGTGGGCGTTCGGACGGGCGAGCGGGGAACGCACGGACGGACTCTTCCCCTCCGCGACGCGAAAAAGGGGTGGCGGCGGCGGCAGGGACCCCGTCGGATAAAACAACGCCGCCGGCAAGCAGTTGTCGTGTGCGCTCACGCCGATTTAGTCGTTCCCAACGCGAGAGACCGAGCGCGCCGTCCGAAAGTTGCACACACAACGTTCGTCCAATAAATAAATATTGTAATTATTGTATATGTGCGCACAGACTTTGTTCAGACAAAAAACTTCACAACAGCAATCGTGCAGTAGTCGTCTCGCGAGTGCGTCGATACTGACTAGTACGTACAGAAACGAATTATTCCGCGGTACTTATAATATAATACGTTATTATTTAATTATTTATATATTTTTTTCAACCGATTCTAGTCCCTTGTGATCCCCGTTCGAATTAACACTATATAGTTTAATACTTTTATTGTTGTTGCTGTTATTATTGTTGTTGTAAACAAAAGAGTTTTTTTTTTATCGACTGGTATCCGTTTTCAACGTAATCGTCGTCGTCAAGAAGATATTGCCGCACACAATATCGTAAGATAACCGTCGTGGTCACGACAAGCGCGTTTTTAAATAATATCCGTTTAGCGGGAGCGCGCGCGTGCGTGTTCCACCGGCAGTCCCACACCGCAGCGGTGATACGGATAACGCTGCAGTTGTTTTCCAGTCGATTTCTCAGCGTCACTCCGTTTCCTTTTGATGAGTCAAGGTGAGTGAAGAAAATATAACAATAATAATAATCATAATCATAATAATAACAACAACACCTGTTCGACGTCGTATACGGTGGGGGAGTCGACGTGTGTGTAGTCACTGCTGCCGCTGCTGCTGCTACGCGGTCGCCGGTCGGTCGTATAATAGTCGTCGTCCCCCGCCCCCTACCCGCGCGTCAAAACTCCTCCGCCGCCGCCGCGACGCATTCTTCTGCAAAGCAGCGTTCTCCTCCGGACTTGAAACAAAAGAACGGATAGGGACCGAGTGTCAACGACCCACGGTCCTCGGACGTAATTTTTATTTATTTTTTTCCTACGATCCGACTTTTTATCTGCTTACATTATGTGAGTGTGTGCACACAGACACAATAATAATAATAAAAATATGTATAATAATATGCGATATTGTCGCTCCGCATATTACGCGTGTGGTATCCGCCGGGATTTATTATCAGACCGGAATTAATAAATTGTTATTAATTAATCATAAGGTCATTTTAATGACATCGTGTATACGAAATATAGATGATTCGAAAATTACAGCTGCAGTACATATTATTATTATTATTATGATATGCGCATAAAGTATTTCGGTACCTTACCGCGCGGGAGTTCAGTATTCGAATAATTATTATACAAGTGGTCGCCCGAAACCTGCGCATGCTATAATGTTATAATATACAATACGTAATGTTATATAATTATAATATCCCTCCGCAAACGTGATCAAACGATTTCAAGTTGAAAATATAATATGCGTTTCGATACAAGTCTACATTTTATTGTTGTTTTCCTCAAAGCGGCATTCGTTGTTTGATGTAAATTAAAAAATATTGCAATTAAGTATCAATATAATGATGTCAAAGTGCAATTTAATTTTTATTTTCGACGAACTAATTCCATTAAATGTTGTACAACCACAAGCTATTAAACACAATATTTTTAATGATGATTTTTTTTTTTTTTATATTAGATGTTTACTATTATTATTACGACACAAGACATAATATTTTTCAACTAACGTATATTTTAGTTTGCGACGTTAGAAAAAAATTGTGTGGACTTCAAGTGTATAGCTATTGAACTACTTATGTTGTTTCATGACAATGAATGTCCTTAAAACCTTCATGGCCTCCACCCCATATAACATAATAATATAATCTTTATAAATGTTAAAACATGATCAGAAAATTAATGATTTTCTGCTTGTAGTGGTTTAATAAAATTTTCGAATTTTTTGTTTATTCACAGTATGACGATAGCAAAAATCTCTGTAAAGTAGACTAATTGAATTAGTAATATAATTATAATTTGTATAGATATACTGTGTGCTTGCGGATCATTCAAAAAGTAAATAACAATCCAGAAATTAATATTCTAAATCATAGAATTTTTTTTTATTCATCAATTAACATTTGTATTGATATTTTTTAAAACCAGGTAAAAAAAAATTATTTATTAAACTATTTCAGGTGATAATAACTAATAATATTTACTAATATTATACTGCACTTTCAAATATTGATTTCATTGACGATATTATAGGTTATCCGACTATTATGATACTTTTGTCGGGTTTAAGTACCACATTTTTACTGCAGCGAGTGAGTGCAACATAATAATACGCAATTTATGGTACGATGTCGTAAAAAAAATAATAATATAATGTGTACCCCATATTCCATAATATTCGACTCTCGACGCGGCGTCAACCGTTAGGTCTCGACAGCGAACAGTTCGTTAGTATTATTTTAATGATTTGAAGTTTTCGTGCGATGATGATTTATGCGCCGCCGCCAACGTATAGGAAAGTTTTATAAAAGTTACTACTTGTGTACACTCATAATAATAATATCGTACTAATATATTATAATCGCGTGACCCCGCGATTGAGCCGGCTATACACCATTACTCCCGTCTAAATATATACGATTATGCACGCAGTGTGTACAACAGGATACAGTGCGCGTGGTATATATTATACAGCGTACTCCAATTAGCGACAAACACAATAATAATATAATACACGACAGGTCGAAAATATGCTCTGCGTGCCTTGTACCCAATACAAATTATACAATAATAATCGGACCGAAATCCCGGGGAACACGACTTTGTGATATTATCATGACCGGAGTGTGCGTAGGTATGATATGATATGATATGATTATTGAGTTATTATATACCTATATAACACTAATTTATTAAAATATCGCATATTATCGACAGCATCCCACGAACGCAACTTCGGTATTATATTATATATATATATATATATATATATAGGTGTCCCGAGACGAATCGACCAGTCGTGCTCACCGCCGACGGACACGTTCAAGTACAATACACGCGCTTCACGTGTATATAATAATAAAATAATAATATAATATAGCTTTGTGATTTATTACCGACGATATAATATTATGTTTTAATAATAATTATTATCGCTGTTATTATTATTATTATGTGTCTGACGTCCGTCATTGTTTCACGGCGCTCGTTCGTCACTCGGTGGGAACAGCGAAAAAAATAAACAGCCCGTTTCGCGTTTTGTTGGGGTTTTTTTCTCCTGTCGTCTTACCTGTACAGAAAACGGAATGGATAAAAAAAAACGACGTCTCAGACACCGAGAGACGTCCCGGATGACGTACGACATTAAACGACGGTAATATGACGACAACGGTTGTGTTGATAGTCCCTCGTTTTTTATACTCGCCCGTTGATCGATGGCCGTCGGTCGATTTCGCCGCGTGGCATTTTTTATACCTAGCAAGGTACTTACATATCGGTGGCACCGATCCCTATGTCCAGCATGTATTGCGGTCGCCATATTATATGAACTATGGGTGGGTGGTGGTCGATTGTTATCTACCTATTTAGAACCTGGCACCCATTGGACATTAACTTTATGTTAATAGTTCTACTGCTCTACCGTCTAAGCTCTAAAGATTATAGTAATAAACTAATATAGTAGATAATTTATCGTAAATCAAAATATTTCAAACGAAGTTTATATCTTGCGGTCATTGTATCATTTGATCATCAGTGGTGAGTGGCGGCTTTTCTATGTGAATGCTTTAGCAACGCATATAAACAATTTGGAGGGTAGTCGAATGTTGCGTGATAATTATTTATTATACCATGACTCATTATACTATATTATAGTGAAACATAATTTTAAAAAAATTTCACTATGAGTCATTGTAATATACAATTAATAAATTATAAATCATAATAACTAACCTATATTATACGTTTAGTGCAAGAACGATTCAACTTAAATAGGTAAACATCAATTTTATGTTATACCTACTAATTTAACTTTTTACAACGAATAAAAATATAAAAGGTTTATATAAGCGATTTAATACAAAAGGGTCTCTGGAGGATGTGTATAGTGTGTGTTGGAAAAAATTGTGGTGGTGGTCCATACCGATGAGTTATTAATAATTAACTTCGGCGCCACTGCAGCAGCAGTTGCATTATAATTACTTACCACGTCATGGCATTTGGGCAGGTACCTACATGGCTTTTGTCTGAATCAAATGGTTCACCCTGTACGCTTTTCCGCCACCGTTTTTTTTTTTTTTTTTATCTCGAGGGTCGGCGATTTGTCTTCCGTGAACAATGGGTAAAAAGTTCACCAGCCTCATTAGGCGCTCATCACTGCCGGACGGACGGACAAAAGACAGGAGAGATTGCGGAATTCACCCTGTCACACGTGTGTTATGTGCGTAAAAGAGGAGCACATATGGGACAATTGCCGTCAGATCGGTCTGAGAGCGTATAAAATAAAGTAAAAAGCGTGCAAAGTTTTCAGTCAAAATGTAGGTATGTGCCCCCCACCCACTCCAACCAACCACCCTTGTAAGTTGTAACGGTTGGGTTGAATTTTTTTATTATTCATCCGAACGGAAACTTAGCAGATTTATATCGTCAACCAATCGACATTCGATTTTTTTAAAACGGTGGTATAATTTATTTAATATTATATATTATGTAGTGACTGTCCGGAAAAAAAACTAAGCGATACGGAAATACATTTAACTAGACGATGTGGGATTCATTTTATTCGAAACATCTCGACACAACTCCCCAGACTATTTCCTTACAGTTACGCGTATGTGTATTTATACGTCCAAATCAAATATTGCTCGAAAGCCGCATACGACATGCGTCCCTTTGAAACCGAACGCCACAGGATCCATGTCAATAGAAAGAACCGCAACAGGAAAAAAAAACATAATATCGGAAAGCGAAATTGTTTACACGAAATGTAATAATAATATTGTATGTAGTTGTGTACGTAAACGGATTTAAAAAAACGATGGCGACAAACAACATATTATATAAATAAACGAAACCGTAAATCATAGATCTCTATATTACATTATAGTTATAGTACTTACCTGAAACATACTCGTTTTTTCCTATTTCATACTACCATTATACGATTAGATCCTGAAGGTCTTGATTCGTGTATACAATATTATATGCCACTATTATGGTGGCTACATGTAAACGGTGAAATAATAAATTATAATCGTTTATTCGAAAAAGATATTACCAAGTTGGCGAGACGAACTGTGTTCAAAAAAGGGTAACACCATTTTTTCCAATAATATACATTTAATTTCCATATAGGTAATACAGTTAATAAACTTCCATTTAACGAAATATTTTTGAGAACCAAACCAAATCATAATCGAATTTATTAATGAAGATCTCTATAATACGATTTTTTTTTATGCTCCATGAGACTTCGTAATATGGAAGTTTCACTGTATATTATTTTGTAAATTGTGGGAAGAAATATTTGTGTAAAATTTTAATTTTCTATTATTATTGTAGTTTTAATTTTGAGACCCTTTAGTCTTTACAAATGTTTTTATGTCGTTTACTAATAAAACCATTTGAGTTACGTATCAAGCATATATAATATAATATAGTGATGTTCATGAGGAAATGTTTGCAGAAGAAAATATATTTTTCTCATTTTTAAGAGAATATAATATTATTATAATGTGAATATTTTGTATTTATTTTAGAGAATATTAGCATCGTATTTCAACCCCTTTTCAAACCAACATTTTCGGTCCATAATTTTATAAAATATTAATACCTACATTACAATATTAATATTATGTCAAAGAAAATAATATTTTAATAAATTAACTAAACATTTTACGTTCATGGGTTTTCAATAGAAATTCGCTTAGATCTGTATCCGTTTGCTTATTCCCCGAAACCGATATACATATACCTATGTAATTATTTTGTGATACACCGCAGTTGGATTCTATAGTTACAACTGCAAAATCCCATATTAAATGCTCGATTCCCCGTATACACACGACTCTGATGACGGTATAATATACGTATAGCAGTAATAATAATATGCTAATGGCCCTAAGTCGATATTGGAGTATTATTGGAATCATTTGTGAATCGGAGAAACGTTCATTAAACCCGGCAAATGAAACCTTGGTCTCTCATTATAGACATACGAGTCGAATCAGATTCTGTGGTATCGCGTTTGATGAATTTTAATAATCATATTAATTATTATAATTACGCTCACATAATGCATTTAAAAATTATCACTGTAATAATTTGCGGGATTTCGATTTCACGTTACCTATTAATTCATTCAACTATTGTGCACATAGTCTTCAAACATATTACGGAGGTGTATAATTATTAACGCAGTCCGACGGTAATAACACGCGCATATAACATCATAATAACAATAAATAATATCCGTGAAAGGGGTTGTTGTTCATACAAATCCGAAATAAAAGGCGTTCCACGAGATTCGTGCAAACATCAACGGCCTTTGTTGGTATTATTTCGTTTACACGCGCGTTGTGTTTCAATTATTACCTATATTATTATTATTATTATTATTCGTTAACGATAAGAACACTAAAACCACCGTCCACCCACGCACCACAGTTAACCAGCAATCGACGTCGCTGGTCGAGTGAATTATATTATTATAATAGTATACTCGGACGTTCGGATGCGAGCACAATAATATTGTCGGAGTTGCCTTGGCACAATATTTTCCTGGTGGAAATAATCCGACGTTGACAATGGGGATGATGGACCACACCAGTTCTCCGAATCGTGAGGTTCGACTGATTTCTGGGATATATAGACACACAACAATATCGAATAATATTCAAACGCACATAAAGTTTCAATATCGTTCTGTTCGTTTCCCGAGAATCCCCGTCGCTCGGTTTTACGATTTTCTCGGAATTCCCCCGACGGCGTAGGTGTATAATAATAATAATAATAATATGTCACAAGACTCACTATAATAATACAACGTACGTCTAGTATAATAGTATCTTAGTATATAATAATGAATATTTTCGGAATCGATAACTTACTGTCGACACTGCTGCACGGTCTTCGGAATTATGTAATATAATATTCGGCATTATTATATTATTATAATTAATCATTTTTAGATTAAAATAGGTATTCAGAAAAGACAGAAAATTGAAACAGTGAAAATAATATTATCTCCTATAAGTCTTATCAGTTCGGTTCATTTGCAAGGCTGATGCTCCTTATATTTTCGAGGTTATTGTCATTTAATTTGATTAACGCATTTTTTAACACAAATCATAATACATTTTGATATTTGATGGTCTTTTTCGATGATAATAGTGATATTTTAAAATGTAAATGCTTCTTTTAGCTAGATAATAGTATATTATTTATTGACTATTGTTAGTAAAAGAAGCAACTTTTAAATTAACTATCTCATTATCTTCTGCATTTTCATGAAAAAGGTGTTGCTAGTTTTTTTTATTTTGCATTATGAATATTTCTACTCGCTTTCAGTTTTATTAAAAAAGAAACGATCAATTATTCAGTTATAATAAAATCTTGTTGTATAATATTTTTCGAGCGGCTCTTATTTTATTGTTTGGTCAACGGTAAATCGTTTTGTATTTCACGCAAAATTCTGAAATGACACCTCTGCTCCAACACTAATATAATAGTAATACCTATACGATTATAATAATTGCATGGGATATTGGGATACAAAAAATCAATAATATTTCTGCAGTAAATGACATCGCGCTCAACAGCATTTTGGTCACGCCTCAAATGTTCACAGATCCGTTCATGTCGACATCGATGATTTATCCATCTGTCCATTGATCGATCGACGTCACGTATGTATCCGCGGACACGTATTCTTCGGCTATGGATTGGTATGAGTTAGTAATACTATTATTATTATTATTCGCAAACCAGACCGAGTCTACGCGGTATTTTGTACACGTTAACGTGCATTTTAATTACGTCATTTTGCCAGAATTCGACTTGGCAGCGGTCCATCGTGACGATTTTTTGTTTTTTTTTCGGGCTCGGCACGGTTAACTACGCTATTTCGGAGAAAAAATAAATAAATAATATTATTTACAGGCACGGTTCGAATCGTTTCCGGGACGAGAGGTTTCCGGCCATCAATACGCGCAGCCCTAAATAATACGAAAGCACAATATTATTATTATTTTTATTGGCACCGAATCTCGGATGAAACCGATCGCGACAAACTATAGGTAGTGTTTTGCTGGTTGCAGTGAAGTATCTTTGTCTTGCCCGGCCGCTTCCTTGAATGAAAACGCGTCAGTATAGAGCACAATATTATTTCAAGTCGTTTGTAGGTAATATTGTAGGCTAATCTATATTATTATTAAGTAGGTATGTGCATATGGAAAATGGCTCATTTTTTTTTTGGGGGGGGGGAATTGTTTAGAATTAAGTCCCTTGTATTGTTAATTTGATTTATAAAATGTGTAGGGTGAAACACTGAAACCATTACTCCCACTCCATATGTTGAACAATTAAGTTATCGAAATGTTATAGACTAAGTATTTTATGCAAATACTAATTTCTGTAATTTGTATATAAATAGGTACCTACAAACTATGATTTAGATCAAATAATTATTTTATTTACATTCAATATATCTATTTAAAATTCATTAAGGACAGTGCTGGTCGTAGCTGATAGATAACAAACACACATAGGGTAAATAAAATATAAATATTACATAGTCATATTATTCTCTTACCACATTTGCTACCGAAAATACGGTTTCTTATTGTTTGTATGTTTATATCACCTATCAGAAATATGTGTTAATAATAATACTGAACCACAAAACCAAAATTTTAAATAATTTTTATTGCTTTCGATGATTTTTATTGGGTTTAATTTCAAAATTGTGGAAAAAAATTATTTTATTTTACTTAAACTTAATGAAGATTAAATTACTAATGAGGGGGACTTGGTATAGTTTTAGCGCGTCCAAGTTCCCCTCCCCCACGCCCCCTATAACCATCATGTATATAATGATGTGTGTGTGCGAGCGTGTGAAATAATATTATAGTCTTCGATACAATCTGGTGCGTGGTGTAGGTATGACTGTGGTATGACCTAAGACAAGATATTTTTAGAACACGCCCAGACGCCGGCCACTTAAAAATAAAAACCGATAATTCACCTTTGACACGCTAGCTACTTCGTATTATAATATAACCTCGGCACTTCAGCAGTTAGCATAATATCATTAGCCCGCAAGGCCGTAGATATTTATTTCGGGGGTCCAAAATATTTATATATTTTTAATAATTTTACTTTTTAGTCAATACTAAATTTAAGTTTTGACACTTGGTTAAAATATGACAAACGATATTTATTATTCTTTTCATAAATGTTGAAGAATTTTCTGGTTGGGTCTGAACCCCCTCCTCATCCAGATACGTACTTTTAGAGCGTGACTTCAGCAACTTTCCTCGATGTACGAACTACGAACGTTTTTCAGCACTCGCTCGGCTTTCCCTACACGTATACTATGTATAGATTTACACTACAGCATTAACGCATTTCAAAACGAGTTTTTCGCCCGAACTTAACGACGAAATCCGTTTGGCTGCGGCGGCGATGGTGGCACTCGATATGTGACGGTACGGCTTAGTATCGCGATATTAATGTACCTATGTTATGTATTTTATATTATATAGGTATGTCGTTTATCCGCGTGTGTGGTATAAGGTCTACGGTATTGGGTATATATATATATATATATAGGTACATATATATCTTATGGTCGCAGGTAGACTCTGTGTGTTGTTTCGCTTCTCACTCCCATGCGCACAAACGGCCCGTGACTCGCCGAGTGAGAGAGAGAGCGAGCGAGTGAGAAAAAAACAGGGTACATAAATTAACCAGGACGAGCGCGTAGACATTGTATATGGGTGATATGTGCGCATGCCACTGCGGCAGTTTAAGCGTAGACGCCGTTGTGCAATCAGGTCGAAAAATCCTATGAATCAAGGTCGGTGAAGGGGTGGACGAGACGCCTCCATGAGAAAGTAAAGATTTCGGTTCCCATTGTTGTCGGTCTCTGAGGTCGAAAAAATCGGAAAAAAATTGTTCACCTCATCGTTCCTGGTCGACCCTGCAGAAAGAGCACACAGCTCGAACGTTGTGGCAATACAACATAATATACAACATAGTACACACTATATATTATATAGGTAGTGGCTTTACGTCTGTACTTTATGTCATTATTAGGCGGTGTGTACACGATTATAATATGTATGCTGTTTTGGTCGGTGAAAAACGCGTAACGATTGAGACGTCGATGTAGTGGAATTTATGTTTGTACAATAATAATAATTGTGACTTATCAAAATATCATCATAATAATATCATTATGTTGTGCTGGGGCACTGTATGACTGTGTTGTTATTATACGCGTTAAACTTATTATACTTAGCGTTAAAACGTATACGTATATATCATATTATATTCCAGTGGTGGGTATTATTATACCCGCGACTTTTTTATATGCAAATCCGTAAGTAGGTACCTTTTATATTATTATATTTAAACTGTAGAAGTACAAACCTTCTCTTATGTCACTAGCCCCAGATCCAAAAGAACAAAATTCATGCTCGCACCATGGCTGCTGCAGTAATCACGAAATTTCTCATTGTGTAGTTTAACAGCAGTGCCGATGTAATAGTACGTATACACGTTAAATTATTATAATATACATGTTTAAAACGTCCGTCATTATCCTAGTAGGTACTTCATTAGGTCAGTCGTTCTGCAGGCATCCGTAACGTCCGTAACTTGTATAAGTATTAAATCATAATTTCAAAATTAGACCAACTTCATTTTTTATACTTGATTTTTGTATCCATTTATACCCCTTGATAATATTTCCGCACCTACACAATAATACAATATTATAATTAATAAACAAAAAGTCCGTTTTCGTCAAAAGTGAAAAATTCAAGAAGGTAACGTGTAGTTGACACCATACATATTACATACGCAGCGTTTATTATAATAATGATCTACTGGGCTGTAAAAGGGAATATATAGGGTCCTAACTCGTGGGTTAAAAAAAAATTCCACGCTCGTCAAGAAAATTAATTTTGTTTTGTGAAAATAATCTAATCACTTTAACAATGCAGTGTATATACAATAATATTATACATAACATATTATATTATTAATATGTACATAAAAAATGCATATCCTCCCCATGAGAAATTTCCAACTGCGCTACTGACAGTGGTAAATATAATGAATTTTGTATTCGCGGAGTTGTAACTGTACATTATTTCATAATATAGAACACTACGCGTACGTACATAATATAATATAACATAATATAAATATAGGTAATAATATAATAATATAATATCAATGCACTACGATGTGTCGATGTTACTTACTGGTTGTACATCATTATTTTACCGATAAACTCGTGACCGTTTTTTTGGATACATTGAGCTCATCCGTTTGTTTCCGATGTATTGTATAATAACATCAACGCGTATATCATCACGCTTTGGAGAATATAATATAATCGCTCGTCACATGTGTACATACATAATATAGTGTGTCCGGTCCACCTTGGCGCACATTAAAAATAATATATAATATGTTGCGTGCGACGCGACGTGCTGCAGCAGCGTTACGCAACAAACACGACAGTTATTGAAATCCTCTCGATTTTTTTTCATCACATTACTTATTATTAATATTATTATTATTTAGAGCTAATGACGCGTTCGATATCGAATGATTGGAAAGTGGGTACATATATATTCGGTTGTTCTCCCTTTAACGCGATATTTTTATTCACCGGAACATCTGTGCTATAGTGTAACTGGTTTTGATGGAATAGAAAAAAAAACAATCTATATAATATATAATATATATATATGCGCGTGTGTGCTGCGTGTATCGCTACAATTCTGTGTCAAGTCCAATAATTATTATCATTGGAGACGTTGATCGATCTGGGGGGAGGGGAGAGTCTCATTGTTCGGGATTACTGTTGGCGGTATAGTATTTCGGTTTTTCGGCGACATTTGTCACGGACACACGGACACAATACCCTCTACGCTAACACACTATACATCGCCGCCGTCGAAATTTTGCCGGTTTAACTGGTTTACCCCCACAATAACAATATAATATGTACACGTATTTATGCGATATGCCCTCCACAGTGTTTCTGTGTCTCTACCTCCCTGCCCCACCCCCCCCTCTCATGGGCGGCCGTCTCGCTCGGCTCTCTCGTTTCCGAATAATGACGTTTTCGATTCAACAAGCTAAACGTTTCTATTATCGACCGGGTAGAGTCCCGCTGCGCAAAGGCCCACTGCTGCGGGCACAGGGTGTCCTAATGTCGGAATTATTAATGACGCCCCGAGTGTGTGCATGTATGTACATTGTATACACTACCTGCGTATTATACCTATATATAATATTATACCAGCAGCTACCTTATACATATATACTATACAATCGTACCTTACCTATACATATTATATATTTATATGTGTGCTGTGTTTGCCGACTTCACCTGGCCGCGCCGCCGTCACCACCACCACCACCGCCACCACCACCGGGTGCTGCAATAATTTTCCTCGTCTCCCCTCGCCACTGCCTAAACCGTGTCGCGTATTCAAAAGCCGCGTTATTAATAATCGCCGTATATCCTATTGTAAACCCCGCGCTTTGCCGCTCTGGTACAGTTAATACCTATCTATCTACCTACCTATATAAATACATATTATATTATACACTATTATGGATATACCCATGTATGTGTATGCGGTGCTCACCGACCGTCAGCAGACCCTACCGCCACCGCCGCCGCCGTGGTGCCGGTTGCGAACAAGTCGTCCACGAGAATGCACACGCCAAAAAAATAAATAAAGTACTTAAAACACTATACGGAGTGTGTAATATTATACGTAGCGGTGCGGGTATAATAATACGCGCGATATTATGCTGATCCGTCGAGCGGGGTGGGGTCGCGGAAAGACTCGAAAACGGATATCGTACAATATAATGATATTGTGTTACCGCAGTCGTGCCAGCCCTTGTCGCATGCGACTATAGGTACTATGAATATCACCAGTACGAGAAGACCGGATGACCGGACGACCGGTTCGTCAAAAATAACGTACAAGCCGACACCGCGGTTTCGGCATAGATAATATTATATTATGTATGCGTTTCGGGCTTTTCTATGTACAAGTTACATTCTATTATTTTGTCGGAGACTGCGGTGCAGTGATAATATCTCATTCAGGTCACATCACTACAACTCTACTCACATTTACAAAGAAAGTCGCGGACACAAAAAAATATCGAGAGAAGAAAAAATTGAAAGAAAAAACGTATAAGTAGGTACCTAAACACAGTCTCGACAAGTACATTGAACTTGTAAACATTTTTTCGTCACTATATTATTGTGTACCTATATATATGTATATTTATATATAACGCGTGCCTGTACCTACACCAAACGTCTCTCCGGTATAATATATATAATACATATTATACATGCGATCGAGAATTAGAATTAACCATTGTGTGGTAATTTATATATATATATATTATAGTATACATGTACCTAATATTTTCGTTTCTTTCTACGACTGCTGCAGCAGCTGTAGCGGACAATATGTTTTCGTCGACACCCGATCGCTGCTGATACACGCACTTATACAATATCATACTATATCCCATCTCCGATACATTATTTCGTATCGCTGTGTACACAATATTATTACAATAATAATATAATAATAATATGTTCACTTACCTCCGTCGTTTTTATATTGCTATTACTGTACAGACCGTATTCGTATTTTATACATTCGGGTATTTCGTCACTGTTCAGTTGCAGTGTTTGTGGGCTGTACACGACTGCGGGTGGGAATAGCGTGAACCCAAAGTATGTGTGCGCATTCACTTGCTCGTGTGTGTGTGTGTGTGTGTGTGTGTGTGTGTGTGTGTGTGTGTGTATTATAGAGCTAAAGAGTGAGAGAGGACAAAAAAAACTATACGTATATATAGTTTGCTTATAGAAGCCTCGTGCTCGTCTATATAGATTTGTGCGTCGTACGAACAACAAGTGTGTTTGTATATGGTTTTATGTGGTACGAGTGTGTGTGTATACATGCGCGTGTGTGAAGTTCTGTGGAAAACGCGACGTCATTCGGTGGTTGAATAAAATTTGAGTTTAGACAAATGACCGAAACGCACATCTTGTTCGTGAAGTGTTAATATACAGTGTTTGTTTTTACGTCCATTATAATATTATTTTCATTACGCAATAACGAAAGATGGTGACAATATTATTATAATACAAATATATTATATAGGTACGCATGTTTAACGTCGAACGAACTCGCGGAGAGCTTTCTATGACGGGCTCCGGCGTTTCTCGACGCGGCACTACAAGTAAGAAGCATACGGCATAATGTGTTTTTTAGGTTTTTGTGCTAAACTTTTTCATTTCGTTTAAATTTTACGAAGAAATTACCGTCTGTGATCGAATTGATTGCATTACTTTTCTGATTCGTTTTAATACGCTTTTTATCTTATACACAATACAATATTATATGGAATTGACTTTTCCCCGAGTGTAGGTAGTTTTGAAAGTTTCTATGTACCTACATTAAATATTGTATTATTATCGGCGGTCTCAACAAAGCGAATAATCAATTGAAGGTTGTCGTGAATATTTGTTTTGCCATCTCTGCAGGAATCACCAAATGACCTATTCCTTCAGTAAATAATGACTACATAAACGGCTACAGATTACAGAATCGTTACGCTAAAAATGGATATCCACAAATTTTCATTCAAAAATTCACCAACTGTTGCTAAACTTAACATTAGATAAAAAACAGAAAAATAACTTTATTTTGTTAATTATAGTATTATTTTTATAAATTCCTTATAGTATAATATACAATACTTAATTGCGAAAAAAAATGTCACCTTTAAATACTTTTAACTGGCTATTTTAACCTCCAGCTATTTTAATTTAATCCAACAGTGCGAAATAATAAAATAGAAATCATATTAGGTATATTGTCTCTACTGCGAATCGCTAACCATGGACCAGTCCACTGGACTATCCACTGTATATATATACGTATAGTACTATATAATAATATGGTAGATTTCAGTAAAATTATCTATTTTTTACGACATACCTACAGTTGTTGATAGAATATGTGAGCATACATTTATAGAAATATAGAATATATATGTGGAATAGTATATGTGACCGTCATCTTCGACGCAGTTTAGAAAAATACTCAAATTTCGTACCGCTTTGGTGCAATGGGACAACGTGTACACACTACACAGCGGTGGTACTTAATTATGTTACATATGTAAGGACTAGGGGTATACAACTATGACAACTGTACCTATACGGCTATACCTATAATACAGATTGTTTATATCATAACGTCGCGTTTAGTGTCGTGATACGATTCCGTATCTGAGATAAAAAATATCAGAGTTTGAAAACCAACTGAACACGAAACAATACGACGACGTGTCTATAATAATAATATATTATATTTTTTATATGATAACAACGCACGACAACGACGTGTGGAGACCGAGATTTTGTTTGTTTTTAATTAACGGCGCGAAAAAAACGGGCAGATACGACCGGTCCACCCCGTTCTCGATCGTCGCGTTGTCGTCGGCGCGAATTGTGTGGCGGGGTACTATTATAATAATTAAACTGCGGCTGACGACGGTTTTGCTAAAGTTTAGCGCTCCCCCCTCGCCACAACGCCAATATACACAGTCGCTTCCTCCAGCGCGCCGAGCTAACTCGGAGAGAGAGAGATCACTATATCATATAATATTATATTATAGCTCTATCGCTCTCACGCGCACGCACACCCTTCGCCCCTTCCTTCACCCACTACTACTTAGTGTGGAACCAGTTGTGTTACCTATAACCGAGAATAGAATATTATTACTATATGTATATACAATAATACATACACGAGCGTATATATTATCATTGTGCATATATATGTATACACGTATATGTATACGTAATATATTATATATAGGTACGGAGGATATATACGTTGTTGATAAGGGGGTGTGGAGGGGGGCGGGTAAACTGCGCTGTTATATTTATACACACAAACACACATATGTATATATCTTATATGTATAATATATTATATTATATATACGTAAGAATAAAACGCAGTTACTGCTGCAGAGCACTGTATAGCTCGCACAACTAAACACGTACACTGCACGAGCACACGACCGCGTACAAACACTGAAACACATACAGATCATCTGCGGGCTTTGAACCCGCGAGGTGTACCCGCGTACTCTGCTCGTGTACAGACCACCACTCTCTATAATAATATATTGTAATTATATATATATATATATTTTTTATATATGTCCTTTGTTCCATACGTCGCCCATGATAATATTATACCGTTTTGACGTCGTCGTCGTCGTCGTCGTTAGTCGCAATCGCAGATGGCACCGTGTTATATGTAATAACGTAGCTCCGTTAGCACATTATAATATTGTTTTTTTTTTATTTCGGGGGCGGCTAGGAAAACCGGTCTTTAAGGCGGGGGAGCAATTTTCGAGGGTTTTCCTGTGGCTGCAGTGGTGCTGTGGGAGCTGCGCGTGGGTCAGCTGGAGCTGGAGGGTCAAGTGGTATATCTCCGGCGCTGCACGCGAGCGGGGCGGGGTGAGAGGAGCACATCACCCTGTGACCGTTTTCTTCGCGTGTTTGCACAATAGTGTAATCCGATATTATATAATATTGTAATATGTTTGTGGCGAGGTCAAAGGGACGTGAGAAACGAAACGTCTCGTCGCGGCCGTGTGCACATTATTTTAAGCAGCAGTCGCATTATATACGGCTAGAGCCACTACTCGCTCACACAACGCCTAAAGAAAGGGCGCGAATGGGATAAAACAATTTTTCACCGGCCAGCTTGGATTTTAATTTTCATAAATTCTATTCATTCTATTTCACATAGGTATATTATTATGAACTGCAAACGCACGTACTATTTGCCGAACCACGGTTTTCGAGAGGAAATTGGAGCGTTGGTAGCAAAGACGCACTAATTCGGGCATCTAAAAAAATATTCTTAATTCAATACTATGTATTGTTATATATTATAGTATTTTCAAGACGGTATTCTCTTTATGAATTGTTATCAGGTGTTCGAGAATTTATTTCAAAAATACACTACCTGAAGTTCGAACGTGTTTTTTTCACGCAATAAGAGTGTAACTGTGTAATATAAGTACATTACATATTGTCTTTTTAATTGACCTCGGAGTTACGCGAACTAGTTCATAGGATTTGTAAATTAAATTATTCGTTTGTTTGTTGTTTTTTTTTTTAATTGAATTTGAACTATATATTTTTATTTGTAATCTCTATACACCTTTGTTACGCGTTAATATTATAAGAGTTACAACAATATATTATATAGTTGTTTTTTGTATTCAATATTAAGATTTAGTTGTGAGGTTTCTGTCAATCACCTTGTTGAATAGGTTTATAATATATATTATGCGTATGGCGTACATACGATTTAACTATAATAATATAATCACATGTCAACACGTTTAATTTCATTATCTACCACCCACATTACGTACCCATCGTCATTAAAATAATATAGATACGCTCTTTTCACCTAAATCAGCGAATTGATCCCATTATTCATTGTTTGTTTGTATCCCAACTCGTGCGCCACAGATCAAACGAATCGACGAAATACCTACCTATATGTTCAGTACTCCTATATAATATCGCGGGCAAACATCAATATTGTTCCGCTGAAGCGTATCCTCAATTTAATTCATATATTATAATACATGGTATAGTGCTCGTACGTTAAATGTATAATACATACAATCGATTTTCAGTTTATTATTTTAGACGGATGATAAGTACCAATTAACCTTGAACTACTTGTACGTTGAACTTTGATTGGTTACTGGTTAGGTATACTGTACTCAATATTCGATCCATTCTTTTTTATCCCAAAAGTTCCGCCGTTGAACAATTTTGCAATGAACAATAGCTTCGTGTGCTGGGTACAGAAACAAAAATATATATTATACGTTATAATATTGTGTTGAAAATACAGTATATACGTTTTTATTATGTAATAAAACGAAACTATAGCTGGTAAAACATTTAAGTATTTTATTTTTATAAATTTTCCTATGGGAATGGAAATTAGTACTATACGCCTCGTTTTTTTAGTATTTTTGTTTTTATACGAAACTGTGTAAAATGTAAAGGCACGAAAACACACCCCTGCAGGGTCGAGAGAAATACTTTTATCCTCCAGTTTTTTTTCCCTATCTAAAATATTCTGACAAATCAATGGCGTTTGAATCATTACACACGTGAAGTTTCCACGTATACCGTATACGTATAATATGCTATTTACTGACAAGATTATATGAACCGGACTATATGGCTAAATGGGATTTCCACACCATTAAAAAGCCACGTTGTCTTTGTCCGCTACAGAATAATATAATATTAGTTATATCAGCTTATAAACGTATAACGTTCTTCTGCCCGCTTCTGCAAGTATACGCAATGTTTTATCCGGAAGATTTCTTACACTGCTGCAGTGGTGTTTGTTTGTGTGCGCGATCGACATTTCCGGAGCCAAGAGCGAAAGTAAAATCAATTGACCGAGTCGCATACATTTGCATCTATTAACAAAATGAACACTATTATAATTTATAATCATGTTGTATTATCGAATAAATTCTACTACTCCGGAGACGTTTTTTTTTTTGTCGTTTTCTTTCATAGTTAGTAGGTATTAGACGTGTTTCATCTTGTAGTGTGCAGGTGCTAGCGTGCAGGTTACCTGGTTATATACCTGCTATAGTATACAAGATGATGCATAATATTATACACAACGATTTTGTCGCCACTCTTTGTTCTTTGTGTTGTGCAATTCATAATAATATTATGTGCGACGCTTTTCTAAATATATTCGTCCGTTGGACCACAACCGGCGTAGGCGTCCGCCAACCGATCCGGTGGGATTCTTTGCTCGCGAATAATATTCAACGCGCCGGTCCGGGAGAAAACCAATACTTCTCGTCACGGACGCGAAATTACGTCGTTTGCCCCGAAAAAAAAAATCGAAACTCGTCTGTCCCGGTTACTTGCCTCCCACATTGCTTTTTATATTATTAATATATAATAGTGTGGTATATGGCTAGCTCCGGAGTGTAGGATCTGACATGCACCCTGTATTAAATCGCATTAAATACCTGTATGATCTTCTGAAATCATCAAAATATCATTATAACTTGTCACAGATGGATCGATTATATTCCAAAATTATTGACACTCCGAGAGTCCGTGCCGACACGTGGTACACCCTTTTTTCGCTTTTCGCTTGCCTAGAGGATAGGTACTATACGCCATTCTGATTCTTAGAACTCGGCAGTTTCGTCGACCGCCGTCGCCGCCTATACCGGAACGTGCGAAATAATATATCCAAAAAGGTCATAACGGAGTCCCGTGTGCCATATATAATATACACATACGATGTATATAAAGTATGTATATTATAGGCGTTCTCCCACGTATACGGGCCTACAGACCAGACGACGTAACCCGAACCACGTCGTGCGGGCACCACACGTGCAGTGTTTTTCGGCCGACGTTTCCTCTCTTTCGGCGGCGCATATAACATTATATATTATATGTATATAGGTAATGCACGAGAAACGCGACACTTACGCGGTACGACGACACGTGTGAAACGCGCACCTCCCAAACGACCCTGCGGCGCCGAACCTCCCCGCAGGCATACGGCTAAGTACTGGTCTCTCTCACTCTGTCTCCCTCCGACCTTCTAATGACTCGCCGAGACACTTAATAGCAGTGTGCTATCCGTTTTTTGTTTCTACACTCAACGCGCGGCGGACGAGGGCGTATAATATAATATTAATATTATTATGCACACGGCGAGAAGCCCTGTGTCGCCGCGAATTACATACACGAAGACGACGACTACAAAGCCGGTTATTTCCGCCGCCGTGTAACACTAGACAATATATTATAGTATATATCCTCCGGAGTATAACCATAACGCATTATGCACTGCACGCGCATCTTCTCGGTCGAAATATCGAAAACGATAATGATTATTATTATTATTATTTGTCGTTCGTAACGCATACCCTCCGTCTAAAAAAAAAACTGTCTATAATACTTAATATTATGTCCACCACAGACGTACCGCCACCGCTGCGCTCCGAAACAATGAACACCGACGACATGCACACCGGACGCGACGAGTGCGTCCATATTTTATATCTATCTCCCTATACATTGTACGCGGATTAGGTACAATTTACAGTATAGCTATATTTTTTTATGTTATGTATCATATATTATAACAATAATATTGAATACAAAATGCGGAATTTCTGGTTTGTCGACGTGTGCGATCCTTCGGTATATACACGTGATTAGGATTTTCTTCTTCTGCGATTTCCGCTCCTCAACTGAACGCCTCAGAGAGACAAATTGCTGTATATGTCTGTTTGTATATTATAATTTATATTATAGTAATATATGCGCTGCCATCGGTCAGAGGTTTTTTCTCGTAATCCTCCCGCACTGACACTAACGTGTCGGACGTTTTTCCCGCACCACTGCGCTGCAACGTTGAAATCATTGCAATTTTTTTTCACTATATATTATAATATAGCATAATAATAATCTACAATAACGGAGGTTGTTCGCGCATATATGATAAATAATATACGTCAATATTTCTGCGTGTGATATAATATAATATTATGTATACATGATATATATAATATTTATTATGTATACACACTATATACACAGGTACACTCATGTCTGTCATTAGTATTTAGTATACGATATACGCACCTCGAAAGAATATGATAATAATACTAAACAATAATAAAGGTTTAATAATAGTGGGCTAATTTATTGTGTCTCATGTCCGAGCTCGGCGTATAATAATAATAATGTTTACCATTTGATAAGAAAAAAGATACTCAGAAGAATATACATTAATACATTATTAATTATTTTATCTGTAGTGTGGACACTGTTGTCATTCATTATAATTATTATATAATTATACTGCTAAATTATAAAAAAAAAAAAAAATGAAAAATAAATTGAGTAGCATCCAACTATATAGTATATTATATTATACAGTCCTCCTCACGCCACTCAAGGGCTATTCTACGTGAAATCGTGTAGTTATGTATAAATTACATTATATAATATTATATGCATGGATTGAGTGTGGGTGTATTTATGATTTTCGTTCACCGCAAAGTCCGTTTTTGATTATCTATATATATATATCAATATCATTATAAAAGGCGGCGACGGAGAATGATAAATTAATGGCTCGTTGAACGGTTTTTCCGAAGAAGATTTAAGTCTTCTAGCCTCTATATAGACGGTGTCGCTGGTGTGGCGGGAGGGGGAAATGATTTATCGCTCGGGAAAAGAAACGTTTCCGAATGTATACACCGCACACGGCACACCTACGTTATATTTACTGCACGGCGAGACGTTGCGCGTCGCCGAAGTATTAAAAACTTCTCTCGACTTTTTCTCCGATTAAGTCGCGGGGAACGTCGTCAGCGGGGGAGGGTCAGCGCAAAGTGTAACAAAATCGTAAATCCCATCGGCGCGTAACGAAAAGTCGCTTTCGGAGTCTTCCGAGCTTTATCCATCGTATATAGTATATTATACACTGTGTGTGTACATGTATTATTGTAATTGGCGCGCTCGCGTGTACATATTATATTATAATATATTATTATTATTATGCTGCACACACGTTCATGCACACGATTGATGTCCGGAAGATATAGGCAATGCAAAGAGAGGTTTTATTTTTTTAATTAGAATCGTTAAATATCACTCTGGCAGCAATGAAGTTGGCGGTTGGTTCGTGCCAATAAACCACATTTCTCTCTCCGCTTTCTGCGGCAGTATAGTTATTTCAATATATCAAAACATGCAACAAATGCGAACCATTTAGATTTGTATTATAATATTATTATTATTGTTGTCGCGCAGACGCCGCTCTATTGTCTCGTTATTTCTCCATATATTATTGTTGTTATTACTATCATCATCATCATCACCATCATCATCATCATTATTGTACGAGTTTTTATTGCACGCACAATCTGTGTTCTCCGGCGTTTTAATTACGACAGTAATAATGCAATAATAATATATTATCGTGTAATATAAAATAGTATATTATAATAATATCATATAAAAGTTGTATTTGTTTATCGTTATTATTATTTTTTTTATTGTAAATTGTCCGGATGTTTATAACTTTGCGTGTCATCGACGGCTACGACGACGACGACAATGACAACGACGTGTGTGCCTCTGAGCGAATCGTAGGTATATAATATAATATAATATTGTTGTCACGAAAATATTCTCTCTCCGACTCTTTCCGGTTTTCGTTGCGTACATTTTATTCAACATGATAATATTTGTACGTGTACAAACACAGCAATTATATTGTTTATGTATATTACAATAACAGTGTAGTTCTCTATAGTAGGCACTATATCTTATTTCTTATACACTTAAAAGTTACTATGGCAGCGTGCTCGCGTTCAATGTTCATTCGTCATCCTCGTTTTTTCGCTGCTTTTCTATATTATAATTTATTAAACAATATGTGCGCTTTTCAAACTATTTGTCATAGCGTTGTTCCACGAACGTAGTACCTAAATATAATAATATTCTATACCTATTTGGCTATGTATTATAATTATTTATAATATTATTTTGTTATACAATAGTGTCATTAGCGCTGGTACTCTTTTTGTACCGTACGTGCAAGTATCTACGTGCGTTTTTTATTACTTGTCCTTTCGGCAGTAACTTTTTAGACCAAACCTGTACAAACACTACAAACACGGTTAAACACTAAATTATAATAACGCGCGTGTATGTTTCGTAGTAGACAGCATTAAATATTAATCATTAGATATTATCGATAATATTATGTTCGTGTTTATCCGTCTTATGGCACAGAAATATAAATACTTTTATTCCACGTATCATAATATCGTGTTTACTGCAGTGTACAAATTATTATAGACTCTTGTTCCGCGATGATAATAATATTATGTACACTCCCGTAGTCACTTATGCGCTCGGTATTACTCAGCCATTCGATAAAAGTTGAAAAGTCAAATGAATAACAAATATTTACATAATATTTATTTTATAAACACGGGAAATAAACCTAAATTACATCCAGATAACATGCAGAAATAACGTAAATCAACGCATAAAAATAAAAATATTCTTCGGTTTCGGCATGTAGACTGCTACTGATAGGCTACTGCCTATAGTCTACACGATACTCACGCTACTGCATATAGCGCGCCTCTCTCGATTGAAATAATTTACATTTTTTTTTATTAAAAATGTGGATGTTGTTGTCGAGACCAGTATATACCACGTTTGTAAAGATAAAGCTCGTACAACTCGCAAGATTAGTTATTATCAAAATAAACTAAAATGCGTCGAAAATAAAATTAAAAAAAGCGTTGACGTTCGAAAGGCGGATAGGCCCGCTGCAGTGGCCCTTCTACACAGAGAATCAACATAATAATATTGCGTACATTAAAAGATGTAATTTTGAATTATTACGAGTGGCGTGCCAACGATCAGAGTTCTAACACAAAATTATTGCTTTTTTTTTGTATCCGTGTCACGTGTGAAGAATTGAAGAATATTGGAGTATAACCACATGGGAGGTTTCGTTAAAATTCCAGCTGAAGCCTAGCACAAAACCATTAGTTTAGCATATTTTACCAATGTGTAACAGTCGTACAGTCTACGGGGACGCCCTTTGCTCAACTCCCTCGAATCCGCGCCGGAAGACGTGCCTGCACTCGTCCGAGTTTTCGTGAACTCCGCGACCGACCAGCCCGTGGTCTAATGCACCGGGAGGGCAAATTTTGATTTCTATTTCGTATTTCCGTCGGCGTGGAAATGAAAAATAATAATGAAATTACCGCATTCAACGGCCGGTCAACAGCGGTCGGACAGACGACGGTCTGTCGGTACGACGTCGGCGGTTGCAGCGGGTGCCGCCGGTGGGGACGGCGAGCGAAGAAAAACGCGTTTCCCGATAGAGCGCGCTGCCGGTGGCGCGTAGCCGGCGCGCACTCGGTCCCATCACCTGGGCTACCGGGTCGCCGCCGTCACCACCGCGTCGCGGCAGACGATCACGCAGTTTAGTTGATCGGCCGGTTCCCAACCGTCATTCATGCAGACGTCGCTTACGTGCGCGAGCCGGTTCAAAAAAAAAAAAATTTCACGTTTATGTTATGTTGATGGAAATAATAAGTTTTGATTTTATTTTTACTTTTAAATTCCGTACGTGTATGTTAGTCCGCTGTTAAGTTTTTTTCTTTAATTATTTTTTTTTGATTTTCCTCGTAATATAAGAACAAAAAAAAAAAAAATGAAATAAAAAATGTTCGAGTGAAACAAAAACGAATGGAAAAAACTGGAAATTTTCATTAATAACAAAATCGTCACGACAGCACGCGCGCGTGTGCAACATTTGTAGTGTTGTTATATTTTGTTAATTATCAAATAATTTTTCCCCGCTCGTTTGTTTGTTCGTTTTATTATTATTATTATATTTTTATTTTATTTTATAAGTGTTAAAAGTGTTATTATTATTATTATTACGTTTTTTTTTTTTTTTATCATTCGTTGAAGACTCGCAAGTGCGTTCGTTTTCGATCGGTGAGAAAAAAAAAATTCTACACACAGAGCAGAATAATAAGAATAACACGCGCGCACGCTGTACAACCACACAGGACTTTGGTGGTAAGTTTTGTTGTCGCCATCGTCACCGCCGCGGCAGTCGCTCGCCGGCCGTAGTACACACTCGCACGCACGCATCATCTGTTCCCACGTTTTTATCGCGCAAACGGAATTTCCTTATATCCCGCTTAAATCGCGCGTGTGTGCATTTTAACGTTCATTTATATATATATATTTTGCGCGCGTGTACAACGAACAGCGTACACACCAACGATAATGTGACGCGCGTTATTAGTAAATTATTGTGTACCATGTATATATTTAGCCCGACTAATGTGGAAAAAATTTTGTTCGTGTTTCAGAATGGAATTGAGACGACCGAATCGCTGTAATTTGTTGAACAGTGTCGAAGGTAAGAGACGTTCACACGATAACAATATTATTAGTTGATAAGTTGGTATTAAATATTTTTCAACGTTCGATTTCGAGTTGGCGTCCCTTTTAGTATAAAAATAATAATCCCTTAAGTGCGTTACATTCCATGACCGAAAAAATATTCGTTCGTATAGCAGTCGTAGATAGGTAATTCTTCTTATTGACCACGACGACGAACGGCGGATCTCAACCCTCCCGGTGTGCATTCCACACAAGGTGTATTGTTGTCGGTTTTAGGGGGTAGTTTCGGTAGTTGGCAGGTAAAAATCAGCTGGTCCTTTGTGCGCGTTATGTACATGTCCGTCCTCCTACTCGGCGATGACGGAGCGGCGTAGGGCCCTTGACACGTTACCAACACTCTTGGGGTTTTGCGCAGTTGGCCGTCACATTATTATTATATAGCCGTGCCCTTGCATCACCGCCTCCGAGGAAGTAAATTCATGTTTCAATACCGTAGTTGGTTGTTATTACTTATTAGTAACACACACACACACGTACACCATAATAATAATATAATATATATCGTTGTCGGACGACGGCGATAGCGAGCACATTTTGTCATAATATTGTGCCTCGGACGTCGGCAGATATGATAAAAACAAAAAAATCAAAATTTATTATATTATACACATTTAGAATATAAAAAAATAATAATCTGCTGAATTTCGATAAAACGTGTTTCAACAAATAAAACTATATTATGCGTTGTTTTTGGAAATTGTATTAATCGTTTTTGTCGAATCCGTCGTTTTTATTCACTTACCCTTTCTTTCAAATGTTCAAACCGATGATGCAACACAGCATAATCGCTGCGCGCGTTCCCCGATTTTCGAGAACCCATCATTTAGTACTCATAATTTAAGTACTTAATCTATATTACCCGTCGACGTCGGGCGTTACATTTTTTCCCAAAAGACTAAACCCAAACAATAAAAACTCGAAAAGTAAAAAAAAAAACCTTTTCAAGCGATTGCAACGCCTCCGCAATGCTCGCCATCCCACCCCACCCCACCCCACTCCGCCATCGCATCACTCTAGTTGAAAATTAGTTGTGGAGCTGTACCAGGTGAATGTGACCCGGCCTAGGTCATTCCGGGTGAGAGAAAAACGTTAAGCCTCGTAGGGCAAAATAATTGAATGGGTGGGGGATACCGCATGGCGTGGGCGTTAAACACGTGGTCTTGGAGGTAGCCTTGTTTGCGGGACGCCAGTTGTACCGAACATAATATTATTATTTATTTCTGTGACTATTACTATTTTAAGAGCTCAACTCGGTCGTGTGTTGTAGAATAATAAAAACTCGTGTACGACCGGTCGACAACCTTTTGAGCGGCGCGCCGATCCGATGGGGTCGTGTGCGACCAGTTTTTCGTCGAGAACGCTCGCGCGCTTTTTTCTTTTGTCGTAATAGCGGCGGCTGGCAGACGCGACAGCATTGCCGG
The DNA here is from genome assembly GCF_005508785.2 of Acyrthosiphon pisum. NCBI lineage: Eukaryota > Metazoa > Arthropoda > Insecta > Hemiptera > Aphididae > Acyrthosiphon > Acyrthosiphon pisum. The sequence continues at coordinate 13,214,855 of NC_042494.1, read as the reverse complement.
CCGACCGACCGACATGGCCGGCTGATGGATGGGGTAGGGGTATGGCGGCGGCAGCAGCAACGACGACGACGACGGTCGACCGAGGTTCTTTGTTTCGGACGGATGCTCTCCTCCGCCCGCCGACCGTCGTCCCACACCAATTATTGTTACGGTCGACCGGCGCGGAGAGGCTCTGCCGCCGCCGACGTCACGGTCCATCTCTGCCGAAGATATATAGGTACCTTTGTCCTTCCAACAGGTCGACTACCCCACGTTTATATCTATATTTTTATATGTACATACCATACGCGCGGTACAGGTAATAACGATATTATGTGTATACCACGTTAGGTACTGGGTACTCCCACACACCCACACACATCGGTCGTGAGAAACCTAAAGACGTCTTTAGGTATGATCGTATTTTTCAAAAGGGAACGAAAATATATCAGAGCCGTCCGTGACGGGTGGAAGAGTAGTTGTAGTAGTATTAGTAGTAGTAGTGTAGTAGGGGGCGGACTTTTAATGACCCGCCGCCGGCTTGGAGGTTAGGGTCATAGCGATGTTTTTGTTTTCAAGGACGACTAGACTTTCTCCCGCTGTTGAGTAACGCGCTACGGACGATTTATACGCGTTACTATGTACATAATATTATTATTATTATTATTATTATTATGATTATTATTATGTGGGTATTCATGTGTCGTTTGTAATCTTCTCCTTTCGGAGCGTTTTTATTATTATATTTTTATTTATAACGAACACGCGTTTTGTATTACATCGTACATAGATTTTTATTTAACGCAGTTTTTCGGACGAACGCAATTTTGAAACGTCTGCTTCACACAAATGGACCGTTGGTGGTGGAGGACGCATATTATTATATTTTCCGGAGAATTCGTATGAAATTTAACTTAGGTCCTAAAGTGATTTGTCGTAATGATTCGTCGTCGTCGTCTGTACTCGTTACATTTGTCGTTATTAATAACTATAAGCAATAACATAATATATTAGAGAGGTACGCTGCTGCAGTGTAATATTAGTTGGTTAAAAGTAGTACTAGTTGTTGTACAATAAAGACGTATTGGATTTCTTATTCGAAACACAATCGTAATAATAACGAGCGCGTATATTTCATCATATCCTTAACGACATTGTATAATATCATCGTCGTCGTCCGCCGAGTCGCGTACACGTTATTATGTTTTTTTCTTCTCGTAACTTTTTAAATAATCGTACCGTAAATAAGAAATAAGGCACACACGCATAATACAATATTGTATATTATATCGTAAACTCCTCTACTCGACGTGGCCCTGGTTACGGCCGTGTGCGTGTGTAACAAATAGAGCGACAATTACGTGCCGGGGCCACATGTGTGTAATCCGTCGGGTATATTATTCTTTTTCGTGCCTGGAGGGGGGTGGTGGTCGTGACGAGGAGAGTGACTGAGAGAGAGAAAAAGAACGAAAAAGGAGAGAACGATTACTACCACGATACAAACGCGGCGGCGAGTTAATCCAAACACATATTATATTCTTCTTTGGGCCAAAAACCAGCTGGTTGCCAAGCGTCGTCAGCTACCGGGTGGTACACCCGTTTTCCTTCCTTTTTATTTATTTATTTTTTATCTTACCCATAGCCGTATTTATAGACGCACGCGGTCGTCGTCGTCTCGACGTGCATTACTCCAGCGGCGCAACACACGTGGTCCGTTACTGCAGTCCAAAACGACGCCGTTAATTGGACGTTTTTATTTTCCCTCCGTTCTCGTCGTGTTTTGCCCCGGAATTCTTTTCCTTTTTGTTTACGAAAATTCATAATAATAAAAACTTTATTCATTGTTTGCTCGACGCCGGTGGTTTCCATGGTTTGTAATAGCTGTGTGTGGTTGGTTGGGTTGTGGTGGTGGGGTGACGAGGGGAGATTTCGAACGACTGCGGCGACCGTGTGTGAGCGCGCGACCTGTGTCCTGATCGCCGCCGCCGCCGCATTTATTATTATTATCATTATCATTATGATTATCATTATTATACAAGTACATAACGTATGCGAGTGTAGTGTTCGTGTGTGTTTTGGAACGACGGGGCACGGTGGCACTCACACAATATATTTATATATTATACATATAACATACACACACGTGTTGTGTTCAACGGACTACGTCGATGTCGTTTCTCTCCGTCTCGTTTTATTGATCCCCTTGCGTCGTCGTCGTCGTCGCAGCAATATATAATAATAATATGCGACGCGTCTGTATGGAGGACCTGGCTGGCGCGCGTTCCCAAAATACCCGAGGGGTTCTCAAAACCCGTTTTTGTTTACAGTCGTTTCGATTTCATAGTCGTCGTAAATAATATTCGAACTGTTGCTGCTGGTTCTACTTGCGTTTTTCTTTCCATATTTTAAGTATACGGATGCATACGAATGTTAATATTTTATAATTATAACGAATTGCCTCAAAGATGTTTGCTTTAATAATATTATTATTATTATTTACGTGATATTATTTAGTACAGACATTTTATCCTTGTAACACCACCCTATAATCATCATTCGAAAACTAGTCTGCAACCCCGGTCTCTGCTGCTGCCGCTGATCCAGATGATCGTCATTAAAACTGGTCGGTAATAAACTCGATCCAATGCTCAACACTCGTAAATGTATCTTCTACGGCGTTCGAGTTGTGTGTTTAGTACGCACTGTTGTAGTAGCAATACCGTCGTTTTGGTGAAATCGAATCTATTGCATAAAATCTTGGTAAACATTTTTGGTTATGTCGAATTTATTTTTTATTTTCGTCACCGATATGTACTGTATTCAGAAATACATTTTTTTTGTTCTGTTGGAAATACCAATCGTGTTATCGTCATATTTCCGTTCGTCTTCTAGAAACTAATGATTATTGCTCAACCATTCACACACGACCAATGATTTATTTATATGTTTTTATACTTAGAATTATTAATTAACATTAAATAATATGTATAGCGATTTGTGTGTGTGGCGTTCAGTGACATCACCCGATGACTTAAAATTGTTGTCTGAACGTTTAATCACGTAGTAGCGTGTTTTCCACAAAAATTGTTCGTTTTCCCGAGTTGTTGAGTTAAAAAAAAAAAAATCGTACACGACGACGTCCCCCCAAACACTAATCTAATACGTGCACATTTTATCGCAATCCTCGGGCGGTAGTGCGCTAATACACGAACGCATTTTCCTCCCGTCGTCGACGTTATCTGTAAAAACCATCTATAGTGCCGGTACTTAGGCTTCGGACGTTTCGCTCGACTAATTAATCTGGATTACCAGCCGACCTGCCCGCCGGATACGTTAAAAGTTATCTGTCCCGTCTACTCCTGTTGGGTTTATTTCGTTTATTTATATTCTTTTCCGGCCGGTGACACACACACACACACACGCACACGCACACCCATCCGAAGTATACCATAATATAATGATTATAGTTGTAGCTGTAGGTAGGTTTATAGTTTTCAACCGTCGTCGTCGCCCAGCCGGGTCGGAAACTTTCGTGACGGCGGCGTTTTAAATTTATGCTAATATATTACACTCCGCCGATGCACATGTAATATTATTATCTAACCCCTCCGCCGACCCTCCGTTCGTTTAACACGCGATTGTTGTTTTCCTTTAGATCACACGGGCGCGCGTGTGTAAGTCGCTGTGTGACTCACCGGCGGGCCAGCCGAGCGTGTTGTCTCGTACTCTCGTTACTTACTCCTACGCGCGTGCGCCCGCTCGTATTAGCAATAGGTACTCGACGGCGTGTGTTGTATGCAATTACGTAAATTATGCTCATAATATTATTATTATTATGTATTAAAATAAGGACGGCTTTACAGTAATAATATAATATCGGGTTTACGATCGCGCGAACGAAATCCTTTCTGCGTTGTATATAATATACTGTTGTAGCGATGAGAACATAATATTATATTACATTTTCGAATTATTTCGAAAACTTTTCGGTTTTTCCGTAATGAAGCGCGACGGCCGACGAGATATCGTTGGTTTGTTGTTATACTTGTTTTAGTGTACAACTAACCGTCATCGATCGCGATCGCGGGTTACGACACATCAAATATGTTTATCATAATAATATACACGCACGCATGGTATTTATCACAATAACAATAATATGTCGAAACTCCAGCTCGTTCGTATTTTTTCTTTCCACAGACGACGACGACGATCATGTGCGTTCCACCACAGCGGTGTGCTGTGCGCGCGCTCGCCGGTTTTATTATTATTTCTTGGTGGTGTTCGCACGCTGTCTGTAAACACACTATGAGGCATGAGCGGTGGTAGGGCGGCGGGACCACTTTTATTTTTTTCCCGGGCGTTAACCGCCGCCCAGGGTAGTGGCCGCCGCAACCAGTATTTCTACTACTCGGCGTGTGTTGTCGCAAAGTAATACCATTATTCAATATAATAATTATATTGTAATAATCATATTTACAAAATGAGTTTTCTGTTCGTCGTGCAATCATAATAATAATAATAATAATGATTTGCGCCCACGCCGTAAAGGGGGACTTCAGTATTATACCATTGTACGCATTATAAATTATAATATACTAATATAAATTAAATTGCATAACGATATTACGCGCCGGATTAGGTTTTATTCCGACCTCTACAACAATCCGTCGTTCTTGCGACGCATGGTTATGACATTTTCACTATATTATTATATTATTATTATTGTTATGGTATTAAATGTTATATTATTGGGAATAGTGCAACTATCGTCGGTTACACTGTATTTTAATAACCGGACGAAGAGGCGACGACGGTGCAGTAGTATGGAGTAGTGTGTGCCAAAAACGAGAATTGCGCAATCCGTTATGTGACGAAAAAAATTTGCGATAGACTGCGGTTTTTTTAGACTTACGAGAGAGACCGAGAGGATGACTTATAACGAGAACGGCATTTATTTTGCTTCGGATTACGTCATTTCGTCTCGACGTCGACCCCGTTTGTTGTTTCGACGCGTGTGTTCGAGAAACATAAATATTCTCACCACCACCCTTGCTCTCACCCAACATACAAAAATATTTATAATTTCTTTTCAATCAGCAATTATTGCTTATACCTATGGTTATATCATTTATTTTGAGAACCAATGCGGCAACAAGCACGTGGCGGAAATGCGTTGTCGCGAATACACAATGTACACAATAATATCATCTAATTATTTTTATTATTATCATCATCATTTTTATTGTTTCCCTTTATCCATTACACTATTACACGCGTCTCCTATACGAGTCCTTCGATGACGACCACCGTAGTAGTCGCCGTGTCCGTTTTTTGAATTCGACACGAGCTAACAATATTGGACGTGGTCCTCTAATAGACATACAAGTATTTTTAATGCGCCTGTTATTGTGATGATGAGTATTCATACTATGTCGTCTTCGGCGATGATTTCTTACGTGGGCAGCAGTACACCGGCAGTAATATCGACGAAGCGGTCGATGGATTATTTTAGAAATATAAAAATAATAATAATCTAAACGTTCGTGTGGATTGTCACGAAGTGCGGCCGATTCGCATAAAATAATACGTTCGAGGCGTGTGACTACGTCACGCAGAGTAGTCCAATAGTAGGAACGTTTTCGCAACTCGTTCTCGAACGACCCAAATCTTCCGCTCGTTATACCTACTGCTCGCGTAATACATTAATCGTATTTGCGATTATTATATTTTTCGCGTGCGCGCGTTTTAATTTCGAAATTGACGTCGTCGTCATATGTATACAATAAACTACGGTGGTTGGTTCTTTACCTTGTACAAATAATCATATCACACCGCGATAGTGTTTATTGCGTTAAAAAACGATATTAAAAATATTTTTTTTTTGTACACAATTATAGTTAATTTCTTTGAAGTTAACAATTTTGATCATTTTTTTTTTTCCCAATGAACATTATTCATTCCTTATTTTAAGTGGTAGGTACTACACAAAATGTCGTTTTACTACTCCGCTCATATAAATTTAAATACTTCTAACTTAAACCACTCGTCCTGAATGATAGGCACTCATTACAAGTTACATCATTGTTTTTTTTTTTTTTTTTTTGGAAAAACGTTATTGGTTTTTGAAATAATTGCTGTTCATGATAAATGAATCCCCTGGTTTGTAATATTTTAAACAGGTAACGCCGCGGTGAATGATAATAATTACTAAGACGTCGACGACGACGCGAAGATGATGGATTACACGCGATCCGTGAAGGCTGCTGAAGACGCGTGAAGGGTGGACGCGTATTATGATCGTCTTGTAGAAAGGAAAAGTCGTCGTTGTCGTTGGGCGGCGGCGAGCAGGTCCGGGCGGCGCGGTTTTCCGGCCGAAGACCTTGCGCTTCGCGTGACTAATATACGATTTCCCACTAGTTGCCGCCGCCGGCCCGGTCGATCGCACCGCCGCGGCGTGCACACAAACATGTATCCGTAGGTACGCGTGTTTTCACGCTGTTGTCGCCTCGACGACGATGACCTTCACGGACCGGCGATCGCATGGCTCTTCGGAAATCTCATTTTTTTTTCGTCGTTTAATTTCGATTTTTTTCTCTTCCACGAAACCGTATAGTGTTGTCGTCGTGATGCACACGAGAAATACACACCACACGGCACACACGCAACTCTGTAAATCTTAATATATTATTATTATTATATCTGGGCGAATGGAAAGACATAATATTATGTCGTGCGGCGCACACGCCCGTCGTTGTTGCCGCCACACACAATACGTAACCATAGGCGACGACTTGTATTTTGTTAGAAAGTAGTCCGATCGCGCGCGCGTCTTATTATCATTATTATTATTCTTATTATGTATGAATGTATAATATTGTGTGCGCGCGCTAGACTTATCTGTGCCAATGGGTCATGTTATGTTGTATTATCATCGTTCGTCGAAGGTTGGTAGCAACATAATAATAATAATATTATACTTTACACGGCGCATTATGACGACGAGGAATATATTGGTTATATGGTTGGGTAATTCGCACACGCTCGGCCGTCCGCCACGCGAGTCTAGACATTTCCCGGCTGGACTACCAAAAAATCGCGTTTACAATATCCACAATTTATATCCTCCAGGAATGCCGTGCCCTCGTGGTGGTCAACGCGGCACAATATGTGACGCGCGTTCACGACGACCTCGGTCGGATTTTTGCGATTTCCACTTCTGTATTATAATTTTGCACCGTCCTCGCATCCGCCCCGCATAATCGCTCCGTATGTCATTGGAAGATGCTTTTTTCCCTCGTTTTTGCACCGAATTTCGCGTGGTTTTTTGGGGCCTTGACATACGTGTCGACGGTCGGCTGACGAGGACACTTGCGATTGTTTAACGGACGCGCGAAATACGCCCGACACGACCCAGTAACCCAATTCGTTCTTAATTTCGCGCACATTGACGTGTGGCGCCGGACCGTACTCGAACAAATGTAAAGCGATCGCAATTTATGCAATAATTTCAGTCGTTAATTATCTCTACCTTTCCTAAAGCCGATCATATACATCTTCTGGTGCGTTCGGTTTGTTAGACGCGCAATCGTCAGACGTCAATAATTTACGATGTCGTTTCGCATAATATATAAGCACGCAGAGCGCAGTAAATAATGTGAGTTTTTCTACTGAAATGGATATAATATACGTTTATACTGTGCGTTATTATTTTATGAACACGCTTTCGGCCGTGTTAGGTCATCGGTTTGTATGCGTGCGCGTGCGCGTGTGCGTTGTGTAACATCATAATAATATTATACCAGACCGGATCTGAACCCCATTTATCGCGCATGTAAATATTTTCTCCCGCCACACCGGCGCAGCGTGGATATGCGCGTGCGTTTGTCCCCCGTCTTAAAACGCGCGTGCATCTACGCTGTTATTATTATCGTTTTAATATCATTAATTATCTACATCATATTAGTAGGGGTGCAGTTTCAAAAACGCAAGCGAGCTTTTGGGCGGTAATCGGGAGGACGCCGACCGACGTCGCGTATAATAAATAAAATATATCATATTATTATTATCATACACACGCGGACGACCTGAATCACATTTTCTACATTATTATTATTATTATTTTGTGACCAAACAACGTGCAGTATACCGGCCGACGCCCTGAAACCGTTTTTTCGAAGTTTGCGCGCCGCCTTTCACCGCGCGAAACCCAACAAAAGACCGAGCAGGTGACTGTTATGCTTGCCCGACCAACACGGCCGCCGCCAGGTGCTCCGGCACCCGCTGCCGACAAAAGACTTGTGTGCGTGTTTTTTTCCCGTACAATTACCGCGTTGTTGTTTTGGCAGCGGTTTTCGTATGTCGTATTCTCCATTTGGCGCCACGGTGGAACAAAAGGGGAAAAAAGGTTTTATCCTTCTATTTTTCTCTCCGCCGCTTATTAAACGTTTTGTTTTTCGACGCACTTTCTCCGATGGGAGTAGGTATGTATTGCACTCGCATAATATTATTGTTAATAATATAATATTCAAAAGCTCTCACCCGAGCGTTTGACGGGTTGTTACTATTTCGCGCAACGACGATCGTGTCGATTACCATTTACCAAGCTGATTATGCAAGGGACCACGCGGAAGGCGTTATGTTAATAATATTGTTTTGTTACTTTATAACGAATTATATTAAATAATAGTAGGTATTGTGAAGTTTTCGCCAACTCGTCTTATAACAACTCGCTTCAACAGCCGGTCGTGCGCACGGTATATCGATATAATATATAGGTATAATATTATATCGCTGCAATGGTCATTTAAATTCAGTATTCAACACACACGCGGTCTGCACGTACGCCACGGCTGCCGTGTATTACGACCACGTGTGTGCAGTGTACACGATTCATCGTATCGGCTTGTAAACGAAGACCCCCAACTACCATAACACGTTATTCAATATAATTTGGTATTATGTATAATTTAATGTAGGTACCTACATAATATATATTTATATATAATATTTATAGCAAAGTTATCTATGTGTAGCCGCTGGCGTAAACGCGACGCGTAAAACCGGATCAACACCATACTCGCCGTTGTGTATATACTGTACGAATTTTCTCACTTTCGACCTACCGCAACATTTACGCGCACCAAGGTTAAGGTTCGTATGGAGGTGGTGTCTGACAAACACTGTTGGTCACACTGTATTCCGTCGCCGCGCCGCCACTACCAGCGGGCACACCGCCGCACCACGTTTTCTTCATTCTCAGTTCAGAGGAGTTGTTTTTTATTTTACCCATCATAGATGGCAGTATGACAGTATTATAATATCGTTATTTTGATTGTATTCAAGATAATAGGGTGTGATAGATTTCCAAGAAGACAAAACAAAAATTCGGGTCAAAGCTTAAACAAAAATATAATAAAACAAAATGAGAAAATTGATTGTCGAGTGTCACGATCTGTGTACCTATATACATAATGTGCTCAGTATCCTGGTTAATTAGTAATGTCAATATAATAATTATTAATTAATATAAAAATTAATAATTGTGAAATGTGGCTACTCCCTATTAGGATGAGGCAGTATAGTCATGGTTTCACCTGATGCTTCCGCCAATAGGCTATATTAAATGTATTTTTTCGAACTTGAAGCTTCCAATTTTTCGAAATTTCTGTACCGTAAATATAATAAATCACTTCTGATATATTATGTTATAAAACCGGAAACGTTTCGCAATCGCGTGTACTTGACAACGGTTTTAATATACAACCAGCACTTACCCATCAGCCGTTAGAGTTATAATAGGTCTCAGACCGAGGCTATTCGAACGAAATAATTGTAGTTTTTATTTTCCTCAAACCGCCCTCGATAGTTTTAAACGTATAATAGTGTGTAAAAACAATAATTTTGCGAATTGCGTGGACAGAGTTTGCGTACTTTCTGATTTAAAAAAAGTACGAATTGATTTTTTTTTGTTCATTCCCCCTTCAACAATTCGCGTTGCCGTGTTTTTTTAGGGGAAACGGGAAGTTTATTTTTTTGTCATGAGTTGCGGTCGCCGACCCCAGTTGTCCACACAAGCGCCCGGGCTCAAGGTCCTCCCCCAAGGCGAATCAATAATCCACGTTGTTTCTCCCTGTTGCTTACAAAATTATGCGGATCCGACTTGTGCAGCATTAAAATAAAAAATCATATAATAGTGTACTCTCGTCAAATTAAATTTTTTTTCATGAAAATTATATTCTGTAGTGATGATGTCGGTCGTCGTTGAATATTGGTTCACTATAATATTGTATGAGGTACCCACATAGTTAATTGCCGAAGAGAACGTGCCGTTTATCTGCAGGTTAGGATTTTCCAAGAATCGCGCGCCAGACAACAATAAAAAAGAACAATAATAAAAAAGAATCAAAGAACAACGAGTTATACTGCTAAATAATAATGTGTGCGGGGATAACCGGGCGGGGATAACCGCCCGCCCACGTTTTGTACATTGCAGCTGGACTAGAGGAGCCAAAAGAATATAACGTCTAGACACTGCCAAGGTCGATTGTGCCTGTAAATGTGTGTGTATTTTTTTCTTCGTTGTCGCTATAAAACGTATTGAAGAAGCCTTCAGATTTTAGACCACCCGCAGTAAAAAAAATGTTTGTGGTGAAATTGGGTGTTTGCTATATTATTTATTACTGCATATGCTTCGTTGGTCCCGAAGATTTGACGTTTTTAAATGTTATTTCTAGGCGAAAAACATAAAATTCCCTTCTGTCACAAAGTGAATGCAAGATTTATGAATATTATAATTGGTAAAGGTACTTGAGATTATTGGAAATCTGTAAAATCGTAATAAAAAGGTCTCTTTTGAACAACGTTGAATATTTTCGCTCAGCATATATTTAAACATATATAAATGTAATGTCTTTTTTAATTTGCTACGCATACGCATATTACTATAGTATGAAAATGCGCATCTTGTCATTGTATTATGTTCGGTATCCGGTGAAACGAAGACGATGTATGCACACCGTGCACGTAATACCATTGTTTTAGTTTTATGTACTCGTACGCTGGAGCAACAACTAGTTGCCGTGGAAACGAAGGCGATCGACCCCTAGAATACCGTATTTCTCGCCCCCGCATTGCTGCGTCGTATAATAATGCGTTTTATTCTTGAACCACCCTCACCAACCAAAGTAATAATAATATTATTCGTACGGGTTTTGGCCGGTAAATATATTATATATATATCGAGGTAGCACTACACAGCAGCCGTATCGGATTTGTAAGACGTGCGAACAACTATATGATACAGGGAGGTTTTTCAAAGAACAAAAATTAGCAGTGAAGGGAAAATAGCAATAAAACCGCTTAATAAAAAATCTGCGGGGCGTGGATCCATTTAAAATATTTTTAGTTAATAAATATAAAAGGATAGGGGGAAAATGCGCACAAGGGAACCACCTTTCAGAAGATGGCCCCCCCGTTGTCACATTATTTCTCACAAGTCCCGCCATATTATGTGTTTATACGTCGCGTCCTCACCACCACACAAACCCAAAAGCGGTCTCATTACCCTACAAATTGTTTGGTTCTCATACACGACGGTACAAGTTTGTACATATAGTTTTTCTTACTTGTATAGAAACCCATGTCAGTCATGTGTGTGTCCGAAAAATTATGTTAATCCTTATATAACGTTAATCGACGTATTAACAAAAGCATTTTTTTTTATTTCAACATTTTATTATTTCCTCTCAGGTAGGTGAGCAGTTTATATTTTTTTGTTGTCCCTTGACAAACGTGTTCACTGTTCAAGCTATTGTTGTGCGGAGCAGAAAAATAACGGCAAAACCAACAAACGGGCCACCTCGAGTGGTGTTCGAGTCTTAAATTTTTGATTTTAATAATATAATATGCTCCAACATTGGGGGTGTCAAGAATTCCATGTTTTCTTTTGGAAGATAAACATTTCGACCGCTTTTTATGTTAATGTACCGAAATATAACCACTAATTATTGTACTTATTTATTTATTTATTAATTATTATTAACTCCTAAAGGCCTTTTGTATTTATGTCACTAAATAAAATAACAAATAATATAATATAAGTTATACTACCTATTAATAGGTACATTTTTAGTTTCTTTTTTTTTTTGTTTAAATTTAAATTCACAAACTATCTAAATTTAAAATATCGGTGCTAATATTTTCTTAAATAATTTTGTTTACAAGTTTAAACGGTAAAACGTTTGTTATTATTATAACAACATCAGAAGTTTAACGGTCGGAAATGTTTATGGTTCATTGACCCTTATGACGGTGTGTAGTCACGAACTGAGTGTCAACACAAAAGCTATAGGATGCGCGTGCGCTGCATAGTTAGGGCCAGTCGGTGGGTGGACGCAGGTGATGGCAGAGAGGTCAATGGCGGAAGTGTGCGTTTTCTCCCCGTGGAATCGTGCCGACGATGCTGCGGCATCGGTAACCATGGTAATCCCGCACCGACAATGTATTTATCGGTCGCAATGACTCATAGTTTGAAAATTTAGAAATACACCAAACGCTTGGGCCTTATATTATCCACCTTTATTCTATATATAATATGATATAAACTAGCGAAATAAATTGAAAACGGATGTATATATTATTATTGTTTTGGTGTTTGTTGCTTTTAATAATTGTATTATGTGACGGATTACTCTCAAGCGCAACATTACTTGGGAAAATATAATATTATTAGAATTAGGTAGATCTATCGCTTTTCATTTTAGTAGTATAATAATTTTATTTAACCTGTCGATTTTGATGTGTTACAGATTTAAACCCGTTGGATTAAATGATGGCTTCTCCTACGCCGTCTCTAGATTCGTTATCCGGATTCAACACATTCGGCCCGGACTATAATAGATCGTTGTCATCCAGCCACTCACCAACCGACTCAGATAGCAGCGGCTCGGGCGTGTCCACAGGTGGCAGTGGAACTAGCAACAACACTGGTCCCCGCAAATGCCAGTTGTGCCATGAGATATTCTCAAACCCTCGAGTGCTTCCTTGTCTACATACGTTCTGTCACGCCTGCTTAGAGAATAACCAGGATCAACCGGAGAAGATCACGTGTCCTAACTGTCACCAGGAGTGCATCCTAACAAACCGCGGAATATCCGGACTGTTGCCCGACTTCACTGTTAACGGTTCGATCGAGGTCAACCCGGACAAGTTTGCGGGCGTGTGCAAGGGCTGCAAGAATCTCAACACAAACGTGGTGGCATACTGTTACGACTGTCAGCAAACGTTGTGCGCAAACTGCATGATGGCCCACCAGTTCATGAACTGTTTCGAAGACCACCGTCTGCACGGTCTGACGTTCGAGAACGGCGACGACACGAAGAATGCGTTCATACCGACCAGCGTGGGTGACCGCGTCGTGTTCTGCTCACGTCACAAGAACGAGTCACTGAAGTATTTTTGCCGCACGTGCAACGTGCCCGTGTGCAAGGAGTGCACGCTCAGTGACCATCAGTTCAGCATGCATGACGTGGAGCACTTGAGTGACATTGGCGTCAAGCTTCTGGACATACTCAATGGCACAGTGCAGGAGAGCAAGGTTAAGGCGACCGACATCCGCAATATGGTTAAGAACATTGAACACACATCCAACAAGCTGCAAGTGCAGTACCACAAGGCACAAAACGAGATCAACGAGACATTCGCATTTTACCGGTCCATGCTCGAGGAGCGCAAACAGGAGCTGCTCAAGGAGGTGGAGAGCGTGTACAGCGCCAAGCAGCTGACGCTGAACGAGGCGTCGCAGAAGGGATTGGAGGTAGTGGATAAGATCTATCAGACCGGCGAGTTCGTCGACCGTCTGACTAAAAACGCCAACGTTGTCGAGTGCCTGCTGTTCAAGAAACTGCTGGACTCCAAGCTTCAGTCGCTGATGAGTTACGAACCTGATAACAGCGTGCAGAATATTTGTGACCTGGAATTTGTGTCTAACTACCAGGCCATACAAGTTGGCGTGAGGAACACGTTCGGGTACGTACGGTCCAGCACCGAGTTGGGAGTGATCGGGCCGGGCAAGCAGCCGCCGATCGCCCGCCCAACAAACGGGTCGCTGATGAACGGAAATTCGGCGATCATCTCCAACGGATGCATGAACGGCGGTGGCGTCCCCGCGGACCTGCTACAACAGCACAATGGTGTCACCTGCTCAAACGGAGGAGGCGGTAACGGTGGAGGAATCATCGAACGTCCGTACTCCAACGGACTGACGTCCACCAGCCCACTTTCGTCCGGCCAGTACGACACTAACAACATACTATCCAAGCGGTTCAACAGCGTCAACAGCCTGGGACCGTTCTCGGCCAGCTCGATCGGTGACCTGAATTTGAACGCCATCGGAAACATGAACGGCATCAATGGCATGGGTGGTGGCAACGGTGGTGGTGGTGGTGGTGGCGGCGGCGGTGGAGGTATGAACAGCATCAATCCGTACGAGAAGTGGTCCAACGGCGGAAGTGGTGACATTTTCCAGAACGGCAGCGCAGACTTCCCATTGACCATCGACAACAATGACTCCATACTGGACCTATCCAGCAAATTATTCACCGCGTCCATATTCCCGCCAAAGTCGCAGATCAAGCGGCACAAGATGATCTACCACTGCAAGTTCGGCGAGTTCGGTGCCATGGAGGGCCAGTTCACCGAGCCCAGTGGCGTGGCAGTGAACGCGCAGAACGACATCATCGTGGCGGACACCAACAACCACCGTATCCAGATATTCGACAAGGAGGGCCGGTTCAAGTTCCAGTTCGGCGAGTGCGGCAAACGGGACGGGCAGCTGCTGTACCCGAACCGTGTGGCCGTGGTCAAGCCGTCCGGTGATATAATCGTCACCGAGCGATCGCCCACGCACCAGATCCAGATCTACAACCAGTACGGGCAGTTCGTCCGCAAGTTCGGCGCCAACATTCTGCAGCACCCACGCGGCATCACCGTCGACAACAAGGGCCGCATCGTGGTGGTCGAGTGCAAGGTGATGCGCGTCATCATCTTTGACCAAGCTGGCAACGTGCTGGTCAAGTTCGGGTGCTCCAAGCACCTAGAGTTCCCCAACGGCGTGGTGGTCAATGACAAACAGGAGATATTTATATCCGACAACAGGGCCCACTGCGTCAAGGTGTTCAACTACGAGGGGCAGTACCTGCGGCAGATCGGCAGCCAGGGCATCACCAACTATCCAATCGGCGTGGGCATAAACGCCTCGGGCGAGATACTCATCGCCGACAACCACAACAATTTCAATCTGACCATATTCACGCAGGAGGGCCAGCTGGTGTCCGCCCTCGAGTCCAAGGTCAAGCACGCGCAGTGCTTCGACGTCGCCCTCATGGACGACGGCTCCGTCGTGCTGGCCAGCAAGGACTATCGGCTGTACATCTACCGTTACATTCAAATACCTCCGATGTTAATGTAGATCTCATTATTAAGCATTCCTAAAAATTAAATCGTGTCGCCATGAAAAAAAATTAATGTCAACGGTATTTTTTTTTTTTTTCAAAGAAAATAATCTGTTGACATTTTTTTTTCTTCTCCACCCACCCAAAAACAAGTTGTTCGCTCTCTTTGTGTCCACTGCTCATCACACATTATTTTGTTATGCAAAAAAAAAAAAATGTCGCAGGTTTGTGCGCGTTTATTATATACATTACATATACATACATTTATTATCATTATGTCCTGAGCGTTTAATGCCTGTCAGGAGTACAGTTACATAATTATGTTTTTATTAATTGAGTAAATTATTATTGTTTCATTTTAGCAAATTCACAGTGTAAACCTGTTACATTTTGAGTACTTAAAACCCACAAAAAAATATATGTCAGTTAAAAAAAAAAAAACAAAAAAAAAACCATCTACAGTACACGTTTGTTTTATTATGATTTTTTTTTTTTGTGTTTTTTACCTCTAACTTTTAACGTTTTTAATATTTTAACTTCGCGGGGTTTTTATTCTTTGGATGTTTTTTTTAAATACATATTTTATTGTAACCAGAGGTTAGATTGAAATTCTGAGACTTGTAATTTGTAACTTAAGGACTGTTATTTTGTATTATTATTATGTGAATTAATTATTATTATACATAACTTTTAAAAAGTAGTAGATGAAAAAAAAATAATTAGGCTAGCGAGTGTCTTTGTCCTCTTTAGTGCGCGAAACTTACTTATTTTTGTTATTATTTTTGTATTCATTAAAATGTACTGAAATCCCAGGATAGTTTTCTTACCAACATGCCTTTAAACTAAATTAATTTTAATTTTGTTTAATTGTTTTAATTTTAATATTTTTGTTATTACATCAAAGTATCTGCTCTGATTTGTTGAATCGTTCCTTTCCATGGGACTTTGCTAGTCAAATTTCGGATTCCGAGTCTCCTATTTTTTTTTTCGCCACTTAATGTACGGATACTCGCACCATATTTTTTTAACCTGTATTATTTGAGAAAAAATACCTACCTAAAAATATATTATTTAAGTTGTTTATCTTTTATTTTTCGTTCATTTCTATTTATTCGAACTCAAAAATATTTTAGTACGTGTACAGGTTTACAATATTTTTTGTCCTAATTATACATTTATTATACATAATTACTTATACTAGAATTATAATAATTACTAAATCAATTTTTGTGAAAGTGTGTATTTCTCATATTTTGCGTTGTTATTTTATATTAATAATCAAGCGTTGAAAACGAAATCTTAATTATAAAACGTACCTACAAACAAAAAGTACGAAATCAACAAAAATTTATAATTTTTTTAATTGGGAGTAATAATTGTTATAGTGGGATTGCTCACTAGTTTTTGTTTTTCTTTGTCTAAGTAGTTATTGGATATTATTATTGTTGAGTTTAATTTTAGTTAATTTTCATCTTTTTATATATAAAAAAAAAGTAAAATGTGCGGTATTCCATTAGACTTTTTATTCTTAATTGATTTTTTGTACTTTCGTATTCTTATAGTTAAGGATAATAGTGTCTTCACAGTATTTAATTTTTTTCTTATTTTTTTTTTTATGCACCGAGATATAAAATGAATATGATAATGTAGCTTTTAATGTAGTGTTTGTGTTTGTGTTTTACGCGTTTATTATTATTATTATTATTATTATTATTATTATTTTTTATTATTATTATTATTATTATTATTATTATTATTATTTTTGCATTTTTAATGATATTTTCGAATTTATTATTATTTATTATTGACGATTATAATATTAATTAATAATGAGGCATTTAGTTAGCTAATAATAGCTTTGTAAACTTGCGCTTGTCTCTCCATTTAAGTTACATGTTTAGTTGCTAAAGTTCGTGTTATCTCGATTTGAAAACAAATTAAAATATAAAACATAATAAGTAATATCGTAATGTCCTCGTCATCATAATATTATAAGTTCAACAATATGAACACTATCAAATATATTATGCTGACCAGTGAATAATAACACATTATAATATTATTGTCTCCTAAAATTATTTTTTATACGGCAATGCGCATTTTTTGTTTTATTTATTTCTTATTATTTATTTTTATTTTTTTTTTTTTGTTTAAAGATAATTAAAACTTGTTATACATTTTTTTTAATATAATTTTTATAATACATGATAATATAATTTCGAAAACATATTTCCAAATATTTTATTTTTTTACTTTCCAAGCGATGTCGCTTTCCAATCAGTAACATAATATTAATATATTTATATAACGTGTAAGTTCTTCCAAACGTCCTACTAACATTTTTATTACTTCCTTGTACATTTTGTACCTATATACGTTAGGTATATATTTTTTATGTGCTCATACGTACATACATTCCACGATTACTTTATTTTTCGTACCTTTATCTTGATAAGTTTTAAAAAAAAAAAAAAAAAAAAAAGAATATTTTGTCTAGTCAGTGTTTTTTTGTGTGTGATTTTGAATTATTTTGAATTACTTTTTTTTTAAGTAGATTTTATTCGCTTAAACATTAGATGATATTATTAAGTAAGTATGTAGGTACCTTACGTTTGTATGTATATTTTATATTTCGGTTTAATTTTTAATTTTATAAATTTTATTCCGTAGTTATTAGAAACGTCGCACACTTACGACATATTTTATAATATTAAATATGGTAATGACATCGGTACGGTGTGTGTGTGAAAACAAACAAACCGTGCCTTTTCATATTGGTAATAATCATTCTTAGTAGCGTAAGGTTAGTGCTCGCCCCGCCCGTATTTGTACACTGGTTTCACGTTTCCTATGTATCGTTTATTATAATATATATGTCCATATAGAGTCGTCATTGGAACAGTATACCATTGACGACGAATGGCTTATATTATATTATTATAGTTGAAAGAGTGCATTTTTTTTTCATTTTAATCGTATACTATATAATATAATTTATTATTATTATTATTATCATTATCATTACTATTATTACTATTACTATTATTATTATTATTATTATTATTATTATTATTAATTATTATTATTATTATTATTATTATTATTAATATTTTAGACTTTGTAGACAACATGTATTATAATGATATTTAAAAAATATTATTACTTTATAATAATGATCGTGCCAACGTAACTTTTATAGCAATAGAATAATAATTATAAAAATATTACATTGGGAACAAGAGGAGAAATCTCCCCACCCCGGAATAGATTTACTATATTATTATCATCATCATCATCATCATCACCAACCACCACCACCGATGACGTGTAAAGTGAATTTTTGTTCGTATTCATAAATCATCGCTCGCCACCAAGATGGGAGCGTATCCGATTTGTAACGGTTACAAACACTTATAATATTCAAATGTAATAATATAATATAGATTCCCGAACTCAAAACAATTTAATCAGGGTGCGTATTTTTCGACCGTGTTAAGTTTTGTTTGACATAATATTTACGATTGATTATATTTTATATATTTTACTATTTTAGACTACTATAAATTTACTATACTTTCGGTTAATTCTGCTATTCAATAATTATATTCCCCTCCCCACCATCACCGCCAATAATATTATTTAATGTTTTTTGATCATGTGCCATTATTATTATTATTATTATTATTATTTTTACTATTATTTTTATTGTACCATGATATTAATTAGTGCGATCATCTAGCCAAAATCAACGGCACACGCACACGTATCCCAACGATCGTGACAAGAGCCACGGCAGCGGTCCATGTCATGCGCGTTCTTCGCGACGGACGTTTTTAACTCTTCCCCTCCTTTCGTACGTTTCGACTGCGTTACCTACCGCTATTATAGGTGTATGGATCATAGGCGGCGTCGTCGTAGCACGTTATCGCCAACATTATTACCTCGCTATAAAAATGTTTAGGTACAATGTATCCTCTCAGTGGTATAATGTATTGCATATAATATTATAATATTTTAAAACAGTCTTTTTTTCTAACCGTATTCTTAAAATAATAATAATTAAAAAAAAAAAAAAAAACCCATGTCAATTATCGTGTAGGATGAAACCGTCTCGTGTTTGTTCGCGTTACACAACAATGTGTCGTCATAATTATATATTTTACCACATTTAGAATTCGATCTCGATCACTTGCCCTCCTCTCCGTTTCGCCACAAGTTAATGATCGAATTTATCACACACGCACACACACGCGCGGAGAGATCATTGCGGTTTTTACGTTGACATCAATAATGTACCCAATCGAGATCGTCCGCCAGTTTCGAAAAAATTATTTTCTTCTCACGAATATTGTAGTTATCTACACATGACGTAGGTACATAATCGACCATCGTCTGCTTCGCGCCGGGAACCGTCGTCGCGGACCCAATAACAATGTAATATTAAAGTGGTATATACCTTCCCTGTGTATAGGACAATACATATTATAAAATCGTTAAATGTGTAAACAGTATAATACTATCAGGGCATCTAAATTAATATAATACTTCGAAATTAATGTGTTACTGCGTTAGAGAGTAGAGATAAATCGATGTATTATTATATATATATTATATATTCTATGTTTCGTATTGTATACCTATAAATTATAATAATATTTCACCGTCGCCGACGTGTTTATTTTTCTTATCACTTCGTAGTTTAGGGGTGTTGTAGTACCTATGTCGTGTCGGCCAAGCTTATGATAATCAAATGTGAAAAATCTGTGGCAAAGCACCAAAAAATAAAAATTGAATAAATTAACTATACCTAACTAATAATAATAACCGTTAATAAAATATAGCGTTACATTTTTCTACATAGGTCATCCCCGATGTCGGGTCTTCAATACGGTTTATATTGTATTACGCATGTGCCACATCAGGGTCCAACTCCATCCCTTTCGGGTACCTTTAGTAATATTATATACGCGCATATTATATTATTATGACAATAATTATAATATACCATATGTGCATTTCTATGTAAACATATTTCGTGTCAATTCTCAATGCGTACAATTTTTATTTTCATTTCTCTATTTTTTTCGTTACCTGTTTATTATTATTAACACTACTATCATTATTATTATTATTATTATTATTATTATTATTATTATTATATTTTATAAAATATTATTGTGTTATTATGGTACGTACCTATTTAGATGAAAAAATGTGTCCTCAGTATATATATTATATATATACCTATCTATAGTTGAAACGATCGTGAAAACCGCTGCTCCGATGGTGGTCGATAGGTATTTGATAATATATATAGGATAAAAACGTATGTCAATTTTATACATATATACTATGGAAGTTGAATGTAATTTTCTGTTTTTCGCTCACGATTTTAATTTTTTAATCATATTCAAACAAACGAATCACATTATTACTCTACCACTTGTTAAAAATATAAAATTGAAAAAAAAATAATAATAATAAATATTGAACGGGTCGATGAAAACCAAATGTCTGTCGGGCTCTATTTAATAATTATGCATAATATACCTACACTACTTGTTCGTGTAGTCTACTTTATGTAAATATTTTTATACTTTTTTATATATTATCGACAACATATTATGTTATAGTACATAATATAATAACTATCTATTTAACATACAATAATACATGTATTACTATATTCGTATGTATCAATATACCTATATGTATATATATATAACCGTGTGTGTGTGTGTGTGTGTGTGTGCGTGCATATTATTATATATATATGTAAAGGTATATATATATATATTATATTTATGTAGGTTTTTAGTGTAATTGTTTAGCATAGTAATATATTAATAACATTAATATGGTGTTTCGCGTAGAATGGTATACCGTTTGACACTATACCTGCAGTATATTATGTGTTTTTCGATAAATCCTTTTTGCGGACGACCGATCGACGACCATCCGAGGCAAGAAAGCTCCGATGCGTGTAGGTCGATAATATAGAAATAAAACAATATTCAAACAAACCTAATTAGGCACACTACGCATGCATAGGTACTCAAATATACTTCTAGTCACGTGGACGATTTATTTTATACTATATAAGTGTATGCGATATTATATTTTCTATAATAGGTATGTTTCGTCGTGACGCAGAGGTTTTTTCCCCCAAAAGATTGGAAAACGAAAACATATATGCATATTTATGTATTATAGGTACTTGTAAAACACAATATTATTATACTCTATATGTATACATATCTTGCGGTGGAATACTAAACACCTGCAGTGTGTCGGTAGACTTTTTTTTTATTGTAATTTTTTTTTTTTGAATTTCTATTTTATAGGTATAATCTATTATACAATATACATAGACTAGCTATTTATGTAATAAGACATTAAGTTTAAAAAATAAGGCGCGTTGTTAGTATTTTAAGCGCACGTGTACGCTAGTGCATTTCATATATTATTATTATTATTATTATTATTATTAAATTATTATTTGTGAAACGTAAACATTAGAAAACAATTAAAAAAAAGTGAAAATGATACATTTATTATTATTATTATTATAATTATAATATTATGTAGACTTAAACAAAAACAAAGTTCATATTATATTGTATCGTATATAATTTTTAGGTGCCTCACAACTGTTTTATTATGTATAAGCATTGTTTTTGTTAGGACAATCGTCATTTTTTGTATCCTTCAGACACAACTCTTTCTTGTTCGCGTGGAAGTCTAACTGGGTGTTGTTCAGGAAAACCGATTAATGTATTTATATAATAATTACTGTTAAATCGAAAAACGCAAATTTTGATGCACAAATAACGGATGATAAAAAAATATATATAATAATATTATAATACCTACTAACAATCAATACGATATAATAAAATCAACACTGAATGTTTTACATCGAAACGCACTTGTAGACATTATAATATACGGTAGCGCCAAGAAAAATAAATTAAGAATTTTTTAAATGTTAAAAAAAAGTACTTGAACAAAGACTGATGATGTTGTTTTGGCAAAAAAGTCTATTTTTTCATTAAAACTATTTGAGAATTGTATAAAAGGAGTTAAA
The DNA here is from genome assembly GCF_005508785.2 of Acyrthosiphon pisum. Taxonomy (NCBI): domain Eukaryota; kingdom Metazoa; phylum Arthropoda; class Insecta; order Hemiptera; family Aphididae; genus Acyrthosiphon; species Acyrthosiphon pisum. Next base: position 13,192,337 of record NC_042494.1, on the reverse strand, counting down.
TAATCGGTATTTGCTTATATTAGTGCTCAGATAATATTTGAACATTTTTGTTGTTGTTGATCAAAAAAATAAATAATAAATATTAAGTTATTGCAAAAAACGTTTTACTACTTGTATAAAAAAAAAAATTGAAAAAAATGGGGTTGAAACTACGCTATTAAGGACCAACTGTTTTCTTGAATACCTATTTTTACTTCTCTGTGTTGAAATAGGAGACCATATCTATATATAGTGTATAATCATATACGATTTTATAAATAATTGCTTTATTGTATCCCTCTACTGATTTCCTATATTATGTATTTAATGTGTAACCTTCGAGATGGTTTCGAACAGTATTATATTATTATACTTAATCGAATAATACCTAATTAATGTACAACGGTGAAATATCGATGGTCGCCGTTCGCGGCTCAATAATATATATAATAATATGATATAGGTTGTAGTAGAGCTGATCTTATCCAAACACCTAACGAATAAAAAAACCAAAAAAAAAAATCTACAATACAATAATACATAATTTGTTTAAATTAAAATATTAATTATTTATTATTATTATTATTATTATTATTATTATTATTATTATTATTATTATTATTATGTTGTGTGATTAGTCTTTATAGTTCGTGTACTCAGGCATACATTAATTATAAGCGACTTTTTATCAATAATTTTCGTTTGTATGCATGTATACTTAATTTTTAAACAAAAAGTTGTGTTGAAAATAAAAATGTAAAAAAAAACAAAAACAAACGAGTTATGTGTGTTTTTTCATTTGTTTTTCCTCGTCCTCAATATATATAGGTATATAATATATGTCATCGGCTATCGTTTGCGCACCACTATTGTTAATTTTGACTTTTTTTATATGAAAGTAGCGCATCGTTTGATTTTTAGGTTGTACATCACTTGTGCATCGACCATTTAAAAGGTCGTACATTATTTTCGCATCAGTATTATTTAACACTAGAACTGAAAAAAAGGTGTATACCAAAAATCTAAGGTTATTTTCTAAATGTCTAGTGGTATCTATCATTTACAAAGGGCTCCTAAACGTCAAAAACTAGACTAAAATTAAATAAAATCTTTACTAATAAAAAAAATCAATATTTTGATGATAGTTTTGTCAAAATTTGAACTTTAAATGCTTATTTAACAAAAACTTATTACTATGCATTATTATTTTTAAACTTAAAAATCTTATATTATCTATCATCTTTATTAGGTATACTATAATATTATTGTAATATTATACGTATTTACATTTATATAATTGTGACTACAATATTGAATTGAATTAATACAATTTATTTTTAATTGTTGGTATCTATTTATTACATAATATGATATAATATCACAGAATAGAATAATATGACAATCATTGAAGTTTCAATCAAAAATCATTTTTTAATTTTTATACAATGCGTAAACGACAATCAGCCGTTGATGCCCAAACGATGTACGATATTTTGGTACGGGTAAATAGGTAAATATGGTATTCATTATTGTTTTTCTAATAACGAAGTTTTTGCGTTTGGTGTGTCGGTGTATGTGTACCTATATACGATTTATCTATAGATATTATATATCGTATAGGTAGGTATGTGGAATTTCATGCGATGTATATAGGTAAGCATAGTCGTAACTCGTAATAGAGATATAGGCAAGAAGCTAAAGAAACTCACTCGCCAATCGCCATATAAATGTTTTACTGCGGTAGTGCGATTTATTTATTTTTCATTTGTTGTTCTTTTTTTTTTTTTTTATCTAAAATCAATCTTTTGTTTAGTGAGGCTCGGTGAATTATTCAGTGGTGATTTTAGCGCATGGCCGGCGGCCGCTAGGGTGAGCAGCAGCCGTACCATAACAATTTTTGGTGCCCAACTGTTAAAAATGTGACATTAAACATTTTGTGTAAAAATAAAAATAAATTTACTACATTTGTCAAGAGATTTTTTTACATATAAATATCTTATACTTTATTTAAGTGTTTGTAATTTACTAGTTTACCGTACGTAGTACCTACATAGATTCACACAAATATTACTGCGATAACCACAATCAGTAGGTACTAGGTAGTCTGATTAGTTTTACAATTTTTTATAATAAATGTATAATGAGTTTAAAAGAGCAAAGAAAATAGGGAGAATATCGAATAGAATAAAGGATATACTTATATGCTGCACATAAACTATCTGTAAGACTATCTGATTAAGGTCTAAAATAAAATGTATTAACGCGGGAGTTAAATATTATTGAACGCGGCATTGCTGATCTAATTAAATATCTAATAATCTAATGAAAATTAAAAATATTTAATATTCATATATTGGTCTAAGGCCTTGGATATCTCCACGCACGGTGAGTATAGATCATACAAATATTATATGAATGAAGATGATTTCGATATAATATTTTTATTTGATTATTTATTTATATATTATGTAGGTAAGTATACACGACATACGTTTACGTTTCATACTCTCATTTCAGACATATTATTTTATTACATAATATTATCTATAACAATAAACAAAAAACAATACTCCACGTCGTATACGGTCTAAGATAGGATATCTACTATTCTAGTATAGTGTAGACGTATACATTTACAGTGGCGCATACAAGGGGCTAGCGTGGGGGTCAGATCCCCTTCCATTGGCTTTGGAGTGGATAATATTCCATGTTGTGTTTGATGTGAATTTTCAATCAATTCAAATTATATTTATTGTTCCTTATTGTTAAATACTTTACTACCCAAGTAAAAAGTTTTGAAATGATGGGGGATTTTCCAATTTTCCCCTCCCATTTACCTCTGTCGTTTTCTTTATTTAATCCCTCCCCCCCTTTCAGTTATCATGTATTCATGTCTACGCCACTGCAGTATATCTAGTATATTCGTAATCGCGTATCAGATTTAAAAGTTTATAAAATAGGTAGGTACGCACAACGTGTGGTGTGTGAGAGCCCTCGTCGACGCAATCTCGTTGGTTGTGGCGCCGACGACAAAATTATCTCGTCCAAGCTGTATAACGTTTTCGGTTGTAGTGCATTATCATACTAGTGTGCCGCTGGCAGGATCTGTGAAAATCAGATAAGTGATAACAGGCAAGTCGACGATATCTTTCTCCTTATCGCAGATTTCTAGCAATTTATTAACAATAATAAACAATCAGGTAGGAGGTTTTACATAATATTATTGTACTAGGTATATAATTTAGCGTCCGCCTATAACGGCGGTCGCTGTTGCAGTCGAGTAACAAGCACGGCGTCGTTGTTTGTTCATAAATGTTTTATTTTTCCGATTAATTCGTAAATGATGAATGAATCAAAATTTTCTAAATGCATACTCATTACTCTGTATTTTTTGTTGTGATTTACACACATTTAACTTTTGGACTACTGCCGTGACCACTGACCCCATGTACGTTACAATATTTAAATCAACACTTCATCGGAAAAAATATTGAAAACAGGAAGTTCCTTACAGGCTACAGGTACACAACGACAATATTATTTCACAATATATTTACTCGAATAAACTTGATCGTATCTTATAATAATTATAATTTAAACAATAAGGAACTGTTTTGATTCATAATATATTTCAATGAATTATTCAATTTATATTCAATATTCGTTTACGTGTTTAAATTCACGACCACGGAACAGAATTTTTCACAACAGTTAATAATAAAATACAATTTTTATGTATTAATTGCTCTTTAAAAATATTCCACTAAATTAAATATTATTATCTAATATGAATATGTGTAAGTACCTACTAGCCACTATAAATAATATAATTTCAAATTATAGATTTGTATTTAAGGTATTATAAGTATACTTATACATAAGCCTGTTTGATTATTATTTAAATTAATCGATTTAATCGGTTTAATCAATTAATTATTTGTTTATTACCTATACAACTTTATAAGTATTCACCACCAATTAATCACTTTTGAGGAGGTCGAGGGACATTGGCACAACTAGGGGTGGGGGCTTGAAAATAACCCTTAAAAAATATCCCTTATTGATTTAGATATAAGCCCTCTATGGGTTATTTTAAATAAATAGTTTTGTTAGCCCCTCCCCCTCCGGAATTTTAACCTTAGTTTCGCCTATGTGACGAGGGGTTATGATTCCATATGTTGCCTCTGTTTCACTAACGCATTACTCATAGGATAGGTATTTACCAAAAAATACGTTCAGCAGTTCAAATTTGTTAGCCTTAAAGAAGCACACACAAAAAAAAATTGTCTTCAAATTATTTAAAAAATGCTAAGTCATTGTAATCAGAACTACTAAAAAGATTTTGTCAAAATCCAATCTAAAAAAAATAGGTACAGAGAGAATTGACTTAATGACTTATTATGGTCGAACTTAAAGGTAGGAACAATATCTCTGTGCTCTCGTTGGAATTTTAAGATATTTTAAACTTTTAGTATGAATTTATTTTAGTTTAGAATGAAAACTAAACAAATTATAAACTCGGTGTCTCAGTATCGAGGAATTGGTAATAAGTAGTGGTTTACTGGTTTCTGTATTCTTTGGCTTGTAAAATGCAATTTATCATTTTGTTTAAATATTTGTTTTGCGTTTTGTGAATCCAAAAAAGATTATAAATAAATGAAATCATAAAAACATTAATGAACAATATTTTAATATTTTAATATTTTAATGTATTATTCAATACATTACACTATTTAATTCCGTATTACTTATTATTATTGAATATTGCTTGATAAATACGTTTGATAAATAAAAAATATTGTGAATTATTCAAATGCATATTTAAACTTCTATAATAATAATTTTGAAAATTAGGCTTTGATCTCTTTTTTAAATAGGAAAAAAAGTAACGAAATCCTACTATTGTTCAGGGCGTGAGAAGACCCTGTGGCTTGTAAGACATGGTTTTGTTCTAAAAACACACCGGATCCGACACTATTCTATCGAATAATAAATTCATATTATAATTTATTAATAATTAATAATTAATTTTAGATTTAACTGTGACCTGTGAGTTGATTCTAAATAAAACTATTTTTTATTTGAAACACTAAATTAAACTTACATAGTTACATAGCCTTTTTTGAACTCTTAAATAACTTCGTATATTAACAGTAATTTAGGTACCATTGTGGTTTTTATAGCTGCGTATATCATTATTAGCTGGTTAAATTTATAAACTCAAAAAGGTGATTCACGATAACTATTTATATATGACTATAGTGACTACTCGTATCGAGGTAATATGTTATTATATGGGTCACGTGTCAGCAATTTATCTAGATTGTATAAGTTACAAATTGTAACTATTACCTATATACTTATTATTTATTACTATTAGCAATGAAAACATTCAAATATCATAATTTATCATAATTTTAAATATTGTAATGATTTATTCATTTTTATTATTTATGAAACAGGGTAAGGAGACAAGACATGAAATACGGTATAACAACATAATATACAATATATAAGTAAAACATATTTCTATTCTGTAATCTGTAGTCACTAGTTACTGCTAAATAAAAAAATAATAATTTAAAAACAGTGTAGGTGATGTACAAATTTAGGTATAAAATAAAATTGATTGTACATGAATTTAAATATTAAAAATAATTATCATACAATTTTCGGTGGAAATAATAATAGTTTCAATTTACATTTTGAAATTCACATTGTGTTTTGTGTTTAGAATTCTACTAAATGCTAATCAGTAACAGTAAGTAACCAATCCAGGAATGATTAAAAGACTGATTGTATTACCGTTAATAAACTAATCAAACGAAATTAAATTACATTTATAATGTAATATACTATGTACGATAAAATTGCGTTTATATTTGTCACAATATCGTTGGTATAGCTGTGTCCTAGACGTTTTAACTTTTAAAATATAATAGTAAATAGGTAGGTAGGTTTAGGTATACATGTAGTTTGTACACGTATACTAACTAATAACAGTATTCTTATGCAACGCTATCAAAGCACATAGACATAAACAACGCCATTTGTGTTTGTAGTAGCAATGTAGCATTGATTATATATGTTGTATTTATAGTCAATGGTAGAATTAAACATTTAAACAAATAAAGTTACAAACATTTGATCACCTTAAACCACCGTGCTGTAAGCAATTTGGCCGAGTTGGAGTGAATTGTGAATAGGTGATAACTAGAGCGCGGATTTTTAGGTTCTTAAAAGCTTAAAATATGATGCTAATATGCTCTAAAAAAACCTTAAATATTCTCTAAATATGCTTTAAATTTTTAAATATGCAAATAATATGATTTTTTTTTTCAAAATAATTCAATAAAAACAATATATACCTAACTTTATAGTTAAACAGTATACACTATAATTTCTTTGGTAGGTAACAGGTAAATTATTAAAATATAAACAATTTAAAACAATTCATACATAGGTATAATGATATGTGAAATTATAGTGAAATGATTATATAATGAAATATATATTTAAAAAAAGAAAATATTTTAATAAAAACAAAACATAACTCGCATGCCTTTGGTGACAGCTAAGTTATTTTAATATAAAAAATGTGATGTAGATACTTCATAAAATATTGTAGCTAGAAAAAAATCACAAATCAAGAAATTAACAATATACATGATGTTTTAGAACCAATAATAGAATATATTCTAAAATATGTAAAATAGGTCAAATATTTTTTAATGTCCAAAATATGCGTTAATATGCAAAATAAATTTTTTCCTACGAACTCTTTGATTGATAAATCGTCCACATTTCTCATCCTCGCAGAGCTGTATAAAGCCAATAAAAATATGTAAAAACCTAAATATCCGCGGTCAAGTGATAACTATACTTTTTTGTAGTCGGTATCCGATTGTTATTCGAGATTCTTTTATGATACTTGATTTTATTTAAAACTTATCAAACGATAATGTGTAATATCGATATTTATCATACAAGTAAAGTCTACGTACATCGGCCAGTAGCACATATATGATAATATATCTATTTAGATAACTTAAAGATAAAAAATTAAAAAATGCTATTCGTTCAAAAGTTAACTATATACCTACCACTATACCAACACTATTATATAATATAATAATAATAAAAATAATAATAATAATAAAACGATATATTATGTTAACGTTTGAAATTCACAAGTTAACGCTACTCAATCATACAAAGTCTATAAGTATTAAATATTTTAAAAATTAAACAAAAAATAAGGTTTTATATTTAAAATCTACTCGTAAATTTAAACGTTGAGTAAGGTATAAATGTATGATATAATTCAAAATAATGACTTTGTATACATCTAAATATATTGTAGAATTACTAGAATTGATGGTAATAAAAAATATAATTAATTATGTAAATTAAATAATTAATTGACCGATTAAAATTTAAAGGAGAGTTATTATTCCTGGCATGTGTGTATACTATATAAAAATAATATAATATATAATATACATAATTAATAAAAGAGACTTAGACCTGCCCGTCAAATTAATTGTATTGTTATGCAACGTTTTTTTTTCATTTGTATACTAGCTTTGACACGCACACTCACAGGCTAACAACCTAAATCATTCAAATACGAAGGGAAAAACACTTTACGTTTTCTTCTCCGGGTTCAATTCGAATAATAACTAAAATAGATGAAGGGAAAAAATTCTAATAATATTATCACATTGGCTTAGTTATATCGTGTGCTTGCAGTTTATACTTATTGCAACAGTCTTGTATAGATTTTAGATTCTGAAAGGAGCTTCAGGTTTTTATAATCTAACATTAATTTTCCTAATTTCTTAACTTCTTCTAAAAAACTTTTTATTGAGCTGAAAAATACCAAAAAGTTTGATACAGTTCTTTTTTGAATTGGAATTTGACAACATTTGTACCTATAGTTTCTAACACATAAAAAAATAGTTTTTTAAAGTAAGTAGGTATAGTATTTCAAAGTAGGTTTGTCAATAATTCTACAATAATTGTTAAAAAAACAGGAATACAAGTAAAACTGTGGAGAAATGTGTTAGAATATGATGGCCATTGCCCATTGCCCAATATTTTTAAGGTAAAATGTATTAAAACTAAGGCCAGTATTAGTCAGGTTACACGTACTTATGTAATTCATCGCATAATTGTTAATTGATTGTTAAATATTCATAGACAGACGTTTGACCAGAAAATATGACTAGGTACTAGGTAGTTAATAGCTTAAAATTGTATTAAATATTCAGAATGAAAACCCTTTTTATGAGTTTAATGTTTATGATTCAATATCTCGTTTAGTTTAATATGTCATTGGTTTTTTTTTTTAATAATATTGCCATTAGGTAAAAATAACAAATACCTAACAACAACGGTCATGTCGTTGTGTAGTACTTATGTGTATCCATATACGGCTATATATATTTATTTATAATATGCAAATTGGTATCATTATATGAAACGATATTGCGCACAATATTATTATTATTATACGTTTACGTCGTTTCGCTGTGTACAGGACGATGTTTATTATTTTTATCACAAACCTGAAACCTCACAATATCTTGTCCAAGTATTGTACGATTTTAAATGAATTCCTTAAAAAATATGTTAAGAACACAATATAAGTACACTTTAATACATTGTTTCACCATTAAGGGTTAAAAAATAAATTCGTAAAACACACGGACGCTAGATTATAGATATAGATGATATTAGATGCATTTTGGTTCACGATAGAAACACCACTCTGTATAATTTATATTATATTCTTGTTCGACACGGTTATTTAAGTGATAAAACATTGATTTCATCATTTTTTAGTTTTTACCGACAAAATCGACTATGTTTGTCCATACGTATACCACGACAATATTAAATATAACAAATACGACTATTTCTATATGTACTATATTACTGGACCGATATGTAAGTATCGACGAAAGAAATCGTTACTTATGAAGTTATGACGTTATTTCGAAATAATAAAATGTTTAATAATGATAAAATATGGATAATAATTAACAATACAGATATTGGAGACCTTCGTGGATACATTTTTTTATGGAAACGACCTAGTGTATAGTGTATTGTAAATCCAGGTGATATAGTTTTGAAGACAGAAGTTTCGGAACAGAAACCAAAATAAGCCTTTTGTGTGTGTACACAATAAACCACGAATTTTAGAACACACGCCGTATAGTAATAAGCTTTGATCAACGCGGATATAATGTAGGCAACTGTAGCACAACCTACAAAATACGATGAACGTCATCGTAATTTTTATTTTATTAATGAATGACTCCCGAATAGATCGCTGATTGACGATCTCTGGTGCATGGACGATCATATAATATTGTAGTGTCGTAGTGGTAAATATAAATTAGAAGTACTTATAACTTATAACTTACAATAACGCACTATCTATAGAGTATTATAGTCATAGGCGCAAATAGGGGGTGGGGCTTTAGGGGCTAAGCCCCCCCCAAAAATGTCCATAGCCCTCCCAAACATTTCCTACATTTTGTTTTAAGGGGGCTGGAGCGTAATCAATTCTAAGGAGTAAAAACTTGGCATTTTATATTTTTGTTTATCTGGGTCTTGTGTATGTGTTGAAAGTAAATGAACATTAGTTTGCGTAATTCGTAGTACTGATCACGTTTTATAGGGGCATCATAGTGACCGGGATGTACGTCTGTAATTTTACCTACGCGCATGCACATGTCACCATATATTGCTTTATACAACGACAAACATTTTTTTTTAAAAAAATACCACCTCTGACTTCAATCACTACGCTCAGTAGGATGTTCCGATTTTAATTTTGAAAGCAGATTTGAGTTCTCCTCTAAATTTACTATGCTTTAACTGTTGTGCATTTTTCATATATCGTATATCAATGTATTTAAATATGAATTA
>NC_042494.1:13110471-13182366 GCF_005508785.2 Acyrthosiphon pisum | reverse complement strand
AAAATAAAAATCAGAAAAATGGAATTGTCAAAACATAGATAATTTAGTGACAAATTCAAATTTGCTTTCAAAATTAATATCGGAAAATTATATTGGGCGTAGTGATTGGAGTCGTGAGCTATGTTTTCGACCGAAAATGAATCACGCTCCAGCCCCCTTAAGCTTATTCAATATTATCAAAGTAAGGTCCTATTAGCCCTATTAGCCCCCCCCTCCCCCAAATCTCAAACGCTATTTGCGCCCATGATTATAGTCAATAATACGCGTTAATGCGTAATGTAATAACATTTTGTATAGATGAGAAAATTAACTGTGCGAATGGCGGTTGGCGGCGACACCGTCGCGCCATCTGCCGGTCAGTTACGTGTGGTGGCCCGGGGGATTACGGGTGATAAAACGGCGATCGACTTTGGTCTCCAATGAGAATGAGTCATTGCGAACGCTATCAAGACGGTATTTGGCGATAAAAAAAAAAAAAGTAAAAAATAACATTTAAAACAGTAAACATCGCTTTGTACGAATTATAAATTTAATTAATAGGCGTTGGCGAAGAAATACCTTCAACAAGTAGCTAGAACCGCGTCGTCGCGGCAGCATACGTTGATAGTTTGAGGCGGACACTCGTCGTTTCTTCGAGATCATGGCCGCAGTGATGAACAGACCGAAAGTATGTGTTTTTTTTTTAGTGTTGCCCGTCCAGTATAATATCCTAATTTTCGACTTGCGTTACAGGTGGACGAGACCAGCAAGCCGACAATGCGCACCCTTAGTCTGAACGGACATGTAGGGTTCGACAGCATGCCCGACCAGCTAACACACAAATCTGCTCAAAACGGCTTCGTGTTCAACATACTGTGCATTGGTGAGTTTGACTAATACACGATCTGATGACGGACGGACGTACGGCGTGATCTTATATCTGACATAAATATATCGTTATGTTTTCAGGCGAAACGGGTCTGGGAAAATCCACGCTTATGGACTCGCTGTTTAACACCAATTTTGAATCCACCCCGTCTACACACAATTTGCCAAATGTGAAACTCAAGGCTCACACTTATGAGTTACAAGAGAGCAATGTTCAACTTAAGGTAACAATGTTGGGTATTATTACTCTTTACAAATCAATAATGCCTATTATACACCTATAGACTCACTTCATAACACATTTGGTTATTATTAACTATTTAATTTTAGTTTTAGGTTCGATTATTAGTAATATTAGTATGTTAGCACACTTGGTTTAAGTCTAGTTCATATATATGTACAAACAATGTATTGCCATACTCTTAATAACCAAAATATAATTGGCTTTAATGTTTTTTTTAATTCTAAACATAAATCTAGTCAAACTTTTGTCTAATACTTTAATCCATGTTCAAAATTTGGATGTTTACCAAACTAAATAGAGTTCTAGGTCCAAATAAAAGTCTAGGTAGAATACTAATTTCTAAATTTTGTCTAGTTGGCATATTAAACAAGTACCGCAATTTGGAGTGGACATTGACAAACTAGTTATTTAAAATCTACCATACAAGGAAATATGAATAAACAATGTTAATTCATCAACATATTACAGTTGTTAAGTTCTATTGATGTGATAACTATATAAGGTTTTCAATTTATAATAATGAAAAGAACAATTATCACTGTCAATTTAGTTATTACATTAAACTATAATCAAGCAAATTATCTAACGTTGACAAATGTATATTAATGTCAAATGAATCTAGCAGAACAACAAATTATAATAATCATATTATTACTAATGGTGTTTTAATTACATTATATTTATTTAGTTGACGCTTGTCGAGACAGTTGGTTATGGTGATCAAATAAATAAAGAAGATAGTTTCAAATCTATTGTAGACTACATTGATACACAATTTGAATATTATTTACAAGAAGAACTGAAAGTAAAGCGTTTGCTGTCAACATATCACGACACGAGAGTTCATACCTGTTTATATTTCATCTGTCCTACTGGACATGGGTATGTTGTAATCTTAACTCAAAATTTACTTCTACATTTACCGAGTGATTTATATTATGTTAGGTTAATTGAATTAGTAACACAAAGTTTAATATATATAAAACTATAACCTATACTTCGTTCTTCAAGAGAATGTAAGTACTTTGTGTATTTGACATTTTTACTGGAGCTGACCAGTGGTGAGATTTGGGTTGTTGTACATTTGGATGCAGAGTATGACGTGTTTTGGTTTGTGTGCTACCACATTCTTACGGCAAAAGGAGTATACAATATTTTAATGGCCGTCTATTATTTTATCATAATATCATTTACATTTTTTATTGGTATCTTTAATTTCACATTCTGTTACACCAAATGTTCTGTAAATTATTAAAAATTCAAATGTAATACAATAGATAACATGAATCACTTGGTATAAATCAAAGTCTTGTTAACTACTCAATAATTATTAATATTATCTTGTGTTTATAGATTAAAATCAATTGATTTAGTATGTATGAAAAAACTTGATACCAAGGTAAATGTGATTCCAATAATTGCCAAAGCAGATACTATCTCTAAGTCTGAATTACAAAAGTTTAAGGTAAATTATTTTCAGTACAAAATGTTGTCCATTATGCATGCTACTTACCACTGATATTTTTTCTGCAATAATTTTACATTGGTTTATTATGATGTTTACAAATTAAAATTATACATTACCTTATTAATGTAGCAATTTTAAAATATTTCCTTCCTAATCTTAATTTTTACCATTTTTATTAACTTTTAACCTAATTGATTAGTGTTTGGAAAGTTCTTTTGAATATGTAATTTGTTTATGTTCATGTTCAATGCATTGAATCGCACTGCAATCGTGTTCACTTTTTTTTTTTATATAAAGAAACAACACAATCACTGGTCATTTATTTATTTAAACTTTTATTTTATAAATCTTTAAAAACAACTGAGAAGGGATAAGTATTTTTTTAATAGTGTACAATAATATAAAATGATATAATCTACAATAATAAGCAAGTTTTGTGAACGTAAAATTTGCTATGTTGTATGTTTGTAAGACTGAGACACACTTCTGTTTGTAGCATTTTGTTAATAAATTGCAAAATGATAAATTATATGTAATGGTTAAAGACATAGCCATGCAGGTAAAATAAAATTTTACCTAAAAGGTAGGTACCCTTATTTTGGTAGATATCATACTAAACAATGAAACATGCAATAGATATACCATATTGAACCTTTACCTTATTTTTAACAATATGTCATGATTTCATATTAAGGAGATCGGTGGTGGACAGTTTTTAAGGATTCCGAATTAGGAAATTTTCAAATTGTATGCATGTGGGTCTTGTAAATGTGAATGTAGTACGTGATCATTAGTGTATGTGACTAGAAAAGAAATAGTGAAGTGTTCCCTCACGTGCACGTACAAGTTACCATTACACGTGTAAACGGTAAACAATTAGTAGTCATTTGTATGTACTTTGTTCTATCCTACCGATCGAACTAATAATGCGACAATTGTTTTAATGTCTAATTGAGATCGGTCAGTCTACATTTTAAGATTTCTAATTTAAATTCCAAATAAACAACCTTTGAAAATTCAGAAATTTTGAAATTGAGAAAAGTGTACTGACCAATCTTGAGTAGACGTCATAATAATGAACTCAAGTCATTTTTAAAAAGTATTATTGCATTACAAGGTCGATAAAGATTGGTATGTTTTGGCTAAAATAACTGTCTGCTACCGACCCTCTGAAGTATAAAAATTACAAAATTAATACATTTTTTTAAAAACTTACATAATTTAGACAAAAATAATCACTGAATTGCGGTCAAATGGTGTAGAAATCTATGAGTGTCCAACTGAAGATGAGACTGTAGCTGATGTCAACTCTAATATGAATTCTCATGTACCATTTGCTGTTGTTGGAAGCACAGATTTTGCCAAAGTTGCAAACAAAATGGTGCGCGCTCGTCAGTATCCATGGGGAACAGTTCAAGGTTTGTGAAAAGTATAATTTTGAAATTATTTGTAATTATTCTCTAAGGTTATGCTAACTTATTTTAATTATGTTGACAGTTGAAAATGAATCACATTGTGATTTTGTTAAACTAAGAGAGATGTTAATTAGAACTAATATGGAAGATTTGCGAGAAAAAACTCACGACAAACACTATGAGTTATACCGAAAAATGCGCTTGGAACAAGTAAAATTTAAATTGATTTAAATGAATCAATGTATCTTTGTATAATATCACTTATTTTTTAGATGGGCTTTAGTGATGTGGACAACGAAAATAAGCCACTAAGCTTTCAGGAATCTTTTGAAGCAAAGCGTAGTCATCATTTACAAGAGCTACAGAACCGTGAAGATGAAATGAGACAGATGTTTGTTGTCAGAGTAAAAGAAAAAGAAGCAGAATTGAAAGAAGCTGAAAAAGAGGTAACTTAGGATGTTTATTGTGTATGTTCAAGAATGTGTTACATTCTGTTACATTTCACCATTGTGGCAGTAAAAAGTTTCATGTTAATTCAGTTTGAACTTCATTATATTATGATTTATAACTCGGATGCTATCAATTTAATAAAATATTACTTTTTTTATTAAAATTCCAATGTGAACAAATAAACATACAATGTACCAGTAAACTGAAGAATGTATAAAGTACAAAAAATACTCAGAATTCTTTATGACTGATAACTGGATAAATTAAATTATTACAAAATAATAATCAAAAATATAAATTGCACTATCTGTTAAAAATAAATATAAACAAATTAATTGTACAAGTAAATGTATTATAATCAATTTATTCAGTACTTCCATTATATTGGCAAACAATACAAATCAACCCAAATTACTGACCCTAAACTACAATTTTTTTTTTAGCTCAGAATTATTTCTAAATATGTTGTTAGATAAGATTAATCTGTTTAACCTATTAGCGCAGGAATTTTTTTATTTACAATTTCAACCAACATATTGTTGAAAACATAATATTGTTATATCTTAAAAATTATTGTAAAAAGTCTATGTTGCCATATGGCAACGCACGGCGTTAATGGGTTAACCCATTAAATATCATTTAATATTTCTAACAAATTTTGAGTAATGTGTGTAAGTATGTTTGTCTTGTGATTCAAATAAAATGAATTATTATTTATTGTCATTCATAGTTTATTAATTAGTATAATGACATTTACATTAATAGTTAACTAATCATTCTGTATGGGTCATAAAACATTTTATTACTTCATAGAATTCTTAATGTCAGAATGTGACAATAGAGCATTGATATAGCTGTATTTTGATAAATTGAGTAACATAAATAACATGAAATTAAAAGTGATAGGTAAACTTAAGTAATCTTGGTGGTTTTTATTCAGGCAATTAATTTGTCAGTTGTTTTTGCTTTTAACTAATAATTAACTAAAATATAACAATGTAATTTTTGGTATCCTTGTATTTTATAGTACACATTCAATCTATATATTTCTACAAATGTACATTTTACACTAGAATAGATACATTCTACTCCTTATTTATTTGTTAAAACTTGTAGCCATGTTTTCCATTTTATGGGTTTTCTAGTCTACATTCTTAGCTGTATAATTATTTTTAATAATTTATGTTATATTGTTCAGTCAATATTAAACTAATTTAGTCTACTAATAGTATTTTATACACCACTTAGTATTTATCAAGTGTTATTTAAATGGGCTAACTAAATTAGTTAGCCCATTTAAATATCAAACCTTTTAAAATATATTAATTAACGTAGTTTATTGGTTACCTAAATTTAATTTTAGTTTTAAACTATAAAAACGAAGAGAATAGCAATATTTTCATACACACACAATAGAGTGTGAGTTTCCAATTGCTTGACTAACTAGGAAATATTAGTAAAATTAATTGCTGAATAAGTCTTAAGAATAATTTTACAGTTGTATGCTAATTATTAAGAAGTATGATATGACATTTTGATTTTGCTTTTGTAGTGTCAAAACTTGCCTTGCAAAAATAACTTTTATGCCTTGTGAAATATTCAGGTTTTGATACTTTTTCTATTTTAAATATGAAAACTATGCATATTTTA
This sequence comes from Acyrthosiphon pisum, assembly GCF_005508785.2. Taxonomy (NCBI): domain Eukaryota; kingdom Metazoa; phylum Arthropoda; class Insecta; order Hemiptera; family Aphididae; genus Acyrthosiphon; species Acyrthosiphon pisum. The sequence continues at coordinate 13,176,272 of NC_042494.1, read as the reverse complement.
TTGTATTGAACTCTAATTAAAACAAATATATTCTTGTAATAGGTAATTGTGCATATGTCATATATTTTAGAATATTTTTAAATGTATTTGTCTGGCATTGTTTAAAGTTAATTTGAGAATAGGAGTTTAGTGCAGCTAGAATAAAATTTTCCACTTGATAAAAAAAAATATCAGAATCTGACGGGTCAATCCTGTAACATAGTTTTTGATGGTTAAAATGGTTTGATTTGATTTATTTATTTGATTAATTGTACGCCTCCCTCAATACATAACTTAACTTCGGTGGCGTGGCAAATTAAAAATTTTCTAGAGGCAAGTTACAAATATCCCAAGTATTAATGCATAATAATGTATTTATATAATATTATAACTAATTATATTTCAGATCATTATTTACTACTTATCGAGTTTATCATTTTACATTTACTAGGGGACCCAACAGCTACCACCCAACTTTCTACTTAAGAAAAATCTCAGAGGCGATTGCCTCTAAAATTACCGTTTGCCACGCCACTGCTTAACTTTACTATAATATGCCTGCATTTTTGCCTCTTAATAAATAGCCATTTGCGACAATTATTAATGTAGACTGATCCTAATATAATAAGTTAATATTTGTTAACATTTTCTAAAGTAAATATTCTTCTGTTACTAAATCATTAAATCGTGATATATATTAGTTGGTTGCATTATGCTAATTTTAGATAGATGTTATATTGGGAATTTTCAAATAGCACCGTTCTACATTATATAACCATATGTTGTTAAACGATACTATTATAGCTGTATAATGTACATGATGTCATAACTTACAATATTACAAATATTAATATTTAAATTAACTTACGATTGTTCCTCCTTCACGCTCTGAATAATAATTATTGTTTGATTTTTAGAAGGGTCTCTCAGTTTGCATTATATTCAGCTTTAATTAAAAATGTAGTATTGTATACATATCTCTGATCAATATTTCATGTTCTTTGTTTTAATAAAAGAAAGTTTATTTTATTTATTTGTTTTCTAATGATAATTTAATGACTTATGAAAAAAATGTTTCATAGATACAAATTATAAAACATTACAACTTAATAACTACCAAGTATGTAATGTACTTAGTAGAAAATGTTTATCATACTATATATTTGTATGTCATTATATAAATTACAATATGTGTATACACATTACACATATATCATATTTTTGTTCAAGAATTTTTACATTAAATAATATAAACTTATGAATTACAGTTACATGCCAAATTTGATAAACTTAAACGTGATCAAGATGACCAGAAGAAGAGGTTGGAAGAACAGAGAAGAAAGTATGAAGATGATCTTATGGAGTTCAGCAAAAGGAAGCAGCAGTATTCTAACATGGGACATCATACTCTCACTTTAGGAAAGAGTAAAAAGAAATAAATATTCTCAAGACGAATATGGTAAACTATTATTATTTTAACTTTATGAAATGATCATATATATTATCATAAATTATTTTACTTTTATTTACTAGACTAATACATTTATTAATTTATCTATTCTATTAATAGATACTGATTAATGAATTTATACTTACTATTTTGTGTGAGATTAATCAATCAATGTGATTAATAAATAAATTGTAGATTACATTTTTAACATACCAATAGTATAAAATTTAATGTATGCATAAAAAACAAAACTATTTTATAGTTATTACTATTTGCTACAATAATGTTTAATCACAAAAAGTACCTATATAATATTGTTACATGCTATTATTGTATCCAATTCTTAATATATGATAATTCCTTTATTTAAATATAAATAGGGTTTATCGGACATAAACCTCCCCATGGCTATATCTAATTATTTTTATACTCCTTTATTTGTTATTATTTTTACCTTTATAAAAATAAATCAAAATCCATAGTTAATAATTTATATGAAATTATATTTTTTTGTCTTATGATAAAAAATATAGTGGACATAACAATTACTTTTGTTTGTGCCAAATTTTAAATGAATTGAAATAAAAACAGTACATGTTTGTCTTCCTAAATATTTTTTCTCTATAAATTACAAAATAGTTTTACATAAAATAAGTTTTATTTCCATTTTTTTTTTTTATTTTGTAATTGATTTTTTTTAAGGTTGTGTTTTGATTTTTATGTGCACATTTTTTTCATTCAATGTTTGTGTTAATTGCTGTATTGTTTGGTTGGAAAAAGTAAGATTATAATTGTGTAATTTGGTTTTAAAATAATTTTTTACGTTTATATATGTACTTAGCAGATAAAATATTAAATTTTATTACCATGGTTGAAATATACAAGGTTATTGCATATATACCTCTTCTTAATCAAATATTTTATGATAAAAACAAAAATGGCAGCGTAAAGGGAGCCAATAATAATCAAGTATGTATGCGCGGAATTTTAAATTTGTTAGCTTATGTCAGCGTATTTTTGATGATAAGAAAAATTGATTTTTGTGATATCCCTTTACGCAGCCATTTTGTTACTGATGATAAAATCCGATGAGCAATAACCTGTATATTTCAACTATGGTTATTATCAAATCTTAAAGTTTCGAATGGTCTAATATTTGCATTTATGTACATGGTAATTGGTATTTTGAATATGAAATATTTTATTCATCTTAATACCAATGAACTATTTATTCTCAGCGGTTTATTTAGAATGATACATTTTGTGTTTTATAAATTTGTAGTCCTTATTTTACTTAATAATATTATGTACTTGACCTTTCATTTTTGTCCTATTTCATATAAAAATATTGTATATTTATTAAAATTTGTATTTGGGTTATGTATAGATTTTTTCTGGTGTGACCTTGATAAACATTTTTACAAAAACAACAATATCTAGACCATTTACTGTTCTCGTTACGAAACCGTGTAAATTAACTACTATCAGCTTTCAGATTATATGCTTCAATTAATTTGTAAACAAATACTGTGACTAACTTATGTGTTCTAAACTGATTTAGATATTTAGATATGCAATTCGATGGATGTTGTTATATCATCAATGTGTGTAATCTGTAAACAGTAATAAGATTAAATTATGAAGGGTTAAGTTTACACATGGTTCCAGAATAACTTTTACATGTGTGTTGGCTCATAGACACAGCCTGTGCTACCTCCATAGCAACATTGTCTTACAAACACAAAATAATAACTGAAGAAAAAATTAAACATGATCAAACGAATCATTTCTGTGTTGCTTTCCGCGAGAGCGTATTAAATATTATGGTACTTGTTTTGTATGAAATGTATCATCCCGCCACTCTTGTTTGTTATTGCTCCGCCATGAATAAAATAAATAATATGATAAATAAATAAATAATAAAAAGGTGGGCAATGGGTGTCGCTCTGCTGTACAGTAGGTTACTAGTGCGTCACTGTAATGGATGGTGTTAAATTTGAATTTAATCATATAATATCATTGTACAAGAAAAATATATATTATATTATATTTGATGATATTATTGTGAATAAAGTAGGTAATTTATATGAAACCTATTTAAGTGGAACTTTGTTTTAAATTGTCAATCCTTAACTATAAAAAGCAGGTAAGTGGATGTCGCTCTGCTGTATAGTAGGTTACATAGGGTCATTGTATAATGGGTTGTATTAGACTTGAATTCAATGATAAAATATTATTGCATAAGAAAAACGATTCTGAGCGGAGACGGTTTGTAAGTCTGGATATTTTATATTGTTATTATTTATTTTATCATCTAAGTTGAATTAATATTATAATATTATAATTTTTTATTCGTTTCTATGGTGATAAACAAAGCGTTAGAAATTAAAATGCCATTTTTAGCGTTTTTTCGTAATTTTTGGTGGTTTTTCCTGTGACATTTGATAGTTATTGAGAAAATCGGAAAATGACCTCTCTAAAGTAATCTTGATCCAATTTTCTAAAAGATAAAGTACTATATGTTGAAATCGAAGTACTCCTTCTGGTTGAAATTTTGTATACAGGATATAAAAAAAAAAATGAACACCATTGTAAAACCAATAGCTTCCTCGCTCCGCTCAGAATCTAAAATTGAACATTTTATACTATTTTTAACTACAAAAGCTGATAAGTTTTGTCAAAATTCAAACCTATGAATAATATTATATTACATTTTAAAATCTTAGATTAAAAAAAAAAAATTTTATGAATTCTCAACTTAAAATAATTTGCTGGTTTTCGTGATTTTTCCGTATTTTGTCGAGATTTGAACTTTAAATGCTTATAAAAAATAAACTGTGACTAAGTATTTTTAATTTTTTTTATCTGCTTTTGAAACAATTAACTAGAAGCCTTCTCTACCTTCTATTAAATTTTCAAGCTTTTTTAACCAACAAATAATATTTTATTGATATTTATAGAAAAAAAAACTAAAATAAATGGAAACTGAAAATGTCCGTAAAGAGCTCAAAATAAGTCAAAATGTTATGGTGTATATAAAATGTAATATAAACATTCAGTCAACATTTCTTGTACCTACGGTTATTTGTTTTAGACTTGCACCAAAAACCAAAATCGATTTTCTCGAAATCAGGTTTTGCGTAAAAATTCCCGTTTTCCCTTAATTTTTCTTTTGTTTTTTATGGCGCTTTTGAAAACTACTGGGAAATGATTACTTTTGAGTTTTTTGACCCCCCATAAGTACTAACTAGATTCACTTTCCTATCAGAAAATATACTGTTGGAGAAAATCTAAGCATTTTTACTGTCCTAAAAGGTGACAAACACAAAAATTTAAAAATTTAAAAAAAAACATTGTAAAACCAATACATTCATTCTCCGCTCGGAATCTAAAACGAAAATAATATATTGTATCATAAATTAAACAATAATATTCCAAAATTTAATGTTATTTTATGTATAAAATTTAAATTTAAAATATGTATTAAAATTATAAATTAAAAAAAAAAATTTAATTTTAATAAGGCCAGAACTCAGAAATATCTTTTAAGATACCCGGTTTCAAATGCATCTTGTTCCCCGAGACGTGTTCTCCACATAGGTTCTGCTGAATATGATTCCAGGAAATGTCTATTACTCTATTATACCTAGTTCCACGACGTTTTTTATTTCCCCATTTAGCAGATGGCTCATCGTTTCGGGTGCGCGCCCTTGTGACCAAGTAAACAAAATTATAGGTGTGGTTTACAATGTAATTATTTCCTGAAATAGATCATCTAAACACAAATACACGATAGTCGATAACTGTTGGAACAATAACAACACACTAATGTATATAGTAATGTCTAATAAAACTATATATGGCGCGGGCGCGGCGATAACAAACAATAGTGGCGGGGAGATAAATTTCATACTGTGTACTGGCGGGGTGATAACAAACAAGTACCCCAAATGAAAATTAAATAATTGAAAAATATATTTTCATAATAGATCATAATATATGAATACAATATATATTTATATCTCCATACTTGCTAATTTTTGCTAATTTAGAAATAATAAAAGCTATACCACCATATCACACGAAATATTTTTGAATAGGTATAATGAATATTTTAAAACGTCATAATAAAATTGTTACCTTCTTGTCCCTCGATACTTCTGATAAAATATTGGTCGTTTTCAATCATACTAATTCTACTATAAATTATAATAGGTACACTATAATACAAATGTATCTAAATTATAAATTATAATAGTTATTATCTGTCTTAATAAATATACCCAATGAGGGGTAAATTGTTAAATTGTTTTTATATTCCATCATAAATTGACTTAGAAATGGCCGGACTGAGACCCAGTCATAATATTATGTTCAATATATCACAACTAAAACATTTGATATACTTAGTTGTCAAATTTTTGAAATGTTGGTCTAGAAAAAATGTACATACATGAATGAACTTGACTTTACAGTTTAAACAGTGTAGGTACTTATTGCACCTAACTCCTCCCTCCTTCACCTCTCTGCCTGAGGACGTCCATGACGTATAATAGTCTGGAAAGTCACAATATAATTTATAAATCGAAATTCCAAATGGTAAATATTTAAAGTTGCTACCTACTATACACATTATCCATCAATGTAACCAATAAATCGGTCAAGGTTCGTTGCAAATAACTGCTCTAATCTAATATTTACAGAAAAAATCGTGCATGTACCATGCCCACGCAGCTGACATCGTGAACGATAACCTTGTGATTAAAAACAGAAAAAATTGTCTCCCATACATAGCATCTCGCAAAAAACGACTGAACAAAACCTCACGTCTCACACAACTGACAAGTTATAGGTAATAAATTCATCTGTAGCTATCTTAAGAAGAATATTATTCCGTGGCTGTTTTAGTGTATGGATTGGGTGGACAGCTGCCTACCAAAATGTCTTGTGTTCTAATTGAAAAGTCAAATAATATATTTATTACTAAAAAAATAGGGGGGGTTTTATTTGCAGTTGAGGCTTAATTATAAATGTGCTGTTGTCGTATGAATATTTAGTCCACAAGCGTAGACACCTTGAAAACTCCTGAAGTCTCTCCCTAAATATTATCTAACTTAACCTCGTAAGTATAATACATTATGCTAATTTATATTTCTAGTCCAAACCCCCCCCCCCCCCATTTTGTAACCAAATGTATGCTTATAATTTAGGCCTAGAACCACGTCTGATATTATTTATTTAGTGTACCTTAAATACGTATCACAACAGAATATATTTTATTGAACCTGGAAATTTAAACGCATCGCAGTAGGTATTTTTTTTTACTGGTATAACCTGATTACTTCCTCAAACCAAAATGGTATGTAGCCATGTAGGCATTATCATCAGGCATGCACATAATCTACTTGAAACATGACGTCCGAATTATTTTATTATTTTTTTTTTTTATTGAAATGATTGTGACTTTCAAATGTCCTTTAATATTTACAAAGTTTATAGGATTGTAGCCTGAAGGTGTAGTGTTGGACGTAGGTTACTGTTTTGAAGTAAAAATTATATACACCATGTAATAAATAAATAATAATTATATATCATACATATTATATAGGAAACCTAACCGATTGAGATTTAATAAATCACGATCGGAAAGTCAGTGTAATGCGTTTCTATACATAGGTAAGGAAACGATATCAAATTAAAATGTTACCTACATAGTCCAACATCGATCTATATGAATCAACAGAACTTCAGAACCTATATATAAACTAACTAACTATATCTGTGATATGAATCAATCTGTGTTGACAACTTTACAGAAATCAATATTCACTTATATTATATGATATGATATATATATTATTTACTCCTACGCGGCTACATTAGGAAATACTTGATTAGTGCGTAGGACTAAAATAGTTTTGAATTTAGATACCTATTAGTTTTAGAACAGTGCAGTTGAACTGTTGCAGTATAGGTATAAGGGGTAAGGACTATATCAATATACATAATCGTAAAGTAAAAAACCGGGTTAATCTTTTTTTTATTTTGTTTCGTACTTTCATGTCAAACTTTATGAAAAATAAACACTTTGGAGTCTGGACTGACTAGTTTTAAATATTAGTAAAGTAGGTACGTGCGCTTTGCTCCTTTGCTTAAAATGTGATTTGCTCCGTGAAGGGTGGATCATCGAAAAAATATGTTTGACCGTATATTAATTACTCGTTTATGTATCATTGTATTATATTTGTTTGGACCTAGGAACATGTAGATACATTCCTAGCAGAGCGTATACATACCGCATGGTATGCCATGGTGAAGGTTAAAGAAAACTCGTTTTTTAAAAATGTTTTTGACTCGTCTCAAGCCTAGCGTGTCGAGAATTATACCGTACGCTTTAATCTTGGACAGTTCTACGTCATATTATTATTAGTTGTTAGTATACAGTATACACTACACAAATAGTCGCGTGTGGCGTGTCTCGATCAAACTTATATATAAGTAGGCAATACGCGTTAAAGTCTCCGAAGTCTGAGTTAATAACATTTTGGGAAAATCTTCCGCTTTGATTGCATTTGGCATTTTTTAGTTTTGGTTCACACTGACACTGCCCACCTAGACTATTTTGGATTTGAAAACGTATTCACGACTCGCGCGCTCATCTTGCACGCTGCAGTCCAAGTGCAAGTATACTTTAATACTTATAGTATAATCCTACCCGGCCGGGGGTTGGACAACATTCCAGGGAAATAGAATATTGAAAAAAGTTCGGTTTAACATTTTGGGAAATAAAGTCTAACTAATAAATTTCCAACACGGAAGAAGGCCTAGGTACCTAAGTTCTAACTTATTACAAATAATATTTAAAAAAAATAATATATGATTTATAATATAACAATCAAGAGTTATTACTTCCAGAGTCCAGACTCTAGTTCTATATGAATGACCATAAGATTTGATAACGACTGCGTTTCTTATGTTATGGTGTCACTTTTTGATTGAGCTTTATAGTTTATTAAGTTTATTATAGTGTCATTTTATATTACACATTAGTTATATTTTTGCTATCTTATTTTACCATACATTTTTATTTTTCATATAAGTGACTAGTGTAGAGCCGATGAAGATAGGGAAACTGTTTTAAAATACCTAAACAGCTAATTTAATATTGTCTAGTTATCAACTTATCATCTGGTTTAAATCGGACCTGGCTGAGAAATTCACCCAGTAGCATCAATAACTATTTTTTTAAATATATTATTGATAAATACAATTAAATTAAAAAGCGTGGTAATTATAGATTTTTAAAAAAATGCTCTTAGTTATTAAAACTTTGGAATCATCCAGTTCCGTCAATGAATTCTTATCTGAATTCCTAGTAAATGTGATTTGAAGAGTGAGAACACAATTTAACAAGGTATAAGTGTATAATAGTATAAGAACAAAATTGGAATTCGGTTTGCTCAATCCGCTGAAATAACAGGTTTGCGTAAATGATATTTCGTATACGAACGGCGCTTGGTGTTTTAATAATAATATAATAACGTATAACGACACGATTTACTTGAAGATAAAGTAAAAATAATTGAGAAATGTAGAAATGATTCAACGCCGGTTACGGACGCCTGATGGGTACCTTGTATATGAGTTGTAATGTTCTTTCTGGTTGTATTATGATTATATACGATTCCGTATCAAACCGGGAAACCTATAATATAATAAGCACGCCAGCGGCTACAACTGCAGCCTAATCGAAAAAAATCTCTCGAAACGATAAAACTATTCCTCTTATTTTTTGAGATACAATCATATTTTAGGTGCTTGATAATATCGCGACAACACGAAGCCGTCCAAATCGCTCGCCCGAGCTGGTCGTACATATCACTCATATTATTATGACGTACCTAATGGCTATTATTAGTGTACGGCGGTGGGCAGTGGAAAGTGATATCGGTCTCACGTGTGCGCTTAACATTTTATTTAAAGAAAACACCCGTACGCGTTTTACATAAGGCCGTGGAGTACTTTTCTGCGGGTGCAGTGCTGCAGTGATTAACCAGCCAGACGGTCAGGATTACGTGTGACGTGTCCTGTAGCTGTAGGTAGGACTAAGTGAGCTCTGCCTCGCCTTGCCTATATGTACACGAATATTATTTTGTTTTGTAAATGTTGTTGTCTCCCAGTTGGTTTTTATTCTTGTTTTTACTATCGTCATCGCTTCGTAGCTTGTTGACGTCGCCTGTCCTTCGACCTACCCCTAAGATCTACACACTTATATATAATAATAACAATACAGGAGCGTTACGAGAAAATAGCTTCGTTATCGAATGTATATTATAATTTACAATATGCTATCGACCATCGGGTCTTCAGTTAGAATTGTGTTTATCGATTATCGCCATATACTAGTTAGAAATTTCGTTTGTATCGTTGCAATTACATAATAATATGTAGAAAAACATGAAAAATGTTCCTATTGCTTTTTCCGTGAAACTTTGGGGGTGGGATGGCGTCAAATACACGTGATATCTATACCCATTGCTACGTATACGTATTTAGTTATGAACAATTTTTTGTATTATATACTTCGTTATTGGGTATACTTTTTACCTTTTGGACACGCTGTTGTACATCACATGGTGATGTTATTGTAGACGCGAGTATACCGTGAGTCGTGACGGGAGAGGAAACGTATCTAATATAGTAATATATTATATAATATATTGGGTCTGTGGACCACAGACGAGGCGGCCGACAACCGGGATGACTGATGGGTCTTGTACATAAACCATGTGTGTGTGTGCCCGTGTGTACCTATGTAGGTATGTATGTATATGATATATAAAAAAAATGAGAAAACTATTTAAGTATCTTGCACGCGTGTACTACACACACCCACCCGGAGATGATCATCCGACCTTGGGTCGTCGCGTCTCCCGGTTTGTCGTCGACGTCGTCGCAGGTACGAGTTATTTTCTGTCTGTCCGTCTCTCTCTCACTCTGAGTGAGAGCTCACTCTCTATCGTCTCAACATACACTGAGGGGACGGGATCGAATATTATACGCGTTAACCTGCTACAAACTGCACATGGTAAATGCAGGGTTGCTGTGTTTAAAACACAGTGTTTTAAACAACTTATTTTAAACGTTTTGACAATTGTTTACAACGAATAAAACTGATGTTTAAAACAGTGTAAAATCCAAGTGAATATTGTGTGCTTTTTTTTAAAAAAAACTGCATTTTTTGTTTTAAACTGTTTTTCTGCTCAAAATGATGTTATAAACAAAACAAATTTTTCGAGTTATAAACAATATAATTAATCGGTTTAAAACAGTTTTTTTGTTTTTTTTTTCAAAAATGAAAAAATACACCAACTCTGACAGTAATACATATAATATACAATATTAGTTATTACGTACACGTTATTGTTATTGAATTGAGTATTAAAATATCAAAATGATTGAAATATGTGGCAGTAAAAACGGTATGTATCTACTGTCGAAAACCGCGTTCTATGTAGTCTTCTGATGTACGCTGCTGTTCAGCTATTGGTATAAATTACCAAAGAATATGACAATGTATTGAAAACTGTTTGTGAATAGCATTTTTAGAAAAATCGAATAAACCTAGACTATTTTCAACCAATGCTTGCCCGAAGCTTGTTTTCGATTCCTTTGAGAATAGACCCCTAAAGGCTAGAGCGGCGAGCACGAGGATTTCGACCGAGTGCATCGCATTGTATGTCGACAAATTCCGAAATGCAGAATTCCACAGGGTGCAAGGTGTTTAGGTGTATATTGTAAGTGTGTTATGTGTACATGGTCGTAATATACGAGCCCCGTAGTCGCAGTGTAAAAGTACTACCAGCGGTTTTTGCACCTGTCTTGTTGTAGGTCTGTTTTTTTTTGCTCCCTTCGATTATTTCTTATTATATTCTCTCGGATTGTGTGTAGGTCGTAGGTGTGTATATGGACGCGGTGAATTCTAAAACTGGTTTATTACGCCGATGCGCACATTTTTTCTCCCGAGAAAGCCGAGAAAGATCTCGTTCCACGGTACGCACAACTAACATAAAATATTTGATATAATAATCGTATACATTCGTACTACAAAATTCTGTATGCCATATTAATACATAATGGTATGACGTTATACATGGATTATATACGAGTGCATACCGTATCGCGACATATACCCAAGCATAGTCGCATACCGTATACGGCTATGCAAACTATTTCCTATATTATAATAATATAATATAATATTTATGTAATATTGTGGCTCGTGGGCGTCGAAGGAGCACCAACAGTGTAGTTCAAACTCAAAGTCACAGCTTTTTCCACATTTTACGCACTTTCATTTTGTTACTGGGATGCGCGTTTATCGGTTCTATATGAAATCATAAATATGAGTTTACGATTTGTTATTGAGATTATTTTTTAATTACTAGAAAATACATTATTTCAGATAGGTAACTAATTTCAAAATAATATTTTGCTCCACTTGCTTGTGTATAATATATTCGTCAACCCACTCATTTAATTACTTGCGATAATTCTAGGAGTGAAGTAGTAAACCAAAATTTTACGGGATACCTATATCATTGCCAAAACTCTCCGCTAATCTAAACTCTAAGGTAATTATAATGATGATAACTTATAACTAAATAATTAAGAGGATGTGTTAGCGCAGTATTTGTTTTCTCTCTCTGACCCACGCGAAACATGCAAATTTTACGTTCACAATAATGATTATAATCACATTAATTTTTCAAATTAGAGTGAAATAAATTCTTATTAAATTTAAAGGTAAGATTATTATTTAGGGCGTATTATTATATTTTAATTTTAAAACCAGTTAAGAGTACAGACAAATTACAATTTTAAAATAATATTATTATTTAGTAATTGATTTTCACTTTCATATTGAGCACTCATCCACCCACCCCTTAATATTAAAAAAAAAAATGAGAAGTAATTGCTTCTCAAAAACCATAGGTATTCGTTCGTTTCGCGACTGGGTACTGCCATATAGGTATAACAATGTAAATATATACATAATATTGTAAATTACAATTTATACATAGAATAGAATATTATGTTGTTAACTATTATCGTTTATCACCAATATTTTCGCGTATTTTACATAAATATTTCAAATTTTCTTGCAGGATCGTTTGTTTTTTTCTTTCGGTTCTCTGTATTTTAATTTTACCGTTTTCGCAGTCCACGTATGCAAAAACAGAGCGCGGGGTCGTAGTATTATAGATGCTAACAGCGAACGTAATCAAAGCGCGTTTTGACCGATTATAATATTATAAGCCCCCGCCCCGCGTCGTCCGGGGCATATTCGAAGGTCGACCGGTCATGGTGCTGGACCACGTATCTGGTATTTACCCGGTATTACACGTGTGTGACTGGATAAATAATAATATATTTATAGGTGTGTAATTTATACGAGTTAAAATCAAATATAATATTATTATAGTATAGCTGAATATATTGTATAGGTACTTCTAGATGGTCCGTTGCCCAAATCACTACAAAAATATCGCGATGCTCTGTAACTGCTATACTTAACGACGACGGAATAATAATAATAATGTTATTTAAATATTGTATGTGTATGTGTATAAATATACTATTTAAGAACCTAGGTGCTTACCTACGTATTTTTAATATTTCCTCAAGTATCTGCGTATTTAAAATTATACAACGAATTTTTGAATACTTTTTATTTTTTTTTTTAAATTTATATACGAACACTGCAGGAGAATGACATATAATGCGAGAATCATTAGAGTGGCCAAGAAAAAATATAAATTGATATGTGCATATATAAGTCATAAAATACAATCTATACCTATATATAAATGACAAAAATTTACCAGAAGTTTCATTTTTATTTGTATATTAATAAATAATGTATAGTTTCAAACATACAGATGATCATTTTCAGAGGCACACATCCATTTAATTCCAAATACCAACTAGTTGTACAAACTAAATAGGTAGTAAATACCACTTACTATACAACTAGATTATATCGCCAATTGATTTTATAATACAAATGGAAATATCAAATACTCAAATATACCTTTATGGAGATAAACATATTATGTCCTTCTTATGTCCTTTCTCGTGATTGAAATATATTATTTTGTGTATGTGCAGACTCAACTGAACTTTCGAATACGGAAAACAGATGTCTGATTTATAGTTACACCAAACTATATGTGGCATAATATTCTCTATCAAATTACCGTACGTCAAGAAAATTATAAAAAATTCCGTTCAGTTTATAATTTTATGTTAAAAAAAAATGTTTGTAAAAAATGTAAACATTTGAAAGCATTTATAGAATATTTTTTTTTAATTATCTGCATTTTTTACTCAAATTCCTTTTTTTTCACCGCGAATAATCAAATACGTTGATTAGCTGATATACTTTAAAAGTGAGAACCCGTATCAGTACATTATAACAAATTAAAAAGTATCTTTTACTAGACCGCATGCCCCAAGAAGAGCCGTTATCAGCCCACGTCGCGCGCTCTCGTCCCGGTGTCCGCGTTTCTTCGGAGGAAGCACACAAGGGCACAACAATACAACCAAACCGAAATCATAGGTTTAATTTGTTGCTTACGGCGCTTACAAATGCTAATACATGCACCTATATGCATTCGGTAAGTCATGTTATCCTATTGCGTTTGTGTTTTTGTATACATTTTGAGTTATGACGTATTTGCGACGGACATCGCGGACGTACAATATACATTCGGTCGGTTATCTTCCCACCAACGCCATCATCCCACTCCCGTGCGAGCCGAAGTCGGACAAACGTTCGTGACGGGTTTCATTTATTCTTATTTATTAGCTATACAATATCTCGAATTTATTCGAAACAAACTGCCGGTCCACGACGAAGGATGTTGTTCATTTTCTCTTATTTATGTCTACGTCGAAACTCCAGTGCGCCACGTTCCTCTAACAGTTTTTAAGGGGTTTTAGTATAGGCAAACTCGGAGGACATGTTTTATATTTCATGTTTATTTTTGACGCGTTCATCGGGTTTTGCGTGGTCACAAATTATTAAGATGAAAAACTATTATTTTTTTTTTTTGCTGAACAGACTAATCAAATGTCGTACCTACCAGCTATACTATTACAATATAATAATACGTACCTCATACTTGAAAGGATAGTATTTTTCGGTATTCAATTTTTGTTGTTTCTTATAATATTCTAAATTCTAATGGCTAATACGTTTTTTGAACTCGCGATGTTAATATGTAGAAGAAACCGGTTATCGTTGCTAGCCTTATATAATTAAAACCAATCAGGAAAATTATAATTATAGGTAACACAATATATAATAGATATAAATACTGACGCAAAACAAAGTGTTTGAAATATTTTATTACGGCTCATTTGACCGAAAATCAAGTGTATAATATTTATATTGATGTAGGTAGAACCGTAGAACACAACAAACTACGCGCTGAAACGCGTAGTGCGTAGATGTTTCCAGTTTTCAAACAATCTGTACCGTTAGAATTTTATTTTACATCGTCTACAGTGGACTATTTTTCAAAAGTTTATGTCCGCGTTATTCATAATCAAAATCAAATAATTTAATACCGTTAATATTTTTTAATTATTCGCAATAGCGTTTAAACTTGGGACCTAAATGTAGTTAAAACGTAATGTTCAAATTTCAAAAAAAAAATTCTCGTGTTGTTTTTCTTGATTTATAAATATTGTATTACCGTATGCCGAAAAGATATTTGAACTGTGCATATCGGATAACACATAATTATTACGCGTATATCCGCCATATAAAATATATCGTATATTCGTATAATTGGATTTATAAATATTTGTTTTAACGAATTTATCACCTTAAAAGTCGTAATTAATAATCGAACCGTTTCGTTTTTTACACTCACCTGTTTGGTTAATATTATATATTATATATAAACATATAGGTTATAATTATTATATTCATGGATTTGATATATAATCTGTGCAGGGCGTCGACGATAGTGCTAAAATCAGCTACAAAAAAATCAGTATAAGTTACAACACACAACTTATAATAATTGAGAAGATATTTTATTATATTATTCATTTATTCGCTTGTACGATATTATACGAACGAGTGAGACTAGGTCATTATAATTACATCTACGTTTTCACTGACTAAAAATTACTACCCGTAAATCGTAATACATATTATTATTATTATTATTATACACACTCGATGCATGTTGCGTATAGTGCACAAATTGTACATCACTCGTTTTAACGTTCGTTATTAATTATAATAATATAATAAAAATAATATTCAATGGTAATAAACAATAACGATATTATAGCCCGTAATTCGTACACGGTACACCATTAAATCGTCATCAAAATTGTCGTCAATATAACCCCCGGTATACTTAATACTTAATAACACAGACCACAGTAGATATGTCAATAATATAAATACATTTCCTATATTATTATCCATAGCAATGACGTATTTATGGGTGTGTGGGGGGGGGGGGGGGACGATGGGGATAGATCTTCCCTCAGAGCTTTTAGATTTAGAACGGACGGATAAATGTATTGATATAACAATAGGTATGATGTGTGTTTTTCTATTTTAATTTTTTTTGTGTCTAATCTATATACACGATAATAGTAGTCGTCAATGTTCAACTTTGCGGGTGATTTGATTATTGGATTCTGATAGAAAATTGGATCTAGTTTGTACTTTTAGGATGTAATAAAAATATAAAATGCTTTATACTTTTTAAAATAATCTGGCAAAACCAGTTTATGGCAAAATAGATTTTGTTTTTTAGTGTAACTAAAAAACTAACAACCGTGGATACTTTAAATTTTCATCAAATGTTTATAATATGTTCATTTTCCACGAATCATAACACTTTCAAAATATTTTGATTCCTTTAAGGCTATATACATAATTTATATAGGCATGAAAAATGTTTAGTTTATTTTGGTATTTTTTCAATATTATTGTCAATAAATAATTTTGTGCTCGGTAAAAACTTAGTACTTTAATACACGGTTCCTTATAAGCTGTTGTTCTTGTAAAAAAAAATCGAGCGAAATTTCACAATAACTTATTATGGCTGTCTAAAGTTAGTATTTTGAGAAAATTCTTCAAAATCACAAAATTGCAAATTATTTCGAGTAGAAATTCATACAATATTTTCTTTTTATATTTAAGATTTGATATATTAATACCTCGAAAGTTTTTCTACCTTTAAGCAAAAAGTTTAGTGAAAAGTCAAATTAATTTTTTATGAGCGTTTGACGTTGAAATTAGTATGACCGTTCAAGTTTTTACGACATTGGATATTCAGCATTTACCCGCAAATTAGCGATTTCTCATCGAACGATTTTGATAGGAAAAAACGAATAACTTGTCATTTTCACCAATTGTTATTATAGTTTTATAAATTTTTATTTTTTCTAGTTTTTTCTTATAAATATAAATTGTATTTACAAATGTATAATTTTTTTCACTTTTTAGTCGAGTACGGACTTAGCAAGTAGAGGTGCTTACATGTTCGCACGAGGACAAGACGCGGCGAAACATCCCGTATGTTATATTATGTATAATATGTGTTCGCGAGGAAACGTATCGTAAACGGCATGCAAGTGGATGTGTACACAGCAGTCGTACAAGTATTTTACTGCTCACATTTAACACACGTCATGCGCGTATATAGCAATACATCTCGTAAACGGGTTGCTCGTGTCTGTGTTGCTTCTGGACAGAGTCGTCATCGCACGTAGACATTATATTATGCGCCGAGTGGTGTGTATAATATACAGAACGGTCCAGATAGGCTGGCCAGCGGAGAACGCTTCTCGAGATAGGTACTATACGCAGCTACTGCTCCTATACCTACTACCTACAGGTACCTATAGTACAGGTTAGGTTAGGTACCTATTTAATATCTTATAAAATTCCCGACTAGGCGTAACTGAGTTGTAGCGGTTAACAGTTTGTATGGGGTAGGCATATTATAATGGTGAGTATATATACTTTTGCCACTTCAATCGTGTTTACAATATTAAAAGTAGTACACCTAAGTCTCTAATATTTGTTGGACGTTAAAATAATGAAGGTTTGACATTAATTTGTACATCGGCGATTTATAAGAATACGGGTATTCGATATGACCATTATTACAATATGCATGACAATACTGACGCGAAGCTCGGTGAACTTATGTTTAACGAATAGAATAGAACATCACGATTTGTTCACATATTATTATAGGTTTATTTACTACTTACTGACTTTTTTCTATTGAAACTGACTGCTGCATATAGAGTTGAAATAAATCAGTTGTCATTAATTTTTTTAGTTATTCTATTTTCTTAAGTCTATAATAAGATGTATACCTATATACAATAATTAAATAAATATCGGGTATAACGTGTGGTATATTTTTCATTTAACCCACATCATATAGGTATGTATATAAGTAGTGATTGTGGTTTATTGAGTTCCATTTGATCTTCAAATAGTCCCTTCCCTTAACAATTATAACATACCTAGTTACGCCACTGATACTATATCATATTATATATTACTATATAGGTTTGGTTTTTGAAATACTACGCTGTAGGAGTATCACGACAATCCGTGTAAGATTTGTGTGATCTGCGACAAAGGTTGGAATATCATATATTGTCGTCAACCCGCTGCTCTGTAAGCACCCCACCTTTCCGGGTTCTATATGAAGGTGTCTTTGAGATTAATGATTATTATTGTTATTATATATAGGATACAGCCTCGCTCGTCCGTTTGTTCGTTTAGTCCGTGAACGATAATGCGTAATTACCGTCAGCCGTCTCGAAAACAAAAATCCGTTTACGAGTCGAAACAAATAACAATACACGAACATTTAATCACGGACGTAGCCCTGTACGTATACATTATATACTATATGTCTATATATAAATACATGTATATATATGTATATAGGTATATAGCACACATCTACTATACATATACTCATATTGTATAATATTAATGATTGTATGCAGTGCGCGTGTTGCCGTTGACCCATCGATACGTAAATAATTAATATCATATTATACAGTTCAATATTACAGTGTAGATGTATTATAATATACGTGCCAGACGAGTAAAAAAGCAATATTATTATTACCCACAGGACGCGCTATCGAATTAATGACGTCCGACCATACAGTACCTATTATATTATGATTTATACATTGAACATATATTATGTTGGAGATTCATCACCTCTATTCTAATCGAGCCTCCCCAGTATTTTATTGACGTCGTGCACTTACAGTTTATTATTATTATTATTAATATTACCATTATTCGAATAGGTCCTCCACTAATGAGCCTGGCCTGGTCGACGGTCGTCGTTATATTTAACTTGTCATCGTATTCACATGTTACATTTATATTTATATATATATACCTATATATTATAAAGAAACTATATAAGTCCGAGCACAAAGGATCATCTTAGGAAATATATATATATATAAGCATCGAGAGTAACATATTATACAGGTCTCCGAAGACACCATGGATTTTCAAATACCCCGTGTAGTATACATATATATTTTTTCGGAAATTGTGAAATCCAAAATCGTCAAGCCAATTATATATTATCTGAAACTACCCTCCGTTTTCGACAAAACGTATAAAGTATAAACGCATTGTGTATAAAATATAATAATACCATATAATACAGAGTATACGAATATAATGTACGACAATATATAATATTTTATCCTTTGCAAGATGACTGTCGACAAAAAATAATGATAACAATATAACGAAAACACGCTTAAATCGACACGTAGCTGCAGGTGTCCCTAGCTATTATATTATACTCGTATTATATACATATGTATTATTATTTATTATATAATATATTATACGTATATCGGGGTAAATAAAATCTCACTGATACATTCCTGGTGCGGCATGAAAGAACCCTTTTATTCGGAATAATAATATGTTTCGCCGTATTATACTACTTGTTCAGTATACAAATCTCACGAAGTCTCATCCAGCAGCAAATTCTCCCTTCTTACTTTTCTACATTTCACACATTAGTACATTAAATATTATTGTACTTTTGCGTTGGTCGCATATTGTTAGCGATGTAAGCTGAAGGTCTTTAATTTGTGATTATTTATCTTGCAGTCTTGTCATTAAGGAATATAACATGCATATAATTATATTATTCACTCTTAAGTAGTTTGTAAACAAAATGATTGGGTATATTAAACAACTTAATATGCACATACTACCGAGTATTAAAAATGTACGCCGAGTAAAAGTCGACTAACCTATATAGGTATACCTACATATATTATAATTTACAATAATATTATTATTTTATAATTATTATTGGTCGTTGGCAATTTCCGTGTGATCGAATGATTATGCGATTCGATTATAAGATATAATAATATATATACCTACCCACAGACGTATCGACGATTGTATCGTAACATAATACCTATATAATATGTAATATTGCTAAAGTGCAATAACTGCAGTTGCATTTATTATACGCGTAGGTAAGTCTCAGCACTGTCGTAAAATGCAGTAATAGTAGTCACTGCAGTTTGAGGCATGCACAACGGCTGCAGCAGTTATCGCAGTTTGGTAATAACAATTCGCGGATATTGCGTATTGGTTTGACACAGGTTTTGTGCTTACACAAGCGTATATACCACATTTTATCTGAAGAACAGGTACTACTAGTTAGATGAGAATAGATATTATAGTGAAAGAGAAAAAACACCATAGGCCAATCATAATAATTACATATTATATATTGTATCATTGTAATATTGTACGCGATGTTGAGGTAAACTACTCGGCCGTAACATTTATAATATACAAGCCGAAAAGGCGAGACTGCGCGGCCCAAATAGCAAAAACACGCGAGCAATGAGTTTATCATTGTTATTATTATTCCTATTATTATATTGATGAGTATAGATCACGCAAGAGCCACCGAATGCGATGAAAACAGCTCCTTTTCGAACCACATAAATGTTATATAATAATATAGTAGTTATTTAAGTTGTACATCGATATGGCAATAAACAATTTATGATGTTTATTGATGTTATATCATAATATCTATTAGGTACTGCGCAGGGGTGACAGTGTATAGAAGTCAATTTAGACTTTAGTGCGTGTACAAACTCATATACGAACGTCGTTTCCGAAATTATAGAAATCGAGAACGACAAAATCAGTAAGTTAGTACCTATAGCAATAGGATTTTTACCTTACATTTTTGAATATGTAGGTACTTACGTCGAAACAAGAAAAATTGTATTACGTTATGAACTACATTTATTTTAAATAACAACAACCGGCTTATGAAAACCTCTATGTGCGTCTCTGCCACCGCAAACTCTATCGTGGCAAATCGCAAATGGGCCACACAAAATATTATGTATTCGTTTTTATTTATTTTGGTATACGTGGCGCATAGGAAATTATTGGGATTTAAATAATTTTACAATTGTATTTATAATGATGTGCTAATTATTAGTAGTATATAGGTAAATTAGCTACGGAGGTACATATTATATAGGTTTTAGTTATTTGAAATGTATAATAGAAGAGAGAAAAGAAGAAAACGGAAATCAATTTTAAAGTTTGATTTCGGTTCGCTTGTGGTAAACTTATGGAAATATTAGTATTTCAAATACCAATATGTATAATTTTTGAAGTATGTTTTTCGACGCCCAATTCCGAATTAGAATTTCGAATGTATATGGTATTAGGTATAAATTAATAGGTAAATATATAGGTTATATTAAAGTATATATAGGTTTGGGTATTGGGTAGTTCTGCTCTTGACAGAACGTCTTTAAAGATATATGATATAAGATATGGGCATTAGGCGGAGATAATAATAAAAAAATATTTTTTCAAGTTTTACTATTTTCGTGTTTTTAACAGATAATCGAAGGATACATTTTTCTTACAAAACACTGGAATGAGCGTTTTCTTCATTGCAGACCTGCGTTAAAAATTATATAAATATTTAGATATATTATTGGTTCAAGGAGTACCTACGTACGATATGTAAGTCAATTTATTCTGATTTCAACACTGCAGTGTAAGGTATACCTAACACGTTTTTCTGCTATATATTATTTCTTTAGTAAAAATGTTCAGGAAGAAAAAATAACCACGGGGGTGGGGTTTGCTTTAAATTTCGATTTTAATCTATGGATTGTATACAACAACAAAAATATAAAACTCCACACTACACACTGCACCCTGTACACGTTTACAATTTACATTTGCCAACGTGTTATAAAAATTAATTATTATTGAGTTTTTTTTTTCCCATGATAAATTGATACAATATTACATTCCGTCAACACTTAGAACGGAAACTATACGAAACACGCACTATGCAAGTAAGTATAGTCTTGCGGGCCTATGAAACGTCTTGTATATGTACATAGTTTTAGTCTCGTACGCTTTCATATTCCCCTGCGAGCAGTCTATAGTAGGTACACCTTAAAGCCAACATTCTCGCGGCGTAAACAATTATGTCGCAGCTATTATAATAATATCTGTAGGTATGATAATTTTCTATATTATACTGTGCTGATTCAACCTGATTTCGTTTCACAGCTAGTTTGAATTTAAATTTAACTCGAGTAGTAAAATTGTTTTTTTTTTTTTCTAATTCCAGTCGCGGATACAATGCTCCGTTGCCCGACATTGGCGTGTGGTTTTGTAGAATGCACATATTATTATGAAGATATTATTGTTATTTTTTTTACAAAATTAATTTGCTCCTTAAAACACATACTAAATTGTCGACGTCACGCCGCAGACACTTCGGAAAACGAAGTATAAAATGATTACCGAGAATTATTATTTTTATTTTGCAACATCGCAGTAATCGCGTGTGTATTGAAGTCGTTAGCGACACCAATATTGATTCCATCAATTCTATCGTACGTTTTAGATTTGACATAGGTTCAAACAATATATAGGTAATATACCTGCAGTTACGCACCGCCGTTATGGTCAGTCCGGTTTTTAGGTGGGGACTTTCATTTCGTAATAAATATCATACATTGGTACTTATCCGTGTTCACGTATTCGTCGTGCACAATTATTAGAGCAATGCATTAATTTTAATACACGGACACATACACAGTATAATATGTATATAGGTACACACACAGGTACAGATATACTATATGTATATTGTTTGTACATCGAGCATGCTCAGTGCTTACCCTTTAATAATACATATTTTAAACGAATTCTGATTTTTGGAACTTTTAAACTTACCCAAGGGCCGAAGGTAAATCACTTAGATTCTTTATATACCATTTATAATCGGTTTCCTGTGGCAAAACAAAGTTATTTTTTTTCAAAAGAGTATCACCCTTCGATTGATCATCAAAGGAAATTTACGAATTAAAGGTGGCGAGCATGTTTAGTGAACCACCCTAAATATAATATTATTATAATACACCCTAGATGTAAATAATATGTATTTATTATGCACATTTTTTGGGTTTCACACTTTTTTATCGACTGGTATAAAATATTTTCGTTATAAAATCGAAAATCAAATATAAATAGACGTCAATGAAAAATCGTATATTTTATTTAACATATTTTTAATAACAGCATTTCTATATTAAGTCATACACGATGATAATAATAATAATAATAATAATAATAATAATAATAATATTAATCAATAAAATTCTATAATAGAAAATACCATTCTTTGTAAAAGCATAAAAATGGCACGCTATATCCCTACTCGTTACATCAGTCGTCGATTCAATAATAATAATAATAATAATTTATACTTAATATGTACAGTAGGTACGGCCGGCTATTAAATGCTCATTTTTTTTTTCAACTGAGGAGACTTTATTCTGTATACAGACCCTCACGAAAATATCGTTTTACAAATTATAGGCAAATAACGATATTCTCGGGTTTCGGTTTTAAGTGCGCGCGTTCGTGGTAAATTTTACGATCAGTCTTTTCTCAGTTGATCATTCTACCACGCGGTTTGAAAGTATAAAATCTCGATATGGTCGATACCACGCGAGGCATTTTTTTTATTTTTCAAACTAATAAAAATAAGTATTATCCGTGTCCATACTTTACATAATAAGTTTTTATGTCATTCTTGTGTTATTAGCCACAAACAATTATTATTGAATTAAGTAATTATTATCTCTCAACTGGTAAATATATTTGACATATTAACACATTGTTAAGAACAAAAAAAAAAATAGTAGTAATAATAAAAAATAAGAAGATTATTGAGCAAAACCGTAGTTAAATAAAATATTTATTTTTTAATACGCGTCATAATAATAATATCTACAAAAGAAAACGTAGTTGTATACTAGCGCAAGAAAAATTATGCATGGGCATTAGCTGTAGCCTGTAATAATAAAACACGTGTCGGACGAACTAAACGTACCTAGCTATTACAAATTTTCGTTTTTTTCCTATCCAACACAAATTTCATAACACTTATTACAGTGCCGTGTCATACGTTTTTTCGTATAAAAAAATAATAATAATAATAATTAAGTATATATTTAACATAAAACTGAAATTATGGTGTCAGGTCGAGTTCATATTTGGTATAATAGAAGACCTTCTCACAAATGAAACCGTGAAAAAAAAGCCAATACAATAACGCACACATTAGCGCGTTTATTTGGTTTTTTATGACACGACTGGGCTACAACAAACCAACGAGTGTTTAGTAACGACGAAAATATACGTAAAACAAAATGCCTGTGCGTTCACTCGCTATAATATATACATATTATAATGATAATATGTATATGTACAATATGACGTAAATATTTAAAACGTATTTTCTTTTTATCGTTTTTTATAAATAAAATAATATAGGCAATATCTTACACTAAAATGAACTAAAAATAATTAATAACATATTAAATCCGTAAAAAAAGAACTGTTCACGGCTGCAGCAGGAGTAGTGGTTGTAATATATGTGTTGTATGTCCGCTCGGCAAATTCTCTCGTCAAAGAAAACTGAAACAAAAAATTAAATTAAAAACCATTAATTGTTATTTTCATTAATCGGTATGGCGGTCGGAGACCAATTAGCATGCATTGTTTGGGCGTCGCCGGTATTGTTATTTTATTTTTCATGTTTCGTAATGAAATAATTATAATGTGAGAACGTTCCCAAACAATTATCTCACTTTTTCAGATACTAAATTGGTATAAGCACAAATAATAAATAAAAAATTTAATGAGTATTATATACTTTGGGCATCTATATCGCGCTATACTATAAATTAAAATAATGTATTATAATATATAAACCCGTATACGACGAATATAATGTAAGCTGTCCTCGCCGACGTCGATATATATACAGAGTGATTATATATTTAACAGCTAACATTAATGTCATATCGACATTTTCTGTTCTGGTAATCCAAAACGGAATATAAATAAATTATTTCGAAGTTTAAAACGCAATGCTATTATATATACACATAATATTATATAGGTGTATGCCTGTAATTGGCTATTATGGCGAATTATTCCATACAGGTTCGTTATTTTTCTATTGTATTTCATGTCGAGTATAATATATAAAATTCATAACGGTAATGATAAAAAATATTTTTCAGTACGTAATTAATAAAATATTATAATTCATCTGTAACAATTACAATACGTTCTCACGGAATACTGCAGCAATTTTGTATAATTTTGTTCAACGTGGGTACCTGAGTATTTAAAATTCTGTGGTTTCGGGTTTCGTGTTAAAAAAATCGGTTACAGTTTTTGTGTCCAAAAAGTGTCGAAAACATTGTATTATCGACACAATTTCTGCAAACACGCCCGTTTTCACGGTTCACGTCTCAGCCCAAAAATAAAAAAGACCCTCCTATTATATACGCTCTTGTCGATCGTGTAAATTATTGTAAACACACAATATGTAAACTACACATTTACACTTTAAGTACGACACTCGCGTGTGTGTGCGTTGCGCGTATAAACGAAACGAATATAATATAGGACCAATATTTGTGAGCGGCGGTCAGCGGCGGAGTCGGTTCGTTTGAAATCGAAAATCGCAACACAACACGATGTACAGGTGTATACCCGCGTATATACATTGCTACAATCGTAAAAATAGTATTATTGTTATTATTATTATTATATTGTGTAATTTTCGTATAAACATAATGTTTACAAAAAAAAAAAAAAAACGGTCGCGTACAATATGTGCAGAAAATTAAGAATTACGACCCGTATACGTGTATTCGAACGCGTTGCGCAAAACGGCCGATTACGTCGATGCGGAATAATAATGCGTGCGATACACACGACGTATATGATGATAATATACACTATACATAATAATATCATAATAACATGCAACGGTGCAGAGGGTGACCGACGAAAGTAGGCTAAAATAATACAATATAAGATCGTCCTCGCCGTATACGTGTATATATATAATAGCAACATATAATAGTTATATGCAGACACACGCGGGCGGGCAAGCGTGCACGCGTTACTTGCAGTAAACGCATAATAATAAATAATAATAATACAATATGTCATATAGTTCATTGTTTTGCGACGCCCGTCCGCGATCTCGTACAATATAATATAATTATAACATGACGGCGCGTATGCGCAGCATAATATAATATTATAATATTGTTATATTGCGATGTATTTTATGTTTTATGAATCAATAATAACTTTTGAAATGCCGCCATATGACTCGCGCGTAATGCGCGACAACAAAATCAATCCGAAAATGCGAATCCCACATCGGACATCGAAATATAACGATCTGCAGGTGCTTTTCGACGCATACAATACGATTTTATTGATGCGAAAACGATTTCGGGGCAACGTGTAGTCTTTTCTACTAGTCCTCTGCTGCGGATGTGTGCAGAAGTTCTGTCTGCCACCCTGTACGGGGCACCTGCGAAGTTTACGAAACCGACTCGATTATACTCAAGTCGTTCGACCTCGGCGATTTCGTAGACCAGCGGCGATACAACTTTATACGAGCATAATAATATATTATAACGCACTTTGCTCGATTTTAATTTGCTGCCAGCTTTATACCGCATCGACGTTTGAACCGATAATGCGCGCGTCGCCCAAGTCAGGTTTTTCTATTTTATTTACATATTATTAATATAATATCATATACTAAAATAATATTGCGAACGTGGTGGTAATGCCCAATAGAAACGAATAACGTTGCGCAACACTATATTATATAGAGGTGTATATACCGCGGTGACCTTAATCGTTATTGTTTTTACAATAGTCCGAAAACGGGGAAAAGTTTATTTCGTTTTTTATTGCGATTCGAGTTAATATAATCATCACGCGCTACAGACGTTGAGAAATCAAATCATGTCTGGCCCACGACTGTTACAGGCGAGTGATATAATAATATATTGTCAAGTGTTTTTGTGAAGGTATATCGTAATATAACGAATAATATCGCAGTAAACTCGGTGGTGGTGGGTGGTCGCCACAACTCGGTGCAGAAAATCAAATTTCGAACCAGTATAGTTATTTTAGTATTTATAGAGTTTGAATGAGCGGAGAAGTGGACCAACCTTTTGCCGAGTGTCATTCCACTCCGCTCATCTAAACTTACAGCCCATTAAAATTTCACTATTTGATTATATTATATTATTAATATACTCGTTCACAATTTCATTGCTACAGTCTATAAATATTCAGATTTATTTTCTGAAAAATGTTCTACTTGGAAATATGAAATAAAAATACGTGTTGTCATTAAAAAATGTCAAAAACCACACACACTACGAACCGTTGTCTTGCGCTATACGATGGTTTTAAACGAGTAGTCGTTATTATAAATAATTTATCGAGATTTTTTGATTTTGGTTTCTTCAAATTGTTCGTACGTATTCAAACATAACGGCGTTTACCGTTGAACGCGGTTGTTGCGACTTGGCTCGTGCTCCAAGTCCTACACTCAACCATATAATATTATATGGGCATGAATGCATGATATATTTATATATCATTAAAATATGTGACCAAATAAATTATCATATTATATGCAGTTATAACATTATGTGGATACGGGCGCGACGACTGTTTTTTGACGTTTCTGAAAGAGAACGTGGGAAAGTCGTTTGCATAATACGCGCACCGCATAGATATATGTATCGTATATGAATTAGGTTTAATATTATAATAATAACATCAAGTGCGCGTCTTTTTGCATTATAATATAATATTTTATGGCTCTCTATTTGCTGCCGACGATAGGACGCGTAATGGACGTAATGTTTGCATTGACGAGGTGTAGACGAGTATATTATATACCACCTGTAACGTCGCCCACGATGATTTATAATGTTATGTGTTTCGTATAAATCATAAAAATATTATGATCATAATATTTTGTTGCCACTCCAGATGCGATATAATATAGGCGATATTACATGGCCGCCCTTTTTGCGTTATATATAATAAATTATAGTCGCCACGTCAGTTTGGCGTTGCATCGAAAACCGCTCGCGTATAATAATAATTAATAATAATATAAAAATGATTAGTAACGATGACGACAACGTCGGTCGGAACAGCAAAACCGATTGTGTACTACATGTATATAGTATATGTAATAAAATATTTTAACACAGACAAGTATAGGTATATAGATATATATTTCGTAAAATATATAGTATTAAGCGACTTAGCCGAAGGACGTCATCGTCGCGGTCATTTGGGCCGGCATATAAACAATGAC
This sequence comes from Acyrthosiphon pisum, assembly GCF_005508785.2. Lineage (NCBI taxonomy): Eukaryota > Metazoa > Arthropoda > Insecta > Hemiptera > Aphididae > Acyrthosiphon > Acyrthosiphon pisum. Next base: position 13,147,982 of record NC_042494.1, on the reverse strand, counting down.
GCGTACCAATATAATATAATACCGTAAAAATTACCGTTCGTTGTCTACAAATATATATATATATAGATATATTCTTATATCAATAATACGCGCAATAATTAGAACGCGTACTCGGGAATCGTGTCGGTAGCGACGTGCATAAAGTAAATGCGCATCTTTTTTTTTTTTAACGAAACTACGCCTATTTAGAAAATAATAATAATACAGGTACCACGCAGAAATAATGAAAAATTTTTCGATTTACGACTGTAAACTCAAAATTAAAAACGTCTATACACGAGCAATATATGACATGACACTTATATGGATGCGACCGTATATTGGACGTGAATTATGGTCGTGGTCGATCGAACTGCCGCCGATAGGTATAATAATATTTAACTTACTGCTTAGAGATAATAAAAAGTTGCACCCATGCATGTAAGTGGTGCACTGGCGCAGTGACCACTGATGGTGATAATAATATTATTATCAATTCGAATTTTCACTACCTGTACTATAGAAAGCAGAGTATAACATTATTGTACCATCGTTATTTCTCGGAACCGAAATAGGTACCAAAAAACAATTTCATATACCGTCGAACAAAAATGAAGCGGTGGGCTGCAGTGTGCTCGTGAAGATATTGTTGAAAAATTCAAAAACCCGAGTAAGATTTTGGCACTTTTCAGATTTCCTGTTAAGCTGGTTAGGTACAAACAAATAACAATAACGATTTCCCTGTGTAATATGTATCAGCTCCTGTGTGCCTAACCTAACCTATAAACCGGGGGTAAAATATGACTAGGAAAATCGTACCCCCCCCCCCCCCCCGGTAAAATTAACCGGGTGGTTATGTGGGTTACGGGGGAATGCTGGCACTTGCGATACAGTAATATTATATCGTCACCGCCGACGGATATCGGTCGCATGACTAGTTTTTTTCTCGTTGAACAATATTTTCACGGGCCAGGAGGAATGTCACGTTTAATACTATAATTATGCACAACATTTTTTTATTAAGCATAATTATTGTATAATATACGATTGTGTAAATCATCTACGCCGACAATCGCAGAGTCTTAAAATATCATACAGGTATAATACCGTATAAAATATTATTGCGTATCAGGTGTGCACAAGTAGGTAGGTGCCGTCTGATCGTATGTCACGATTTGATATTGAAATCGACTGAAGATTGTACGCGTGTCGGGGACTGTACAACGGTGATTTTCACACGAACGATCGCGCGATTATTGCCTTAATATGTATGTAAATATTATGCTACACGGCGGCGTCCGTTTGACCGGTCGAAGGCGGCGGAGGGGGAGGTGTCCAATAGCCCAATACAGTTTACCACGTGCCAATAAAATATTATTATTTATTGCTCACTTCTGTTTTGCACTTGCCGGCCGTAATTATGTTATCTACACGAAAACGCGCTCGACTCATTGCTTAGTACTATACCCGAACCCGGATTGAGATAATTTTGGGCCCGGGGCTAAATAGTAATAATAATATATCCACTATCGATAATATATTACATAGGAAACGTGCAGCTACCCGCCGAGTGTCCCCACTATTGTTCGATATCCGTTTTGGGCCTGGGGCCATGGCCCCCCTTCAGCATCTTAATCCACTGGCCTGGTACTACCTATCGCGTTACGTAAAAGTCTAATAATAATGACTTTTTTACTGACGGAAATAATTCCTATTACAAAAATAAAAAAACATAGCTGATCAATATGTCTACGCGTAGCAGAGAAGTTAAAAATAGACACCTATCTAAAGAAACATCCAAGAATTATATAGTTATTAAATACCCATACAGAATTGAAAAAATATAAAATAATAGTAAATTGAAATAATAATAATATATACACATATTATTATCATGGATATATCTTATATGAGCATGTCATCGTATTGAGATGGAAATATTGTTGCACATCTCGTCACATGATTTATTTTTACGTTTAAAAGTTTGCATTTTTGGGGGGAAGTCGTTTTAGAGTGCAGTCTCCACCTGTATGTACCTATATATGTACATATTGCAGCTCGTATAAAATATCGGACGGGGTGTCGGCGTATATCGAATGGTTACGGAATTTCGACGCAAATTATGTCCTAACCTACATTATAATGATGACGCGCGCCTGTTTCGTCCGACATACTCTCATCTTTTATATTAAACAGTTTATTCACGGTTTTCCTCTCTGCTGTCACGTGAGATTTCCTATATAACCACGACTACGATCGAATTCCCCTCTTCCTCCTTGGCCCACCCAACAGGCAGCTATATGTCACACCGGCAAAACGTCAATTCAATCGACGCGCAATATTTTATATATAATATATTATTATATTAATAACGTGTAATAAATATTATATACATATATTATATGATATGACACCGTGAGACGAGGATATCCGACGTATTGGCAATCGGAATAAAGCCACTGAAAATTTTACCAGAATAATTAATAAATAAGTAACCATAATGTAATACTAAGATAGGTACGCAAAATAAAATTCCTTACTTTTTGACGCAAATATGTCAAATTAACTGTATAAAAGAGATTTTTTTTAATTTGTCATTAATTATAATATGTACCTACTGTACTTAACTATATTTAAGTCTGAATATTTGTAAAATTACTTATTATACATATATATTTTTTTAGCGTTTCAATTTTACAATACACTAAATTAATAATTATTTATAGTAATTTTTCAGTAACTTTTTTTCGGCATTCATACGTGTTATATAGGTAGTGCAATAAAGTACGTCGATCTGCGTACAGCGTACGAACATTATTGTATTTAAATGCATTATTGCAGTAAAACGAAACGACATTAAGGTAATGTTCTAAAAAAGACGCGGATTTTGTAGGTTTACCTATTACTAATTACTATAACGCAACAAGTAATAACACGGAGGAGTTGAAATATCTCTGAAGTCAACTACAGCGGATGTGCTGGAACAACTATGGGATGAACTGGACTTTATTGTTGTTCGTGTAAGCAAGTCAGTCATATAAAGACCATACTTAACAAGACATAGACTAATAATCTCTAATATTATATTATTTTGTTTAATGTGTCAATTATCACTCCAAAGTGGACTTATTAATAATACTTAAAATATATAACCATTTAAAACCGGTTGAATAATTTTAAATACCTAACCAACAGACAACAGTATATTTACGTTCGGTATATATTATTATATATTTGCGCGTTTGTTGTACGTATACGTATATATTATTATTATAATTTATAACAATAATAATAATATAATATCGTAGGTCGTTAACTCACACGCGTGCGGTCAATGATGTTTGTTTGACGATTGTTTTTTTTTTCATTTCACGGCGAAGGATTTCTTATAGACTTACAGTTCAAACGTTTCAAATACAAATAGCCGGACGACCGGACGTAGCTGGTCCGTATGTATATAAGGCGTATGGTATAATATTATATTGTATTATTACATCCGGTTTTTGGCCGGACTTATGAGCATTTACACGATACGAATGATTAATGAATCTACACTCCCGTCGACTCACACGCGCGTGCAAATTAGCACCTGCTATACTAGATAATACTAATACCTAGGTAATTATTTTTGAATTGTCGCCTTGGTCGATTCGTATATCATCGAAAATTTTATTGAATTTTTAATCGCGAGACGTCATCGGAAGCAGTGCTGCAGGATAGTATTCTTTCATCTCCGTCGCTTATATGTATAAACTATATAATAATATATTACACACGACACATACGCAGGACGTGTCCGTGAATCGTAATTATGCAGTTTTATTATTATGACGATGAAATATATTATTATATAATATTATGTGCGATAATGCTTGCAATATTTTCTGGGGCGAACATCCGTCCGGTATCGATAACGTAGATATACTCGTCGGACGTCTCACAGTGCACTCATCAGGGCCTAAAATTAAGATATTTTGCTACTGCACACCTAATTCCACACCAAAATATTTTTAAATAATGCACATGCCACATATAACTTCATTGCATAATTTATTGTTTTTGCTATTTATTAATAATAAGTTGTAATAAATACACTCTAAGACAATCTTATATAAAAGTCCTTGATACCTATATGGCTTTATTACTAAACATTTTAAAATTAAAAACGAAACATCTTGGGTTAATATCCTTATTATATTATAAGCTGCCCAGAATATGGTGTAGTCGGTATTATTTTTAGTGTCTTCAACAATCAATATAAAAATTTGGTTGGCGTTAATCTTATAATAATAAAAAAAAAATAATAAAAAATATTAAATATTAATCAAATAAAAATTTAAAAAGCTGAAAATAAGTATTACACACTTTTAAATTTGCAGTTGCACATTTAATATTAGCTACTGCACACAATTTTAGGCCCTGGCACTCGTCGGCGTACGATTTATGCATTCACAAATCACGAAACCAAATTTTGAGAGCCAACAAAAGTACCGCAATATAACTTTTCAACGTAGTTTTTAATGATTTCGAAAATAAGTAAAAGGATTCTAAACAATTAGGTATTACGTAAAAATATTTGTTGGTTTTTAAGTCTTAAAAATTGGAAATCACGATGCGATTGCGCATAATATTATACAACATAAATACTATTATTGTGATAAAAAACGTATTTGCGCATAACAAAACGTAAAAAGAAAATATAATCGAGTCAGTACGTTTACATCAATACATCATCCTATATAGCTATTATAGATATATCGGGTATATAATATACACTATTTGCAATACTACAGCTGTGCGCCTAATGGGTCACTGGTCGGCACAATTCCGTCCTCGGGACCTTGTCACCGGCAATCATCCGTAAAGTAATCTATATAGATATATTGTAAATATTATATTGTGCTATTATCGTAATGGCTTGTTAAAACGTATCACTCTCTCTCTCTCTCTCTCTCTCTCTCTCTGTATAAATATATATATATATATATATATGTTTAAACAGACTTGCACCCTGGTTTCGAATTTTTATGATATAGGCCGGTGCGGTTTCCCGGTGCGGACCGTCGCACGAGTAGGTCACGAAAGGAAAATCGTCGTGGAGTTTCCCAGTCGACCGCGTCGCGCATTCCACCATTTTCCATAAGGAGACAATAAAATATAATAATATCGGGTATTATATATTATAGTAAACGCATTATCTGTGGCAGTGGCGGCGATCGTTTCCGCTGTCATGTCGACGTCGTCGGTACAGCGATCCCGCACCGGTGCGGTGTGTAACGGTACATATACGTCGTATACCTATTTAGGTATAGGTAGCTCCTACTTAGCGCCGCGCTATATATAGGTAGGTACACCGCGCTCAACGTGACCCGATACTGTCGTAATGTCGTAAATACAATACCTATTATATTACTTATATTACTTATAGGTATACATCCGGCGCGTATACAGAGTGATTCACCAAGCATGCGTTCCTCACCCTCGGTTTTTCTTTAATATAGATTTTAATTCAAATTCTGATAAGGACCTAGTTTTAAAATATACTAGCCTATTCAGATTTTTTTATCTATTTTTTTTAAACTTTTTTGAAAAGATTTATGTATTCTAAACAAAGTTTGATCGCGTAGGTAGTATGATTTCTATAAATGTGTGTACGAAGTATAATATAGATCCGTGATAATGGGTTCGGAAGATATATGGAGACAATGCATATTATACATTAAGCTAATAGACGGAGCATCCGAGAGGTTGCAATTATATATTGTACAGATATAATAACCAATATTGTAAAATCAAAAAATGCTACTGCGCATGTGCACTGTGCAGTGTACATTATACACCAAGATCAGCGCACTCACGTCAGACCGCGCTGGAACTACTTAATAATTTACAATATAAAAAAGATTTGTTCTCATAAAAAAAAAGGTGATTGTCACAAGACTCTCCGTAAACGGTATAAAAATCTGAATAATTAAAAATATGGTACCTAAGTGTACAAGAATTCCAAAAACCAGAATTTGAATAAATTCATTATAAAATAAAAATGGGGATGAGCATGCGGATGAATCACTTCGTAGGTATATATGTATTGAATTACGCATTTAAAATGTTAACCTGAACAATTTTAAACTGTATAAGTATTACCAATCATATTATTATATAATCATAAAGACTGATCAGCTGTTCCGGATAATCTCGCATTGCGTATTTACAGCGCATAATTTAAGAATTGCTGTTTTTCAAGCGCGACGCTTTGTATAATAATAATAGATATACTCGTCTTTTGTTTTCCGGCAATTTTCTTCACGCGCGCACGTTGGCCGTGCCCAATAATAAATAATACCACCTACGTGTTACTATACCATGGTCGTTGTCACAGTTCCGCCGTTGACCAAGAAATACGACATGCACGGCAACCGTGCCTATACTATGTACAGGGTACATTATTTTATCGCGTACCAGACTTTTAGTGTGTACCTTCATAAATACACGACATTTTTCAATTTTAAGCACATACGCCGACGAGTGATAACCACTATGAGTATAGAAATTTAAAGTAGTACGCACCTAGAAAAATATGTTATGAATTCCTCGCATTTCCTATTGCAGCGTATATCGCTTGGCGTATACGACGACAAAATCATCCTGTAGGTATACACTGCACTTGGATATTATAGTTGGGCATGTTTAAATGTATACATAATATATTAAATTTAAGTAGTGTATAGTTTTCCACTCGAATAATCGCCGCGCCCGTTGTTCAGACATTTCACATTACATATTTACATGTACCCATGTATATATTATATATATATATATATATATATAATATATCGATTATTGACATGTTCAGGTTCGCGGCCGTGATTAACTCGCGTACGTGCTCATTATTTGTGCACGAGAAAATTGTTTTTCAAAAACGTATATGTATGTATGTAAAAAAAAAACGTAAACTCGGCACGATATAATAATATACATCTGTGGTTATCTTTTACGCGGTGAACGAAATTGATGCACGTGGGATCTCCGGAAGGGATTACTAGACATTATAATATATATATATATCATAATAGGTTATAGTAAGCCCCCCCCCCCACACACACACACACACACACAATTTTGCACATTTTCCCCCGCCTGTATTTAGTGCGTTATGGCATTTGTACGAATTCGTTACAAAACGTTTGCCTCCCAAAAGGAAAAACTATGTTTTGCGCAATAATATAATTTCTGTATATACGTTCTCGACAACGTGGCGTATTATTATGGTCGAAATGACGGTGCACCATACGTTTACACGTTGCATTATTATGATTTATGGAAGTTGCCTCGTATATTCGACGCAGATCGCGGTTTTCGCTCGTTCTGGTTTTTGTCCGCGCTGCCCGATGTTATAAATACGAATAATTTTCTCTCGGTTTCGACGCGTGGGCCTATACCCAAAGCTGCATGTGTCCTCGTGGTCGACTCCGTTTACGGCAGTCGCTGTTATAATATACAGTTAGATAATAATGTATTATATGTACATTTACCGCGACACCTGACGTCGATCATTATGGCGATAATCATTACGGACGCGGTGACGGCGGTGATTCCCGCGGAGTACGATCTCGGATGAGAAAATTATAGCCGTCATGCACCCTAGTTTTGACGACCGCTCGATTTTGAAAATATAAATCTTCGAAAATCGCACGGTCCTTCGTCACGTCGTAGTCATATAATAATATGCATAACGTCGCTCGCACGAGTATTACGGCGTACAAAATAGCGCGCGCATAACGTCATGCAGTAATTATCAGATATACATGTATAGCCGCGGGTAAAGACTAATGACTATTTGCAACTAATTAGCAGCTGAAAATGTCGTGTCATTCGTTCTGTATAGTATAATAATATGTAATTATATTATGCGACTATGCGTATACGAAATACGTACGGAAAACCACAAACAACTATATAAAAAACAACAAAGTTTTTGATTTGCAAACAATTCTGCAGGCACGTTTTTTTTGTCTGGTGACTTCAACAAATTTAGTGAATAACATAATATTATATACATATAATATTAATAACGTAACGTGACAGCAGAATACACGTTTTGGTTATTTGCAAGCCGTTTAAACACAAATCGTTTATTAAGCCGACGCGTCGTCGAATACGTCAAAAATAAATACGTCAGCATTACTAACGAATAACGACCGGAATCCACAAAAAGGGCGAAAATAATTAAATCCACAGCCCGATGAGGTCTGTTTGTGGACGGTCGATTTTCTCTAAACGTCCCTCTCTCTCATCTCTCTCGCCCTCCCCCTTATGGCTCTTTGATTAGAAATCGATATAATATATACTATATATCATATTTATGTGCGTATTATAGGTATAACATACCATCATCCGGGGAACTAATCATTCATTGTTTTCAAAACGTGTTAAAACAAATGGGTCGTCGCCGTAATACACGTAGAATCATACGGCAGCGGTATGCGCCATAAAAAAAAAAACCACCGCGACCGCGTGCGCAATATTGTATAGAAAGCAGTGGGCAAATGAGACACCTCATCGCGGGAAAGGCGATGAGAGAAATAGAGACGGATGTCAACCGAGCTCGGCGAGCGTTTCGCGGATTTACCTTAAAAGGTATGTATTATTATTATATGCGTATATAATAGGTACCGAGGATCGTTGTAGATTAAATGTATTTATTATTGAGGTACACATACCGTGGAGCGACTTTTGATATCGGAATTCGCGAGTCGATGGAATTGATGGCGGGCGCGAGAAGACGTACGTTCGGATCGTACACGATGTACCCATATATCGTAACCTATATATTATACATAAATATAATATAATATATTAGGTATATTGTATTTGATTTCACCGACGACCGACATACCTAAACAAACACGCAGGTGCGATAGCAATAATAATATAAACACATGTGACGTATATATATATATAGGTACTACTGTGCAGTAGCGGTGGACAATATATCGTTTGTTGTCGTATCTGTTTCATATTATTATATTATACATTTTGACTCGTACCTATATACAGGCACATGTGTGACACGGTTTTACGTTTTAATTTCGTATCGCGTATGATACGAGTATATAATATGAAGCATAATAATAATAGTATGTGAAGAATATATTTTTGAAATGCGATACATACGCGTTGTTCAGTGTGCACGGTGCATGTGCAGTGCATGCGTTGTTATTGTTCGGTTAAAAATCGTAAAGGTACGCGCACGCATCAGCTATAGTCCTGAAAACATTCAAATCGTGAACAGACGTTCGTTAAGCAGAAATTAGCGGTATAACATAATAATATTATTGTAATGGGTGTTTTACGAACATTCCTTGCGTCAGCTGTGCACTGTGTGGTCAAGGACGATCCACGACCTCACCCGGCAACTTTTTGTACGTATCCGCATCGCCGTTTAAATATAATATAATATAATAAACTCGCGTATAATGTGCGACCGCTCGACTAAAACGTCTTTAACACATTTTTATGCGCACGCGATTTCGAAAAACAGTACCTATAGGTAAACAATGCAATACATTAACAGGACAAAAATGCAAGGCTTGTATAGATTCGTACCGGTACCGCGGTCTTATCTCTGCGCACGGGTATTCGAAAGTCAAACTTGGTTCGCTTGGAAAAGGAATTGTACGAAAACATTTTTCGCCTTGGATCTCTTACCCTCGCCGTTATTTATACGCATGACCTGCCTAAACGGGGTCATCAAGACGTCATGTCACAGAACTGCATGCGTGCATATTATACTTATGTAATGTGAAATTCAGATTCATGGTCGGTCTAGTCGTAGATTAGTATATTATTACAATAAATAAACCTAAAGTGAGCCTATACTCATTTCTACTATATTACAGGCTCTCCATAAGCTACTACGGTTACAGTATATTGTTGTATATTGGCACTCATAATTTCGAAAACTGCCCATCAACATATTAAATGAAAACATTTTTTTTAATAATTAGTCGCTGAACGCAGTGGCCCTACCTAACCTGCTACCTCCGTTCCTAAACATATAAATCGGAAATTCCATCGAAAAAAAACGATAGAGTCCAAACGTATAAATAATAATTTTTTTTTACGGCATGGATAATCACAGGTTATAGATCGATAAATATTCGCCGATAGCGACTATCGATCGCGGTATATCGTAATATAATATAATGAATTGATGCGCCCATTCTCTAATAGTTCAGAAACGCCCGTCGATGTATAGTACATTATTTTATGATATTAAAATAAAATATTTACGCACACACATTACGCCCGTCTATATATTATAATACAGTGTATTTTATAAATTGTAATTAATATATTTTACTCGTCGCGAGTTGTGTGTCGGAATGTCGGCCGAGCGGACGTGCGGACGACCTGCTGAGGACAGTGCGCGCGGAGAGGGCGTTTACCGCTCGCTGCAGGAGGATCACTGGACTCGGATATTCAGGACGACAACGCGCGTAGTAAACGGTTGAGTACGCGACGGGACTCGCCGATATTATGGTACCTCGGTGGTTATAATGCGTATAATAAAAGTTCAATATTATACAATCAAAACCACTCAAATCCGTTACGATTTCAGTTGCTACTGTAGATATGTCCGATATTTGATATCATATCTTTTAGTGAAAAAAGAGTAATAGTATAGGTTACCAAAGCCACCACCTATTTTATATAAAAATGTTTTATTGCGTACGTAATACATTCTGTTTTACCATTTCAAATGTCTACATTATGTGGTTTTACAGATCGAAAAGAATAAACAGTATAATATCGATGAAATATTGTTTCCTATTAACTTTCTAGATGAGTACGACATTTAATATTGATATTTATCGTCAGAAGTAAATAATTCCAATTGAAGTGTGTAGGAGGAAAATATTCACTTGAGTGTCAAAATATAAACCTTTAGTTTTTATAAACATAATATGTATACCTACATTCTACACCGTGCAGGAGTTCACTATATTAAATATAATAAAAAGTATACAAATTTAAGGATTTGAACATTTAATGTGGGTAATTACATAAAATGCAAACAAATTTTAGCTTAATTAGTTATATAAAATGATAAAGTAGTAAGAATAGTTTCATTATACGTAGAACGGCAGAAGTCTATATAAGCTGTGCTCATAACTGCGGCGAGGATTAATAAATAACACTGAGAAAACCTCCCTAAGTCCCAGACGTGAAGTTTATTTTGAAGATTTTAAATATCTTTTATAGTTCTATTACTAGGTATATTTTAAACTTAAATCCTTTAACCAATGTAGTATATACACTGAGGTGTTTCATGAGGCATACATGGACGGTCACCGTGCGCAACTTCCTTGTGGAATGTCTCGCATGTAAATTTAGATTTTTTTAATGGAATATTTATCTGTTGCCGGTTGAAACGTGGTGGGAAGAAATTAAAATGGCATCAGAACATACGAATATAGGAAACTATACTCAGGTGCGAAAATTAATATTTTGCTTCCCAAAACACGCTCACCATTTACTTATCCATTGTAAAATATTATGTAGTTATAAAGGTTATAAAAGTAATACAGTATTTACAACGCGAGGTTTTTAAAAACTATTTGCGGTGAATAAAAATCTCCTCAGGTCAAACGACGTGTCAAACTTATGGTGCTTGATCGGAAGAAATATTTATTACATGTATATATATTATATAACCTATAGCGACGTTTTATTTTTTTTTTTGTACTACATTTTCCGTCATTTGCACATATACGACAATTATCATTCGTTCAGCAGTCGAGATAATTTAATTTTCATTTGCGATTTTTTCCCTCGAAGATTCCACGACTACAATATATAGATACGTATTTTTTATTAAAACAAATAGTAATTTTTGTGTTCAGTCAGTCTGCGTCCATTTTCATTCATTAAAATGTATTCTGTCAAATGTGCATTGTTAAAAATGTCAATGTCACGCAAGCAGACCGAATAGAAATGCATAAGTGAAGAATCTAAGAACAGCTGACGGTCATATATAGTTGTATGTTATTTATCAGTTATTTGACTCGCTCATAGGAGAAATAAATAGTGCATTGATAGACGGTTAATAGACGTATGTACTGTCCAACTTGCAAAACGTATCATAACCAAAGTCAAAATTTAAAAGTTCGCAAAGAAATCTGTCGGAATAATCGACGAAAATCAACGGCATATTAAATATAATACATATTTCATATACTCGTGTACTCAAAGACACGGAAAAGGATTAAGATTTTATACTTTATATAGTCAAATAGAACTGGACATTGTAATTCAATCGATTTTTGATATTATTAAGATGAAAGTGCAAAGGCAAACAAAAGTTCATATTATTATACACTTGTAATTTTTATACATTCGTACTCCCGACGCTCATAGGAAAATCATGGTACAAAATTTCGATAAAATGGTTTTTCTTAATTATTTTCCTTACTTTCAAAATTCGCCACTTTGTAATGGGTTCATCCAATTCACCGAACCGAAATCCAAGACGGAATGAAGACAGTCAAGACAGGCCTAACAATAGCGTTGAAAACAACAATTATTTAATAACTTTTAGGCAATGTTTTTATAAATATTCAAAAACTCTCAGATTGATACACAACGACTTCCGGTATATTGTATAATAAATAATAGATCCTTATAATTTTATAAATGCAAATATCTTAGGTTTTCAATAATTTTGGTATATTTCATGACAGGTATTACGCATTTCAAATCATCGTTTTAAATAATAATTTATATTATATTGTGTTAGATTTATATAACCATTGGCAGTTTGTTATTTATATATTTCACATTATGTTTTTGGTTGTACCTCGGAAAAATTTGTCGAACGCGAACATGAAAGAACACTATAGTAAAATTACTCAGAGTATTAGGAATTGATTTATCTTATTGTTATGTGTACTTAGAGCAATATGCGTACATTGCTCGCGCAGTACCTACGATATATTATAATAATTTAAACCAAATTTTTTTCTAGTGCATAATATTTGAGTTTCAATTTATAACAGTATATTTTACAATATTATATCCGCTTTAATCGTTTATTATTTGGGGACATAGTACGTCAGTTTATTATTTAAAACCATATTGGCGTTCGGTTAAACTAAAAATCATTATCGGAAAAAACTAAATAAATCATATATAAAGAAATAAAAAAAACACATACGCTACATGGAAAAAAAAAATAAAAACCATGCTATGAGTATATTGTTCGAACTTAGAACTATAATACGAAACACAATATAATAAAAGAAAATATACCGGTTCTGCATATATATAATATATAGATAATCGCTCGAGTATGTAATAAAAAATTGTATCGATTTCAACGAAACGCGCATGAAGCGATCCATATGGGCTTACCTGTAAGTACCGCAAGTAGGGATAATGTCCGTCTCTGGGTTTTGGTACACAATGTGCATTTATACAACAAAATTATATTATAATTCGCACACGCACATTATAATAGCGAATACGAATATTGTTATACCTACGACTTGTATTCATATAAATGCCCGTGCACGCCAATGGCCGCCGAGTCCTGTTATAATGTTAGATCATGTCATATACCTAACAACCTAACCTATAGGTACGTGTGAGTGCATTACGAGCCTTCTTTTCGCGTACATCACACACACACACGCACACACATAATGTCCATATAAACGGACAAACGCGCGTTAAACCGCAAAATCGTTTGATTATTCGTAACGCACTGTAACGCATCATTTTTTTATCCTCGTCTCTTTTTTTATTTAAGACACATTATAATAACGTATTGTATTATACGATTATTGCAGGCGCAATCTCCGCGGCGTTCTTCTAATAATATATGATATAAACGCGGCAGTTTTTTAATCCTTAGCCGCGCGTCGGTGTTTTTGACATCGCACACATCGTGCCTATCGTCACAATATAAGTATACTAAAGCTGCTACGTAGGTATGCGTGGTGTACCTCGTGGTCTATGATACTGTGTATTCCTATGCAGAAACGAGTTAAGTATCCGAGGTAAGCGGCACGCCTAATAATGTGATCGGCAGACTGCCACTCATTTTTGATTTTTGTGTTTTTGAAAAGATTGTTTTTATAATGCGTAGTTTGAAGTGTTGATAACACAGCATTTTTTAAAACTAATAACCTTTGTTTTACAATCGTATAAGCCGGTATTACTTTTCGTTTTCAAAATGTTTGGACGTTTGGTGCATCATAAATATTGAATACATTGAACGAATTTTTGTTTTGTTAATATATGCCATTAAAACTAAGATATATTATAGGTAGTGAAAAGTGAAACGGGTAAGGTAGTACTCCGATAAATATGTGGTTTTCACTGTATATACTTGAGACTTGTAATATCATTTCGATTTTAATTCCTTTTGCATCAAAACATATTTGTTTCATTCGTGATTATTCCACTTCCAATATTCATATCTCACTATTACTTCTGAAGGTACGTTAGAAAGTAAAATAACAGACATAAAAGCTCAACATATGTATTGTTTAGCCCTCGGTTACTTCAACATTTTAATTTCACCTCTTCCTTACCCATAATATACTATCTATAAAATATAAAATAATGTTCGTTTTGGGGAAATTTGGTTGTTGATGTAATTGTAATTTAGGTTGTGCAAGTTTGAATACTTCGATTCGTATATTTGGGCTAGTAAGGGATACCCTGAACAAGGTATACACTTTGAACTGCCACGCTATACTCTGCATGGTAGATTGCTGACCTTTTCTCCCGAAGAATCACCCTCATCCAGATTGGTAATCATGTCGACCCGTCTGTGTTATATTTCCAGACAGAGCTCCGGATATTAGAGTAATAGATTTTCTTTCCCTAGGCTGGTAAACGGAAAATCCACGATTATGGTTAGTTTTAATATTTGGGGAAAGTAGAAACAAGAAATTATATACATTATATATGTTTAATTGTTTTTCTGAAATATATCCCTTGTATAGTATGTATTACTTCGGATAATAATATATAATATTATTATGTTAACACTGTTCGGTTACTATATTCCAATCTTTATGAAAAAAAATCGTAAACCACTATACGACAAGAAACGTCGTTTTGTTAGAACAGTAAAATATATTATAAAATCCATTTTTTTTCTTTCGAAAAACACACAAATCGACTTAAATAAGAAGTATAGTGTAGGCGTGTAGCCGGTTAAATGGATCGCTCCGTATACATATACCGGTCCGACGTATATTATTGTTTACATATTACTATACTATATTATGCCCATATAGGTACATGTCTTATTATTGTTACTTGACTCCCGCGGCAACAGCGCTCGTTCACGGTCCACTGATACCCCTGAGCAGTGGCCCCAAGGAATACCGTGGCATACACACACACACACACACACACACACACACACACACACACACACACACACACACACACACACACACAGACACACACACACAGTGTCCGACGATACGTCCGTCGTCTGTTAACGCGTGAACCATGTATATGCACCACACATAGTATCACGCATTGTTTTCTTGCGTCCATCTCCGCGAGTCTTGGCTGTTGCAGGCCGTGTGGAGGGCACCCCAGAAAAATAATACAATGCACAAAAATGGTGGACGCCCATTGTGTAAAACGACCTGTGTGCGTGCGTATACACAAACACATACGCCTATATATAATATATGTATACGCATTTATATACCGGGCGGTATACCTACTTCAAGTATATAGAATATATACTATATATACAGTGTGGCTATAAATAGTGTCCCAGTTTTTAACACCGACGCGCGCCCGAGTCAAGGTTAGAAAGTCGTAAGTCGAGTACCTATATAATAAACAGGTAGTGTATGGGTATATTATCTACCTGTGCGGTGTACACCGACGAGACACACCTGGCGCTCTGCTGCCCGGGTTGATTCATTCAGTGTTTGATGTGTTGTACTGGTGCGTTTGTTTACGTACAATATAATATTATAGCATAATACTACTGCAGTGGACACCTGCAGGAGTGCAGGGGTTAAATGGAATAGGTTAAACTCCGTCATAAAAATCACTCATCATCCTATACTGTTCCAACTGGTTCCCATACGTACAAACAGGTAATATTTTGGAGATCTGATTATTGTGATTTTCCACCAAAAATTTGTGTAGAATTTTCAACTACTTCAGAACGAACTTTATACTGTTGAAAATAGAAAATCGCTTGTTGGAAGACTTGATATTCATCGCAGAATTGTATGTCACTATATGGATTGAATAACGACACAAACGTGTTAATCATATACATTGTGGATACTCTAAGGTCTGTGTAAAATAGGAAGAGATCTGTTGTCGGTTATAACAATTTATCAACTATATTCGAAAAAGTTAAGTTTAATAACATACTTCAATTATTAAAATTAAAGTTCATATAAGAACTACTTCGCATGCTATACCTATGTATACTACCCGGGAACCAGTTCACTAATGTGGGAACCAACTTCTACAAAAAACGTCAAAACTATGATATTTCGCGGTGAACATGGGTGGAGAGGTTTCCGGGAATTAGTAATTCTCGAGTGTACTGCCGATACATATCGTGTGGTCAAATTCTAAACCGAAAACAATGGTCCAAAAATACATTAAATGATTTTTTAATTCGCTGCACTCCCAACAATATTATATATTTATAAATGGGCGCATAACTCGTTCACAATAAAAATATCGTAACTGACCGAAATTTACCAATATGATATTATTATTTTCACTCCATTCTATAACGATTCGTAACGATTTTCTTCGTTGTTGTCTCGTCCTTCAGTTTTTTTCAATTTTATTTCATTTTTTATATTTATAATTTTCGTCTCGGTGCTCGTACAGGCACCGCTTTATACATTGTCTTTCGTTACACGTATACAAACAAAAGAATTGAGAGTATATTTTATTATGTATACGACGTATATATAATATATAAATAAATATATATATATATATATATGCATATAATGTATTGATGTTGTATACATAGATATCAACACACAATCGCCGGAACTACTAATAATTAATAATGAAGAAAAAAAAACATCCCGTTAGATTAATATGGCAATTTTATTTTGCCGAGACGACTTTTTGAACAAATCCGATCCGTGAAATCCAGACTTATTTTCAAAGTTACCTAATAAGGTATATTATTATAAGTCTGCAGCAGCCCTCAGATTTCTAAAATCAATTTTAAAATATAAATACTCAGCGGTTTTGTTGCCAACAAGGCGTAGGTGTATAATGTGCAATTTATTATATTTGCATTGGTAAATTTGTTTGTAATTTTGTATGCATTCCAGATAATGACTAATGGATGATGTTATGGAATACCATCTGCGAGTATGTACCCAAACAATAATTTATATTTTATAATATTCATCGCTCGGAAAAAAAATCATCACGTATTTCTTCTTCGATTTTTATTTTTTTACTACAGTATAAAATAATAATATGTACATTGTACATACTACCTACACACATCTTCAGCGTAAGAAACAATAGAGGCTCCGTCAAGGTCAAGACGATTTTTTTTGTTTCGTAACGGATGATGTTACCCACTGTAGCGTATAAAAGTCCAAACAACAACAGCATATCGTTGTTATATGCACTCGCACAAAAGTAATGTTTGATTAGGTCTCTGCACTATAGGTACTCATCACAGTAAATATAATATAATAGCGTAACAGTCGTAACACTTCGGTACATTATAATAGCACGCATGTTATATATAATATGTACTCGATTAACAACAACTTTTTATTCATTATAAATATATTCCACAATCTGTAAGTTAAACTGTATACACAATGAGCGAAAGTGATGTGTATAGAACAGGTAATTATGTTAGACTAGCGTGAAGTATCCATATGATCCATTGATGGAACTTTGAGCAGTATGCTGGTGTATTTATTACGATAAGCGGTCGCGGCACCATTTCCGATTCAGCGGTCTTCCGCGGGATAGGGATGGTAAAAAGTAAGAACAGATTATGGTTCAGAGATGAGTTGATATTGTTCAGATGGCTGTGGAGATTGGAGGGGAGACGCGTTTGTAGAAGGTTTTAATTATATTTGCGTCCGACAACTAATTTGATTAATCATTTCGATTAATTATTACGGCCCCGGCAATTATTATTTGAGCACCTACACAATTTCTTTTATATATATTATTATATGATATATTTCGTGTCTATCATCTCTATTCGCAACGGTTCGAAGATTACTCGGTCGTCTTCAGCTGCCTCGCTACGATGCCTATATACGCGCGTGCGCGTTCGATTCTTCACGATTGCATGAATAAGCGCCCACATGTCTGAAATAAGAATTCGAATCAGCGCGAGAATCGCGAAGTTTACATTAAACCCTAATGCAGACAAATTAAGGGTCACTCGACGTTCCTCATACCATTATTCAAGAAACCAATCTACGTAGGTATCAATACGCCATGGGAAAATATACAACAAGGAGTATTTTTGATAGCCTTAAACATAAAACTCGACACCATCATAAATGATGGTCGCAGCATGGTATTGTAAAAGTATTACAATTATATATATGAAAAAAAGTTAAAAATAAACAGGTAGGTACTTGTGTTGTTTTTCGTACATTAATTTTAATTTGTTTCAAATCAAATATTTATATAAAATTATGGTCGTTGAACATAATAATGACGTATTTAAGTGCGGTAGTTTAAATAAATGCAAAAAAAATAGTGTCAACAAAACATCAGTGATCACTCGTTGAGGTCTTCCACACGGGGATTAAACGTAGGTATATATATGTAAATAAGGCACACGACTTTAAGTGTTTCGTTAACGTGTTATATACGTCCGAAAACGATGCTTTAGGAACGCACTTAGCTGGTAATAACAACTATTCTATTAAGCAATAGTCAACGAAAAGAACCGGAAGAAGCACGCGGACGATGACAATTATTTCGCACTGGTTTTTGTCGTCGAATCTGGCGAAACGACGTGGCGCTAACCATGACGTAATTTAGTATATTTTGTACATTGTGTTTTATTATGTAACGTCGCGTCGACCGGTTTTGTATTTTTCGGGAAACGATAATAATAATATTATGCACACGGTCGCCGCCCCGATCGATCGAGTTACGAATAATAATCGATTGCGGTTTGCGGACGGGCGTAACCCGCGGAGTTCATACGGTCATCGCGTCATTGCTCCGCGTTATTCGCCTGTATAGTATTACGGTTTTTTTCCTCCAGTTTTCGTTCCACGGGTATCGATGTGAAGACACGACGATGGCGGAGAAGATGATATTATCACGACTGCACCACTATATAATTATAGGTATACTCGCTGATTACTATTACACAGTGACTTTGCCTGGTCTCATCGGAGTTATCGGTCTACGACGACGCGACGGACGCAATACCACGCAGTGCCTTTCGCAATAATTCCACTGGTAATAGGCAAAATGGGCTAAGCGACATGGTCGTGTACAGCAGCTACGATATAACCGCGACAGTTTGTGCTGCAGTCGACCGTACAAGTTCTACAGCAGTGAAGGTATTACTAATACGACTATACTTTAATAATCAGATACATATTTAATTTTTGTTCTTCAACACTATAACACTAACGCATCTGGTATCAACAGTAATACCAAAAATTAGGTGCTCGTTTTTGTCTCTTTTTGAAGGTCGAGTGACTCTCGTGGTGAAAGCTGTGCTTTTACACAGCGCCCGGCCCTGATATTGTTGTGTTCATCAATTCTTTTCAATTTCGATACAGATGACACGATTGAAAATGTTTCATTCCTTTCCTACCGTTTTTTATTTCAGATATCTATTTAACGAGCGTATATTAAATAAATTACCCAATCGTCCTAGTGTTCTACCCTACGCATATATGCTCAAAATAGTTATTAGGTATTTCTAATTTTAAATATTGTTCTCAAAGAAGTGTTCTATTTGATTTATTTCTTAAACTTTAATAGTATGAGTAATTTTGTAATTATTAAACGCAGTTTTTTGAATAAATAATATTCAAATTCTGATGGATATATTCAGGAAATAATATACGGAATATATACGGATAGTGATCTCATTAACGCAAAAGTGTAAGACACTCTGGTAGGTAATTCAAAAAATACTAACATCTTTGAAATAATGAGTGTTATTCGTTTTACAAGGATCACGTGGTATAACAATACCTCATTCCTATAAAACTGTTATATAAAAATCAAAGCCCCAACGCCAAAGTTAAAGAGATATGAAAATGTTGATTTTGCTCTCCTGGAAAGTAGTAAAAGTGTAAAATTGTTGTTTAGTCTCTTTTATTGGTCCATATATAAGTATATAACATACTTCACCGACGATGACGATAAAATAATATAAACGATTGTCAGTGATTCGACGACGTTGGCGGGCGGGTGCACGTAAAGTCGACGTGACGGACGAAATTGCTACAGACGTGGCCTTAATGCCTTATAGCAATTCGACCACAGATCGCATACATATTATTATCGCGGATGTATAAATGCATATAATAATAAAATACAGTATGTCCCAAAAGTCCCGTATCACCCCGAGAACGTGTCACAAATCTATATACCTATTCAGTACTCAGTAGAGTCCCTTTGATTCAGACTTGATGAAATCGGACTCTATCTGGATTATTGAAAATCGGAATTAACTGAATGACGTTTTTTCCAACTTATTAATACATAAATATTTTCCAAAAAAAAAAATAACACCTTATTTATAAAAATTAAAAATGTATTGATTTATCGTAGGTACATTGCAATCGACGTTGACATACCATTTTTATATAATATTTTTGTGTGTAGATATTATATACAAAGTACGAAGTATAAATTGCCTGGATTATCCGGACTAGCGTTGACCGGATGAGTGAGACTCTACTGTAGTAGCTAATAGTTGGCTAATACGACCTTTATACTATAGAAAAATTTCAATTTAATGGCGTAAATTTATCACGGGATATTGTCGAAGAAACAGTATTTCTAATTTCTATGATATAACATTACATATTATATTGATTTTCCGTGGAGATTATAATTAGGGTGATTCGGGACTTTTGGGACACACCGTACAAGAGTCGTTGTCGTCGACGACTTTGGGTACGTCACGCCGTACTCGTGTCTGAGAATATTGATGTGTAGATGAGACGATCGTCCTCCTTCACCTCATCATCGATTTAAGTATATGCAAAGTCGGTATATTGGCGAGGGCCGGAAGAGACTTTGGCTGTGATGGGAATCGCTGAAGGGAGGGACAAGAGCGACACGACGACGACGACGATGACGCATCCGGGCGGCGGCGGCCTGTGTATATATAATATATAGGTGTACGGCTTATATTATACTATAACGTTTCTTCGTGTCGGCCAGGCGTGACTGCGGTGCGTTCGTGAAGATAGTGAGTGAGAGAGAGAGAGAGAGAGAGAAAGACAGATGGAGAAAGGGAGAAAACCGAAATAATAACTCACGAAAAAAATATATAAGACGGAGCAAATCGGTATTGTATTATTTTAATACACGTTCACCTATCTAGGTATATACATAATATTATCGATTATATTACGCAGTTGCTGCGTATATCATATTATTATTATTATTATCGTCGTCTCGTACATAATATTATAATATGTATAATTCAACGCATATTTTTGCAGCGTACACTGACTCTTTGACAAACAATATCATATAATATACGATTATGGCAGAAGAATAATACCT
This sequence comes from Acyrthosiphon pisum, assembly GCF_005508785.2. NCBI lineage: Eukaryota > Metazoa > Arthropoda > Insecta > Hemiptera > Aphididae > Acyrthosiphon > Acyrthosiphon pisum. The sequence continues at coordinate 13,126,217 of NC_042494.1, read as the reverse complement.
AATACACCAATAATATATGATATTATATACCTATGTATTATATGCGCGACGTATATTTTACTCTTTCTCGTCGAAGTTGCAGCGGTCACTGCAAATATGGTCGTATTTTTAGATATTTGTACGTTTATATATGGGCAAACCGTCGCGGTGAGAGACTTTAAAAACATAATAATATTATAATGATGACGTATATATATATACCTATACCTATACTTATACTGGTTGATTTTTTTTATTGAATAACGCTCGTATCTTTAAAAAACATTTTTTTATACACGTAATATTAAGTCACTACAAAACGAAATTTTTAATAATTATAAATTTTTAGGCCGGGGGGGGGGGGATCTGTAACGAGAAATAACATGAGAGAAATAACACTGAAGAAATAATATATAAATGATACACATTGTGCCCCGTTACAGCTTATCACTTTCTCATCGCCAATACATTTTTACTTGTTTTTAATGATAACATATACCTACATTTTTAATTCCTTTTAAATTCATATATAGTAATAATTACATCGTCGAATTCTCGCTAGTGCCACAGAACGATCCGACGATGGCGCTTTTCACCGCGGCGAATCACATTGTTTTCGCGTTAAAACGCAACGTAAAAACGTTCACGTGAACAAATCGACACGCTGCGGGAACAAAGGCAGCGATTCTTTTGCCGACGTTACAATTTTTTTCACGTGAATTCCTCGCTATTGGCGGGGTCGTGGCTCGCGGGGATAACACAGCAATATTATACTGTACAATGATCTCCACCTGTTGCCGGGTAGCTTATACGCGTGTGATATATATTATAATTAGGGCGCGGATTTCTTTAGAGTTTAGGGTGATACATAGGGACAATAGGTAGGTACATAAGAATCCGAGCATCAATTAGGATAAAATGCCGGGTTTTTAAATGTTAACACTCATTTTCTCGAAAAGTCTTAGTTTTTGGAATTTTTTCTTGGATAATTCGAAGTCAATACAAATTCCCTTATAGAGTAAGTACTTGATTATAACTTCTAACAATTGAAAAATTCTCAGAAAAATATTATGCTTAAAAATTTGAAAATTCAAATTACACCTATAGGTTAGGTATACTGTTATTACATGTACATACTGTCATTCAAAATAGTTAATACCTACTAATATTTTTTTCCAACTTTTTTTTGTAACGATTTCAAAGCATAAAAAAAAAATATTTTAAAAAAACAATAATTCTTTTCGACGCTTAATAATGAATGTTTACTGTTTAATATAAATTGACCAGTCGCTATGGGGTGCATACAATCAATATACATACAGGCTTACTCCGCATACAGCGATGTCTGTGTTCGCGGTACCTATGATGAGAATCGCGAATTTTGATTGCTGTTCGTTATCGCAGCGGTGGGCATATTATTGTTGTTGTGAAAAATCGCATTTAAATTTTAAACGATTCTTGATTACAGTTGTACGTCCCGCGGAAGCGGTTGTGAATGACGCAGCTAAATTCGATACTTTATATTAATATAATATTATTATGTGTATAGAAAATCACTGTCGGCGAAGTGAGCACGTAATGACAAACCGTTACCGAGGTTATACATACGCAGTATATAATATAAAATATATTATAATTTACATTATATTCGTTCGGCAGTCAGAATTTGTCAATCGTCATTGTAATCAAAAGCCGATCATAAATGACACGTTCGAAGATCGCGAGTGTCGCCAAACAACTCGTTTTCCATATAGCGTGGCGCACCGTCCACTATAATTGATAACGGTATAAAACCACCACTCGATATTAAGTTATAACTTATATAATATGTATATTATTTTTTTAATATAATATTTTATTATATACTTAATTTATAGTTTATATTATTTTACCTATCGTTTGGTTTTAGACTAAGTCCATCTAACTATTACACATCGATCGTATAATATTATATTTTAATAAGTCTAAACGTCTCGGTCGTGTTTTCCTCGTTATGTGTATGTATGCGTAATCGCGTATATTGCGAAATTGTTCTTCAATAGAACAATAATAATATCCACTGCAGACTGCCGTCGACAGAAAATTGTTTTCATCACGAAAATCGCCTATAGGACTTAAAAGAAAACGAATTCGTCGTGTTTCGTAACGAATTGTCGTTATGGCTGTTTGACTACGAACTATTGGTATAATGGTGTAGGTATAATATGTATGCCAATAAAATAAATATAAATGTATATTTTACTGTATAGTCGACGAACACGACCCATTTCAAGATGTAGTGGGAAAAAAACCGTGGCAAAATGTCTATGCACTTTCACACAAAATATGGTGTTTACTATTTAATCTGTAGATCGTATATGTACGCGTGACGTAAATGTCCTGTATAATTATGGCGCATGCCAGTGTGGGTGTGGAGGGGGCTAAATCTTTTAATAAGACGTATAAATCATTTTTTTTTTCGAGTTCTCTGAATATTTCATTTATTGTTCTATTGTACACGACTATTATACATAACCATATATAGAGCACAGATGAAAAATAGAAGTCAAAAAGTATGCATAGGTATGTGTTTATCTCAGTTATAATATAAATAATATATTTATCACAATTTTGAATATTTTTAAAACTGTGAGTTGTGACTTGTTATAGGTACTAAACAATTGCCAATTTTGTTATTACAACACGTTTACCTAACCTAACCATATAGTCAAATAGCGGGTGGGGGGGGGGGGGGGTGCACCCGGTATCGTTGGTTTTAGCGGTAAAAATTTAAAATCATCTCAACCTACCACTAAAAAACCGAAAGAATTTTAATAATTGCCCTATTGCACGACGTGTGTGTAGTGCGTGCTGCACTAGACAGATAAATCGTTCAAGTGCGACCGAAAATCGTACGCCGTCGAATAATAGGTCCACTGACACAATTGTAACGGATGTGAACGTGTTATAAACGGTCATTGATTAATTTTACGCGGATGCTTAACTTCGGCCGATTTGTGCATTAGACGCGTTGTGAAGAGTTAAGAATATTAATTTATCTATCGAGCGTGTATGTAATATACTGCGGACGAGGAAATGGAAGGGCGGCGTCTATACCACGAAAGTGGCACAAGAGGGCACAGCAGAGGAAAGTCGGAACTTAGCCCCCGCGGGGGCTCCTACACTCGACAGGTTGCCGGTTTTTGGGTCACCTGTGGTTTTATATTTTACTCGTTCGACGGTCATCAATATTCACGTTTGACTACAGCGGCCGCGATTATTATCATTTTTACTGTAACACACATTTCTCTGTATACACACATATTGTAGGTAGGTACTCATCGTCGTGTCACATAATTACTGTTTGGTTTCCACTGGCGATCATAATGCGTTTTGTCAAGCCGACAATAACACGGCGTCGCTTTTATATTTGACCGTAGTGGTGGACGTCAAACTATATAATGGTCCGTTTGATTGTGATTTCAATTTTACAACACAATGCCCCACCATTCGACTGTAGTTCGAGCAGATATAGTAACATTTTCGCATACGTCTTCCGGGTAATAACAAAGCCGACGAGCGGTAATACCGTCGATATGAAAATGAACTCGCGTGCCTTATACAGCGCGTGGTGATTGCAATAATACTTTCATTTGATAATGGAATTTTAATAACTGTTTAGAAATCCCAGTGGATCTGTGTATTTTATCGTATACACGATTTAATATATTAAATTCTCTAAACATTTCTATATACATGCGAAATACATATAAAACCTGTCAGTGGAATCAGTGTCACTGCAGCAGCAGCGTGCAATATATAGCCTATACTCGCCGATACTTTCTTCGATGGATCGGATGTCCATATCTACTCACCTAAACAATAATACATTTAATATAATATTTAAGTAAACAAATCCATGTATGCGCATGAATGACGTGGTCCGAGGGGATGATAATAATATAACTGCAGCACAAACACACATCTGGTCAAGGTTGGACCTGCGCAGGAATCGTTTCGGAGAATAAACGGTTCTGCAGGACTGTCGACCGTAGGAAAAATATTGGATTTGTACCAAGACCTATCTCATTACCTTACGCCGCCGTCGTCGTCGTGTTATTTTATTATATTATATATAGGTATCCCACCAGATCCGCCTATCTGACTGCCACGCCTCTACGACCGCAGTCTGCTGTAGGAATGCCAGTGCGCATTCCGGAGCGACCGCTTTAAAACCCATGACACCGTCGAATTTATTACAATATATATATGTGTATAAATACATAGGTACACACGCGCGACGCACTCTGTATAATATATTTTAAGAGCAGGCTTCTAAATGATATCGCTTGTACCAGTTGTACGTGTAGGAAAAACAGTCGAAAAGATGCCACTCGTTTATAAAATGTTTATTTATTTATTTATCGTACGCATATATTATAATATACATCGGAGACCCGTCGAGTACCTAATAGCGTCCGTTGTATTATTACAGGTACGAACGGTTTGTGGTTTTACGGTATGTTGGACGGTTCACACGCGGCAGCCTTTCAAAACCAAACGAATGGTATATGAATACATATGATAATATATTATGAAAACCACAAAACGATATTATAATACCTATGTGTATATACGCAGCTATGTACACGCGTGGGCAGGTATTACCCTGGGTGGGTATGCCTACGATATCCACCGCATTGCGTATTATACACTTACTACTGAACTGTACCTACACAATAATAATAATAATAATAATAATATGATATAGATGACGATGACGACCGTCCGCGTCCGTCGTGGGCACGGAATTGCGCGTTTACGCCCCCACCACCGCGCGACATACGACACACGCGTAACAGCAGCTGGTACAACATTTTAAAATTGTATACATCATAAGGCCGGACTATACGTTGCCGCGGCCGTCATAATATAAACACTATTATTTAACGCGACGGTGGGAGACTTTAACTACCGAATGTTACATAATAGAATATACCTTTACGCCTAATGTATAAAATTATTCGAACGCGCGATATGCTATTCTGCAGCCGCGCACTTTCAAAACTATGTTGTATATACCTACGCGGTAACCCCGCCGCACCGGTAATAGAGGTGTTCGCCTATGATACGACCGTCGTATTGTTATTGTCGTTGCGAAGGCTCGACAATTATTTGTTTACGTTCTTTTTTTAATTATTTGTATTTTTTATTTTATTTTTTCACACGGAACGGGCACAGTGAATCGTATTATTATGATAATTGCTAATTTATTGTGATACGAACGAGCCTATTTAGCGCATGATAATATGATAAATATATAGACTGCACAGTGTCCACAGTCGGCGAAATCGCGATAAATTGATTCACAATATAATAGTACCGACGTAATAGGGTTCTCATTCATAATATAGTTGCAAAACCGTGATCCATTTATAAACGACATTCATTTCGTTGACCCACTGCAGTTGCGGTCGATATTGGCGATAACCCTTTATAAGTTATAACTAATTGTCGTTTTCGACCGTAGGAATGTAGAGTATACACATTAGTACATTACACATTATACACTTACATAGCATAACCAGTAACCGTAATAACTGAAATTAAGTATAAGTAATTGGCTAGACGTAATATATTACGTCTAGTTATATATACTAGTATATATACTAGTATATATACTGAACACAATATTGTACGCTAAATGTATAAATAAAATCTAAATGGTTGTAATTATTTCGTTTTTACTTTTTAGTAGAGCGCTCAAACATTATTCATGTACACCTTACTTATGCCATATCTTACAGTCACGCAGGCATAAAAATAATTCATCTGTATACAGTTTCCTAAGCTAATTAGCTAATTACCGAGATTTTTGTAAGTTCATTTTTGTTCATGTTTATCTTGTGAACGAGTTACATAAAATATGTATTATTATGTAAACATGTTATCTATAGGTTTTTCGAATATATTACTTTAATTTTACTAATACCTGTATTATTATTTACATATTATGTTTTATTTCGAATATTTTAAATAGGTACCAAATATACTTATATTTAGATATCATGAGGTATTTATCATCGATTTACTATACAGAAGACTATTTATTATTATTTATAGTATTTAATATTCATTAGTTTTTCAACTAATGAATATTAATTGCCTACCAAATATAACGATTCTTATAACATTCGATTACCTTTAACATACTTGTTGGGATTTTATTTTACTTAAAATGTGTGCCGCTTACATTATACATATAATTTTTATTAAATAAAACTATCGCGGTAAAAAATACTATATTCGAAGCACTTAAAATAGTGGTAAATGAGTGGTAGTATTGAGGTTGGGTGTGTCAAAGAATAAAAATATATTTGAAGATTTAATACTGAATGATAAATATTGTCAACCTGATCCGTGAAACAAAATATTACTAAATCGTCCTAACTTCTGTTTAATTCAGAGTTCAGTATTATTATAACCAAAAAATTATGTAAAAAGTAGTCACTGTGTAGTTGGTGTATACTATTTTAAAACACACATGACAATATGACATATTATTGACACGTATAGTAATTAAGGTTTGTTATTGTGTTTCAGAGTTGAACGATTATTACACGTGTTTCTGCAATGTCGACCTAATAACTAGCGATTTCCTTATACGCCGCGCACCTAATATTATATTTTGCTCGCATGATGTGCGAGTATGTTATAATTCCGTCGAATATTCGCATTTCGAAATCAACATTAATTATTATTATTATTATTATTACCGAAACGACATAATGTCGTGACTCGGGGCTACATGATATACATTTGGGAACAACAATATAATATTATAATAATAATATGATTATGATATTATATCGACACACGCGCGTGCATATAAAGCCTCATAGAGTCGGGTTTTCGCTCCGGAGGAAAAATAGACGTGAAAGATCGAAAAAGGACAATGCGCGATCGTTAACGCCATGTATTATCATGGCGAGTGGTACAACGGGACGGCAAACAATAATAATATATTATATTATATTCTCGTCGGTGGCGGCAGCTGAGACGGTTATAATTAATAATAATAATAATATAATAATGTACGTAGAGGGATCACAGATCGTATGATCTATCAACGACAAAGTGGACCGTAAATCGATAAAATATTATTATAAATTATAAAATAAAATAATATTTAAAATTACGTGCAATATAACTGTGAATCGTTGTTTACCTGCAGGCGGTCGTAGTACCGGTCCGCTTTGACGTCAATAATATCGTGGTGGTCGTTATCGCTTCGTCTTGACGGGCCTCTGATGGTGCGCCACGTTGTTGCTCTGCTTCTGGTGGTGCACCACCTGGTCGGCGCGGTCCAGCTCGTCGCCCGACAGCTCCAGGTCCTGCATCATCTGCATGATCTCCCGTTCCTTCTTGATGTCCACCTTGTTCGGTACCCCGTCCACGCCGTTCGGCACGATTGGCGGCGCGGCGAACTTGAGGTTGGCCAGCGACCCGTACGACCGGGACCGGTGCTCCTGCCGGATCGAGTACGAGAACGCCCGCTCGTTGAGGTGTCCCTTCCGCCGGTATATTCCGGTGCTGTACACCGAGTCCTCCGTGTCGTCAGTCATCTCGTCATGTCCCGCCGACATCATGCCGTTGCCGTTGACCCTGTGCCCGTTTACGGCCAACTGCGGTGGTCCAGCGGGTGGTGGCGGCGGTTGATGCTGCAGCTGTTGCTGCTGATGCATCATCATCATTCCGCCTCCACCAGCGCCGCCGTTGACCATCAATTGTGGCACCATCAGCGGTGGCATCATTCCGTTTGCCGAGTCCTTGGATTTCTTGTCCTTTTTTCCCTTCTTGGTCTTGGGCGCCGGCCCGTTATTGTTTATGTTGTTGTTGTTCATGTGATTGACGCTGTTGGCGTACTGCTGCATCAGGTACGCCTCGTGCGGGAAGTGCTCGGGTTGATAGGACGCGACCGGACTCAGCGGCCGGGCGGAAGGCATGTATATCGGTTCTTCCATGGCCATTGGAACAGGCACGGACACTCCATTCTTGGGCTTCTTACCGGTGTGCATGTACATGGGCACCGGCACGTAGTTTGCTGGGATCATGCCAGGTCTGGGTACTGGCATCATTCCTGGCTTCATCTTGTGCATCTTCTTGGGGTGCGGCAGTGTGGTGGGCACCATCATAATGGGCGGCGGAGGTGGCGGCTGCATCATTCCCGGATGGTGGTGATGTGGGTGATGTGGCGGATGTGGGTGATAGCCGTTAACGGGTCTGAGCATGGTGCCACCCCCACCGTTGGAGTATATGTGGTTGGGCGGTGGTGGCGGTGGTGGAGGCTGCTGATACTGCATGAACCCTCTAGGCGGACCCCGGCTCACCATGGTGCCGTTGAGCGATACCGAACTCCGGCCACCGTGCACAGATCTCATGAGCGAACCGTTCATTGATGGCGCGTACAGGTCTTCGCGACTTCCGCCAGTCGGCGTTCTCTTGCGGCGTGGCCTCTCCTTTGCTTTCTTTGTCGCTGACTTATTACTGTCATCCCTGATCGGTGGCGGTGGTGGCGGTGGTGGTGGGGCGCCCCCAACCAGTTGCCTGGGCCTGCTGGATCGCGAGCTGCGCATCGTGTTTCCGGTGCCGTACAGGTCTTCTTTTTCCGATATGTCTTTGGTGCTGCCCACCCACACTTTGTGATTCTCGTCACCGTTACACTCAGACAGGTCGTCGATGGAATTCGTGGACGCCTCCAGCATGGTGATACCGTTGGAGTGGGCGCTGTTAAGTGTCAGGGTGCTGCCCGCCGTCCCGCCGCCGTTGGTCATGCGCCGCCAGCCCTCCACCTTCTCGATTGTATTGTTGCCCACCGACCTGTTGGTCCTCACCGTGCCGTATATGCTGTGGCCACCGGCGCCGTTGGAATTACCGTTCGTGCCGCCGCCATCCGATTGTTTAGCGTACGACGAGTCAGCGTAAGCGTGGAAACAGCACCGGACTAGCGCATTAGCGGCCATCTCGCGCTTGCATATGAACGTGTGGCACTCGAGTACCTTGATGCCGGAAGTCCGTCGCAGTATGGCTGCGAACAGTGGTGGGTGGTTGGGATTCGGGGACCGGGCAAACGGTGAGTCCAGCGGCAAGAATCGCGGCTGCGACGACCCGTTAGACTTCTCGGGCACCAGGACGAACCGGACCGCAGCGCAGTAGTGCAGTGACTCGATCGGGAAGAACCGAGTGATCTTTTTGTGGTTCTCGTCCACGTTCTCCAGCAACAGGCCGTTGCTCCAAACGCTCAGCCAAGAGTCGATGCCGCGGGCCCCCAGGGCCCCCTGTTCCGGGTACAGCTCTTTGAGCGGCTCTTGTATGCCCTGAAGCCCATCCTTGGTGATGTGCGGCACAGCCGATCCCAGGTACAGAACCCGGCACCGACAGATGGGCGTTGAGTCGGACGGTCTCATCATCATCATCATGCTCATGGCGGCGGCCGACGGACCTCGCCCACTACCGTTCAACGATCGGCTACCTACTACTCTTTGCGAGACCGGTGGTACTAATATGCGTCGTGTTCACTGCTGCGATTGTATATATTCGCGTGTGCTCCCACCGTGGTATATAAATATTTCACATGCCCTGTAACGCGTTTGGACGACGTTCGTCGGTACCGTCTCTCACATCACGGGTCACATGCGCACAGAGAAATCCCGTGTATACCAAAATCCGAAACGCGGCCGGTGTAGGACGGACGATATGCGGTTCGTGGCTGCGATACGTATGCGACCCGGCGGTAGCGTGTTCGGCACACGTGAAACGCGACACGAAAACGCGACGAAACTACAAAATAACTGAAAACGAACTGCGTAAGACGAGACGCAATTGCGAACGGTGTGCCCCGTAGACTGATGGCGGAGCGGTAGTCGTCGGTCGCCGGCGACCTGTCGTGCGAGTTTACCGGGCGGCGGTCCCCCACCGACGTCGTCTCCGCCGCACCACACGTACCGTTCCACAGGTAGTGCTGCAGGTAATATTAATAATATACCGCATTGTACCTGGTCCCCGTGTATATATATGGAGAGAGAGAGAGGTATATTATGTTATTCGACCGGGAAGACCGAACGAGTCGCGGTCTGTACCTACCCAACTCTGGCGACGGCGGCAGGCGTATACCAGAGGTACCGGTTCGCCTGCGCCGACGGTAATAATAATAATAATAATAATATATTATAAGTTTATTTGTGTGTGTACAGGTTGTATGTGGTATGTACCTACGTCTCCCGACGTCCGTCGTTGGCATCTGTGTGCGGTTTTTTACCCGCCGACCGCGGTTCGTCGAGAAAAAACGACGTGCGCGCAGACAACGACGACGACGATCTGACCATGTTTTCTTTTTTCGATTATGACCTACGAAATCGTTCGTTCGTTTTTTTTCTCCCAAGCGATACAGTATTATTAATACATTATTTAATGTTATTATTATATCGTCTGTATCTTAAAAGATAAATGCATTGGTCGGGGGGCCGAAAGGGCGAACTGCGCCGCCGCACAATTTGATTTGAAAAATAAGTATATAAATGTATAATATAATATAATACGTACAAAGTTATAGACTTATATTTTATTTCCGTAACAATATAAAGTAAAGAATGTGTGCTTATAATATTATGATAGTTACACCGTACACGACACTGTAAATTCAAGTTGTTGGATTACTTATAACATAGATATAAGTGGTGAAGCGTTTATGTAGTAGAAGGTGCAATAGCCTCGAGCATCACATTTTGGAAGTAGCAAATTTTAATACTTAATTATTAAATAACAAATTATACATTATCATTTTATAATGCTGCAGATATATGTTTTTAATTTTTAACATTTAAACCAAGAGGAAGCAGAGGTCAGTGATGGCGTGATGCTGTATAATAATAAAAATATAACATCTGTATATAGCTATACGAGTGCAGTAAATAAATATTTGTACCTTGGGCAATACAATTTTATCTATACTGTATACCTATTACTTTATATAATAATATTTATAGTAATATTAATGTATAGTACTAACAGTCTTAGGATTATAATACACATTTTATAAATTAAAAAATCTAAAGGAACAGTAATAGAACAAATAAAAAAAATAAATTGGGAAGCAATAAAAATGTCCAAAAATAAAAACAATCTGGTAACTTTGAATTTAAAACATAATTTACAAGATAAACTGTTGAAATTGTTACATCAATTATAAAATAATATCGATGCTGAAAACTTTAAAGGCGAGATCACCAATTAATATCGTTTAAGGGCCTCTCTGGGAATTTAGGAGCTTTTTGGGGACCATACAATTTTAATGGACATGTTTATCCATAGTAGTCAAAATTAAAAAAGGTAAAGTAAAATTAATAAAAATGTAATTTCATGCTGTTGAAAGCTGGTCGTTTTTTGTGAATTTAGACTAATAAGCGGAATAAAAAATATATTTCTAAATGTCCAAATTTAATTTTGAAAAAATATTTGAATTTGTTGGCTTTTTGTCTGGGTTTTGTATGAGATTAATTTTTAATTTCATATAAAACAAAGCGAATAGTATAAGGAATATTCACATACGTTATAAAAATATTAAAATCGGACTTTCAGTACTGGGTGAATATTTTTCATTTATAGCAACAGCTAGGAGGCGGAACTGTTTGATTTCAAAATATATTGACGAGTGACTGCGCGTATGTATATTACGGACTTCAATGAATCTTATGAGTAGTTTTAATTAGAAAATGGATTTTAAAGTGGGCGTTTACATAATTTAGATTTTAAAGGGGAATGAGTGTCTTATGAACTTCCAAAGTAGACATGACCAGTCATGTATTCGGCAATCTAGACGTTTTTACATAAAAAGAATAAATTCGAAAATCTAAATTTATTCTCGTATTTGTATGCTGCTGATATACCTGGCATTTCCATACATATTTTACCTTATTTTGAATTTTGAGTTGGAAGGCGAAATTGTTTTTTTTTTATATAATTGTATGGTATTTAAAATGTTAGTAGGTACCTACCTAAATTGTTTTTGTTTTCTAAAAGGAGAAAATTTATCATTCGCTAATGAAGGTCAAATAAAAGAAAAAGGCTTTGTATAAGTTTATATTCTATATTGTATTATAACTTACTTATAAGACTATACGAGTATTAGAAATTCGTCTTGATCACATTCCTAAATTGGTAATCTTGTCTGTCAACTGTGTAATTTTCTTTTCAAAACCGCTTGTTTACTATAGAAGATAAAAATTTTATTATACTTTTTAAACATCTATTTTGATTTTTGTTTCATCAATTCTAGTAATTTTTTTTTAACGCTTAATACGTGGGTCGCATGATTACCGTATAACGTAATACATTATTATTCATTACTATTCATCATCATCCGGTGATGATATTTCTATCAAATCCATCTGTGCCAACTATAATAACAATATTCAACGATGGATTGTATAAATACTATTAATTCTATTACTCTCATTGCAGTGATTTGTCTGCCTGTCTGCAGTAGGTAATTACATATAATCAATAAAATAATAAGTACCTACTTGTATAGTTCTCATCTTGTTTAGCTCAGTAGCTCACGTCACAAATATGAAATAATATTATTGCTGGACGGGCGTATATATCAATTGCGCCGAAATTACATTTTTACCTGTAAGAAATCTATATCGATTACTCGGCGCGTATCAACTCCGCCGTACTTTTGTACGTATCGATTCCGGTGTTTACCAATCCACTAAATATTTTAAAATTAGCCAAATATAAAAGACTTACGTTTACATATTTTATGTCAATACTATTTTATCATATAAAATATATTTTATTTTATTAGTGGGTACATAGGCGTACGCGCAGGCCTTTTGTTCAGAGTATGTAGAGAGCTTCCATTGGCACCCCTGACTGGCCTAACTGGCCTGGACCACGACTGTGAACTGAGATACATATGTTTGAATTAACTATTCTGTTGATTTTAGAAGTCTAAAAATATTTTTAAATATTCACTTGCGTCCTCCCTGATTTTGTATAATGCATGGTAATTGGTAACTTGAAGATTTTGCAAAAATTGTGACCTGTATGAGCGTAATTTTCCGACCAGAAATGTTTTCCGTACAGTTGTTGCAGGCAGCAGCAGTACTACTGGATACCAGATACAAATCAAGTACCTACGCCTGTGGTAAAAAAAATAGACTTGTTTTATGGTAGGTACTTCACATATTGCATATTATTATAATGTTTAAGCTTTTGCGTTGAATAATAATTATGTGAGAAAACATTTGAGCGAATATTACAAATACATTATTTGAAATAATAATAATTATAAACACTAGGTAGGCATATATAATTGAAGTATTAAATCGGAAACGTAATATTTAAATAATTATAAAAATTTCTGGTTACTCTGCTGTTGGTTCAAAGCAGTGCCATAACTATAAACTTTGGGCCCATGTGTAAGGATTTTTTTTTATGCCCAAAATTAATATTATTATTGTTATTTTCAAAATATAAGGAAGTTAAAGTTACTGTCTTTATTATTTATTATTTTTCATTACCCATACCAACAAATCAATATCAACGTTACCTACTCTACTGATGTAAAATTAAAATAACTGAAAATAGGATATACGACGTTTTTATAGCAAAATTATTACATAAATATATAGTTACACCGTATTGTTGTTATTGAAGTAACGCAATTTATCATTAGTATTACGGAAGTCTGGTTTAAATTTTGACGAAAACATTGCATTTATTGTAATATCAATATTTAAGGGGCAACATTTAGGCAATTTCTAATCTTGTCATTGCCGCCCGGGATCTATGGTTAGTTGTAAATGATTATTATTATCATTGATTATACATAGTACTATGTATAATCAATGTTATTATTAAAGAGGTTGCTCACATTAAATTCCATAGCATCATCTAAACTGGATATACCCGTTCTGCCAACCTCATCTTCCGCAGTAAAAGACATTAAGTCAAAGTACCATAACGATGGTACATAAATATCATCAGTAGATGAACCTGTACTTTTAGATAGCCGAACTTTGTTAAGTTCTCTTCTATACGCAGTGCGTAAATTATTTATTTTGCGCTTTACAAATGCTTCATCAGCCCCATTGCATTTACCTTGGCACATCTTTACCAAATCCTCAATACCTAGTTTCCTTAGGTGTTTGTTTTTAGACAAATCACTTTTAGTATTCCACAGGGCCGGATGACGCCGGTAGACGTCGAGGAATTCTGTTGTAAATGATTTGTCTTGTTCCATATTTTCAGTTCGCCGTTGGTATAGTTTGACGTAAAATAACAATATTAATGTAAAGTAATTCAGAACACAATATTAATTAGTAATTACGATTTACTATTTACTTTTGAAAGTGCAGAACTTATTATAATATTGTGATAATAATCAGTACTGATAACAATGTTGTAAAGTTCAGTTTGTCAGACAGACCCACACACGCACGAATCACTCAGACAGTCGTCAAGTTGGTTTGACAAAACGTCCGACCGACGATTCGATGGCAAACTGACAAACACGTCCACACACGTGACGATTTGGTTTGTCAAACGCTGTTTGACGACAAGTTTAACGACAGATCGTTTCGTGTATGGGACCCTTTAGTGTGGTGAAATTACATGCGGGTATTCTCACTCGTACGCACATGCTCATGTCAATAACTCGATAACCATAGGCGCAAATAGTGTTTGAGATTTAGGGGGGCTAAAGCCTTACTTTGATAATATTGAATAAGCTTAAAAAAAAATGTATCAAATGTTTGGGACATACCCCCCTATTTGCGCCTATGGGCAGTAGGTACTTAATCAAAGATTACTTTTTGGAGTCATAACATAGATATAATGTAGTCATATTATAGAAACAAATAAGATGTTATATTTATTAACAAGTATTGATATTAATTTTAAAATTACGTTTATATAACATATTGTTATGTTAGTTTTTACGAATCGACTTGATAAAATTAGGTGGATCAAATATTGAAATATATGGTCAATTAATTTTCTATATTTTCTATTATTTTAATATTTTCATAATATTCATAGCAATAAATTATAAAAAGAAGTTTAGTAAAAGTCACATTACCATTTTATAAGTGTTTGAAATTTTGATGACAGTTGATATAATATAACCTCTTTTTTTTATTTTTTTTTTCTATTTGTCTAGTTGATCCTAACTGGATAATAGATACGTTGTTATGGCAGTATAATATGTATAGTTTTTGAACCATAATTATTTATATCATAAAAGTTTCCGTGTAATAATTTAAATATTGTATGTATTACTGTTAAATAACGAAGAATATTCTAATAGAGAATTTATCGCATTATAAACGTTATAAGACATGTCAAATATTGCTGCAGAAAAGAGTAACAATATGTCGGAAGCCGAAATTTGCTCGCCGTCCGCAGAGCAACTGTTAATGCATAAAGTTTTCGCCGACTTGAGAAACTGGTCGGCAGACTTTGCAAAGTTGGATTGTCGCGGTGATGTCGTATTGGTGCAGGCCAGTATCCGTCATGATGAATCGATGCAAACCGAGACGGTCTCGAATTGCGCAGAAATAATTCAAAATACGGTTCAACAACATCATCCTAGAACACCAATGGAGGAACACAGCACAAACGAATTATCGAATAAACGCAAACGTCCATCTATGTGGAAACGAATCTCTTCTACCGAAATGTGATAATAATAGTTATATATAGAAAAATTCATAATACGGTAC
>NC_042494.1:13104590-13110092 GCF_005508785.2 Acyrthosiphon pisum | reverse complement strand
TCTTTTCAGTTAAAGTTGACGGCAGTAGCGACAGTGGCGTATTTAGTATTTTTTGTAGGGGGCGGATGACGAGAATTTTAGCTTACAGATTACGATGTAATAATTATAATATAATAATACTATAATAGACACGTATTTAATGAACCATGGGGGCAGATTTGTCCACATATCCGTCCCCGAAAATACGCTCCTGAGTAGCGATGCCCCTTAATTATGATAATAGTCTATATTTTAATCATTTTATATTATTGTTAATTTTTTGAGTCGATACGACCTCCTAGAACAGTGTGTAGAACAATGTGAGTAGGTTCTTGGACCACGGTATAAATACGTAATAGCTTAAAATTCGTAATCAATCAAAATATTTTAAAAATGCCATTGCATGAAATAGTAACATTTAAAATTTTTTAATTCCCCATGAATAACGTTTTTGAATTACAACAAAATAATACGAACATCGTTATTCATCGTTTAAATATCTAATTTGAAAAATTCAGCTTAAAATGTCTATTATAAAAAACTGTGATAATAAATCTTTTAAGGATTTTGGTTAGGTACATTATTAAATACTTATTATGAGAAACATTGTTTTAAATTTTTTAATCCTTGGTTAAAAAAATTGAGCATTATATAAATATTTAACTAGGCACAAAATAACTTGAAAACATTCAAATACAATTATGTATTTATATTAAAATCTGTGGCCTAATAAATTATCATAAACCCACTGTGCTCACCTCACTCGAGCATTGTTATTAAACATATAGAATTTGGAGCTACAATTTTAGGCCAACATGGCAACATTAGTGCAAAGAGAAACGATGGTTCTAACTCTGAGAGAAGCTTCTGAAAGATAAAGATACTAAAATTTAGACAACAGAAAAAAAAGTAACGGTATCGCCGACTATCGCGGTTAATACCTAATGGTATTAATAGTGTTGGCGTATATTGGCGAATATTTTGAGAAAGAAATCCCCATACAATAAATAGAAATATAGTCATAATATATCAGCATTTGAAAACGCTCTAAAATTTCAATTTATTGAGTTATGGCCAGTTGCATTTACATTATGTGGGCAAAAGGGAGGAGCCTCCAAAGTACGTCCAAGTTGAGGAGCCACACAATTTCATCATGTTTTTGTTTTTAATCAAACGAGAAGGCTTAGAAGTTATTTTTTAAGTAATAAAACTATATTATTTTTAATACATATTATACTTATAATCTTTATTTTTTTTATTATTTTCTAGCATCATCAGAATATCAGACTCTTTCTTTTACAATACCGCGCATTGTACTTCATATGCAACATTTATTATTGATATATTAACATATTTTGGTGTAAAAAAATCAAGAATTATAGTATATATTCAATACTCATTATCCTTGGGTTGACAGTTACTATCATATTTTTACTTTTTTAGTATTTGGACACGATAACATTGCCGACCCCTTAAACCCAGTTTTTGTACCAACAAATGCACACCAACGTAAATCTAATCGTATTCTGAACTGTGGAAATGTAGTAAGTACTTAATTCTTAGTTAATAATAAATAATAATAAATTCTCATTTTTTTTCTTGTATAAAATATTTAATGTTCATGTTTATTTATTTATTCTAAAAACACTATACAACATACTTAATAATTATTCAATTAAAACATTCATTTAAAATTAAAAAAAAAAATTTGATGTGGTTAGTATTAGAAGCAATAGGTTGACAACACACTTTATACTTGAACTACACCAAGAATTATGATAATGAATATTTTTATGTTCTTGATTTCTCATTAATACAGTGTATTGATGAAAAAACTTTTTTGTAGTGAATGCAAGTATTATGCGAGAAAAACTTTTCATTTTGAAACCAATACTCCAATAGATTATTTATTTCGTCCTTCGTTTTAGGGAGACCGGTTGTCTTGCAATGTCTCACTGTTTCACTCTAAATTTAACAAATAAATCAAAATAAGTTAATTTTTTCAATGTTATTATTCTAAAAAATAAACGAGAAAATACCCGGAGATAGTTGACCACTTTCAATGGACGACAACAATGTAGATTATTTTCTTTTTCCAATTGCATCAATTCTAAAAGTTGTTTGAGTTCCTCAACACCATATGTTGATATATGAAGGGCCACATCTGTGATGTTTATATCAGGATTTTCAGAATCATCTGTAAGAATTTTAATTACATTTTATGATCATATTATATTTTGACAATAAACCATAACATACCATTAAATACAATAACAATGTTAAAACCATTCTTCACTATTCTTTTATCTGTTATAGTATATTTATCAGCTGATGGTTCATATGAAGTATCCAGATCCATTAGAAAGCGATAATTTTTTTCTCCCAAATATCTACAGACATTCAAAATTTTAATTAGAATCATAAATTTCACTTTTTGGAATCAATCCATAAAACATTATCATACATAATATTATAGTTTAATACATATATACAATGTTTCACTAAAAACTCTTCAGTCACCAATGAACTAAATAAGAACCATCTTAGGACTGAGTTATCTATAACTAACTTAACCTAAGTTCCTAACCATGGTACAGACGCACTAAAGAGCCAAGCATTTTTAATAACTAACATAGAAAATAGGAATCTGTATTTGGCAGTGACTAAAAAATCAATGACGCTCTGTGTGCGTAGGAGTAGCACTTTGGTAGTTTTTTTTATCTATATTTAATCTTCCTACAATGTACATTTTAAAGAGAAATAAACAAAGTAGAAAAGTTATAATTACTTTTTGCTTGTTATAATTGATTGGTCCAACATTTTAAGTGGTATTTCACTATCAGCCAATTTCTGGAAAAAAATTACAGCTTCTTGAAGACGACAAATATTTAGAACTTGTATTTCATTACGCACGCAACAAAGCCAAATGTTGTCCTCTATTTGACCAATAAGCATAAATTCTGATGAACTATTTAAAAAATAAATGTTAATGTTATTACCTATATAAGTAACTAAGTAGATAACCATATATATATAAAATATACAATATACATATAAATATGGTAGATATAATATTTTATATTTGATTTATTCAAAAAGTTTATTTGAAGGTTAGTATTTAATTCTCATCTATTCGATTATTTAACAAAATTAATTTTAACACTTACATCATTGTTGGTTTCTTCAAAATATTTCTTTTGATCTCAGATAATTCTACGTTAATTTGGGTAGAATGCCTTTCAAGATTTTTAGAGATAGATTGAAATGATTTTTTTGGTAACAGTACATCATTTGTTTTGGATATTATAACTTTTTTCTGTTCATTTGACAATTTTTTATACCTTAATTTTTCATCTTCGCTCAAACCACCCCATAATCTTGCGAGTTCTTTGCTAACTTTTGTAAATTCTATTCCTGGATTTTCTTGAATAACTAAATTAAAGAAAATAAATTTAATTCATAATTTTGTATTCAAATATTAAATTTAAGCTAGTGTAAATATTAATACTTTTAATTCTCATTTCCCTGGCAAACAGTGTAAATCCTGACATCTCTTTGTTTCCCATTTGACTGCTTACACTACGAATAGTGTCACTAAGATCTTCTTCAGGAATATCTATAATGTATTAGTATATATTAACTGACTTCATAATTTTAATTTTGTTTAACAATAGTTAAATTTGTATACTTTTATTAATGTGAACATAAATTAAATTAAATTATTTTTTTTATTTAAAATTTAAATGTGTTATATGGTTTTCAGGTGTTCAAACTTTTAATATTTCTGTTCAATGCACAAATTGGTTACAATAATTTAAAAAGTATAATAATTGGTTAAGACATATTATGTAGTATTACATTTTAATTTAAAAACCTATTCCCATTTATCAAAAGAATAAACATGAATAAATTAATTTATATTTTGTAATTGAAATATATTCTAAGTTCTAACCAACTCTTGCAAAACACAGAAATGGAAATAAATAAAATACCTCTTGTTGGTCTCTTTGATCTAGGTTGAGGCACCCATGACTGTGGACGATTTACTAAATGATTAAGACCAGGAACTTGCTCATCAGGAACAGAAACTGTACGAAAAAGTTGTTCAAGTTTTAATTGTTTCACACTGCTATTTGATGAATTTACTGAAATATTTTCTGAGGATTCATCATTTATATGCACTGGATTATAATTTTTCATTATAATATTTTCATCCTTATGGGGTACTGAAAAACATTTGTATTTTTTCAAGTAACAAATATTATAAATCAGTAACATGCTAAACACAGTTAAATTAATGTTTAAAATACAAATAATGAAAAATATTAATATTTAATACCAATTTGAGAATGAGGAATTTCAGTTTCTGTATTCATTTTTGGCATGTTGTTTTTGTCTAAGGTTTCAAGCAATAAATCAGATTTTAACACAACTCCACTCTAGAAATTATTTTTGTTATACTTCCAAGACAATAAAATATATAAATATAAATAATAGTACCTCTAATGGTTTTCCATTCAGAACTACATCACCTTTACTCCATTGAGAAATTGATATATCTTCAGTATTAAAATTTTTAACATTTGTGTCATCAGATTGAATAGAAGAAGTGCTTCCAATATTCAATAACTTTTTACGATACTCTGAAATATCATCGGTACTTTCCACATTGTCATTTTCTAAACATTTATTGTCACTTTTATTTTTCTTTGATATAAATGGCTCTTCAAAATCAATATCTTCTAAGCTTAATTCCTTAACAATTTGTGTATGCTCGTCATTATTTGATACAGAGTTAAACGATTCATTGTTAATAATTTTAGTCGATTCTGCATTCGGGATAAAAGAATCATTAGCCGGAGACATTAAGATTGGAGATTTTTTTATTTGGAATTCTTCTGAATCACAAGGTATTTTTCTTTTATTATTTGGATGTACAAGGGCTTCATTAATATTAGACTGATCATTCTCTACTTTATCATTATAATAATACTTAGTAATGCAGTTCTTAAGATTGAGTAGTATCATATCCTGAAAATTAGTTTTAAATTGAATTTGAATCAGTAATAAAATTATTAACATTAATAATGGACCAATGAGTAATGACATTATAACAATTATAACAACACCCACTGGTGTGGCGAACTAAATATTTTCCAGAGGCAAGTTACAAATATCCCAAGTATTTATGTATAATAACGTATTAATATAATATAAATAATTATATTTCAGATTGTTATTGACTACCTATTGAGAATATCATATTACATTTACTAGGGGACCCACTGGCTACCACCCACCCTTCTATTTAAGAAAAATGTCACAGGCCATGGCCTGTGAAATTACCGTTCGCCACACCACTGAGTCAACACCAACGAGACTAACACATTACACAGTAACAAACGTTGTGCCATAATAATCAATATGTTGGTGTAATTAATGTCATTATAGTTGATATTTGATCATTTTCAATATACTGCACCTGATTATGAAATAATATTCTAGATTTATCTGGTTCCAAAT
>NC_042494.1:13104325-13104490 GCF_005508785.2 Acyrthosiphon pisum | reverse complement strand
TTATGTCAATAGTTTCAGGTGGGATAGTTATAGATATAAGACACGGCAAGTATTTGCCTGGAGGTAAATAATGTCCAAAATAATTATTGAATTCTCCAACAATAAGCTATATAATGTATTCAAAGAAAACAAATTATTTAGTCACTAATTAAAATAAATAAAATT
>NC_042494.1:13020714-13104225 GCF_005508785.2 Acyrthosiphon pisum | reverse complement strand
CAACTTACTCTTTGATAATATGTATTCTTACTTTTTCAATTTTATTGTCCCTGACCGGTCTTTTGTTAACATATAAATAAATTGCATCAGCAACATTTGTGGTAAAAAAACAATTTTGCACATTTATATTTTGTACAGGTAAAACTGTATCAATATTTACCTAATGTGATTAAGTGAATATGAATTAAAGTAATATCAAATTATCTGAATCCAATTACACCAAAAACTAACCTCTTCGCTTGTAAACGTCAAGTGCTTTACATACTTAGTCATTGACGATGACCAAATTTGACCAAATGTCACAGTCAAATCGATGGCTGAAGTCATTTGCCACAACACAGATTTATTATGAACCAGAGAAACACGAACATTTTGTTGAATAGCTGCTAATGATTTAACAATATTTTCAACCCTTCGTAAATCATTAACACAGTGTTTCTTTGAACTATAAATCTGTTTTCGAACTGGTAACTTTTTGAAAAGGTTTACTATTTTGATAACTGTACCTATTCAAAACATAACATTAAAATGAACCTTGAGCAAATTATATTAAATAATATCAGATACTATCTACAGCATCCGTGGAAAATACTAGTATAAGTATACAATTATACCTAGTAGTTATTGTCAAGAAACTCGAAGACTCGTCAACATTAGATAATATAGGCAAAAATATTTGCTTATAATTAGGTATAATTTGCTTATCGGAATCACTTGCAAATGATGAAAATATAATTTACGAACCCTTCTGGTGATGACAAATTGTACTATCCTTCACACGACCATTGCTGTCCATGGTAAACGATTTAGCATATTCATCAAAATCTGATTTTGTAATAACAGTCACATCAGCCACAGCACAAATGGAACTAAGAGCTTCGCCGCGAAATCCGTAGTAAGTCAATTTACCTATTTAGTGTAAAAACTAGAAAAATGTAATCTATCAGGAAATATAAAAAAAAAAACATGGCAAACCTAAATCAGATATTTCGGATATTTTGGAAGTGTAATTACGCAAACACATGACATATACGTCGTTGTGTGAAATGCCAACCCCGTTGTCACGAATTTCAATCTTGTCCAGCCCATAGTTGTCCTAAACATCGAACAATGTGTTCAACGCAACACAAAATTGGTGGTTTTTAAACTGATTATGTATATCAATATTCAATAATATTATGTTTATTTTTGATTTTGAATACCAGACGTATATCGATGATTGTAGCATTGGCGTCAATAGAGTTTTCCATTAATTCCTTCACCACCGACGATGCCGACGTAATAACTTGAGTACTACTGATCAGTTTGATCGTTTCCGACGGTAATTGTTTCATCGACATGACTTTTCCTTTCGCATATGTTATTATTGACTGTCTAGACTCGGTTTCGAAATTACATTTGAAAAGACGATAAGTGAGGACGGAGTTAGGTAAGTACTTGGTACACGTCTTGACTACAACAACTATAATATATTGTATATATTTAAGATGTAAAATAGTAATAACAATAAGGTAATTTGAATTTACAAAAAAGCGCAATAGCTTATCAATTATCATGATTTGTGTTTATTCCGTGTTTCTGATAACCAGTCTGTTGAGTGTAGACCATAGATAGTACTATCTTAAATCGTATACACTGTCGTGGTCCAACCACGGTTTAGGATATACCATTAAAGATATACCATATAATACACAGATAAGCAATGCCATAGAAATATTCGTTGACTAGAATTATAGTTGAATTTATTTTCACGAGATGTCGCTGTTGCATTTGTGACCACTATTAGTTTAATATATTGAATGACGTCAATGGTATAACCTGGTATAACCATTGATTACAATATAATATTATATAAATATATAATACAACGGACCACGAGTTGAGACGGTCTACAGACTTTCTTCAATTCAAAATATAATTTATAAACTAAATAGGTACTCTTATTCTGTAGTGTAGACTGTTGTAACTTGAAAATAAAAGAACATAAATCAACACATCAATAGTGAGTTATTAAATGGAATTTTCTTGTATTAGGTTAGTAAATCACTATTCACTATATGTACTGAGTATGTATATTTTGTATATTTGAATCAAATAAATTATTTCATTTAAATTATAATAACAATTATTTAACATATAAAATACTATTTGTCATAAAATTGTCAACAATTTATGTATTTATGTAATTATTCTTTATTCTATTTTATGTAAACACTACCTATATTATATATTGTAATTTATTGCTTAATTAATTTTACCCAAAACCTTTACAGGTTATATACATATATTTACCAATTGACCCACTTGGATGCTCATCTGAGTTGAAATTAAATGGTACAGAAAGTGGTTTTAATTTTTTTTTTTCAGAATTCATGAATCTGGTCCAAAATACTCCTGACAAATGTAACGATTATACAACTGAGATTTGTCAAGTGACAATAATTGTGTGTTTCCTATAATTTTATTTGAAGTGTATATTAAAATGTAATAATTAAAAAAAATACGGTGGTTTTAAAGCATCCCACATATTGGCATTTTGTACCAGGCATGTTATTTAAATAATTTAATATTCGATACCGTGATTTTCTGTTTTTGTCTAATACACGCGAGACGTAGTATTTTAGACGTGTTTTTTGCCAAACATTCCAATTGATCTATTGAAGCGATAAGAATAATTCTGAAAACAGATTTGAATTTGTCATCAAGTCTACTTGAAATCGACTTTCCAACATTTTTGATATTATCCCCCAAATTTTTAAAAATGTCATATTCAAAAAGTGTATTTAAAAATTCTGGTATTTCAATTAACACAAATTGTTTTCAAAAAACAAGTCTAAAATACTATGTCGCGGGTGTGTTAGACAAAAACAAAAAATCACGGTATCGAATCCCCTTAAGTATAAACGTAAACCAAGAACTAACCGACTAAGATGAAATAATGAAGTCCTTTCTAACACAGATATTATATTATTTACCTATTTTTCTATTATATAATAACTAGATAGCAGACTGTATTTGTATCAACGATGCTCGATACTCGATAGGCATACCACAAATCGCTAAACCAGACAGGTTTAAAATTATCCTACATTATCCCGCACCGGGATAATGAACTATGAAAACGATATGGTCCAAACATCCCGGTGCCTTATTTTTCACGCCGGTTTAATCTAATAAAATAATATTTTCATTTTAAGTAATTAAAAAAAACTAACACTTATTTTAAAGTAAATTTATATGATATACAATTATTAGTTTAAAAATATTTTACAGCACAAAATCTATTTGTCGGTCTTTTTCTTTGGCGAAACGATCAATTACTTCAGCCGGATCGATATGAATTTGCCTATGAACACTCAAAAGAGCTAAACCTGTAAGTCGTTCTTGGCCTGATGAGTTGCGTAAATAGTTTTTTAATCTTTTAATGGTTGAAAATGTACGTTCTGGCGTAGAAGTCGAAACTGGCAATGTAGCTAATAGCTTCAAAAGAAAAGATATGTTTGGAAAATATTCATAATTACATTTAATATATACTTCAATAACTGAGTTTGGTTGCTCTTTTTCTGGTTTGTTAGACCATTTTCTTTTCCAAAGTTGAATTTCTGTTAGCAGTACTTCTATATCCAGAAATTCAGAATATATTTCGAAGTCGTTTGCATCTATTTCAATTTTGTTGCATATTTTTGGTAACAACTTGTGCAGTGAAGAAATTTGTTTTTTGTGATTATTAAACCTCGCTTGAAGTTGTTCAATGAAATCGTCGAAAAAAGGAATAGCTATTGTTATGCGGTAATATTCTTCAGGTGAATTTGTAATGACATTAATTCGATGTTTTTGACGTGCAACGATTCTTGGTATTTTTATGTCTCTTCACTATCAACTGATTTTATGAGATCCTTGATTTTTCAAAAACCTTTGAAAATGTAGTATCCATATTACTCCGCATATCATGTATTTCGTGTAACACAGTATTAACATATTCCATTGCTTCAGTCAAAACACAATTTACAGACTGTAAATTCTTACACAAGAAATTTTGTTTGGGTAAAAAGTATAGAAGCTGAGACCATACTTATAACAAAGTCGCTGGTTATAATAGTTTTTCCTAATGTAAAGCTTTTGATGACGTTTCAATATCACATTTTAATTGCAAGTCATCTAGTGTATTTACAATTGCTTTATAAATTTCTGTAAATCGTATAAGTCCAGTCGTGATTTTCCACCCAGCGTGTCTTACACATTGATGTAAGTTTGGTCCATTTAGATTCAGGAAACTGTTCTTTAATATATTTTTTTTAATAATCCTGTTCGCATTGCAGATGCTTTAATAAAATTACCTACCGATTTAATGGTACCAATACAGTTACGAATATGTTGAATGCTACACGAATGAGAGAGGGCTAAATTTAAAGAATGAGCACTGCAGTGTACATAAAGTGCTGTTGGATGTACTTTTCGAATAATTGCTTGCACTCCGTTAAAGTTACCGCTCATTGATGCTGCCCCGTCATATCCTTGCCCTACCATATAATTCGAATCTATACCAAGACATTTAATAGTTTCGAAAATAACATTGGCTATATTTTTGCCAGTAGTATTTTCTACTGAAACAAATTTTAAAAAATTTTCCCGTAAAATTAATTGATGTTCAGGATCTTCATCGACGTATCGAACACAAAATGACATTTGTTCGATTCGCGATACATCAGTTGTCTCGTCTACTAACCTGTACTTTATAATCGTGGGAGAAGCAAAACAAAATTGCTTATCTCATTCACCTTAACGGGAGGGAAATAATTCTTTTTCAGATATCTTTGGAAATAATAAATCGATTTGTCTGATTGTTCCATAGACCTTAGTATAAGTTCTATGGATTGTTCTACCAAAATATAGATATTTCTTCCATGAATTATATTCCATGAAAAACTCATTTTTAATAAAATTGGAGATAGCCGGTTCTTGCACCGGACCCTTCAATTTTCGTCTTACAACTTTACTGCCGTAACTTTTATAATTCCAACGACATTGTTTCTAAAATCGGTACCCACTCTCAGCGAGTCCAACGGGTCCAGAGTTACACTTAGAGCTAGTATATTATAATATTGATCGTGAGAGGCCGGTCGCGCAGCTGGCGGTGTCTGACGCGCTGATACCGCGGTTACAATGGTTATTGCTGTGGGTCGCCACAACCTCTTTGACAATGACATTTCCGCCATTTTGTGTGCGTCATAATTTGATCGAGTCGTTTGTGGTCGGCACACGTGTTATTTGAGCGTCATACTCTGTTGCACGATTGTCGAATTGTCAGTCACGCTCTCGAGTTGAATTTTTTAAAATTGTTTAACGTCGTTATTAACGCTTTACTGTTTTAGCCCAATCCGTTTGGCGATCACACGTCGATTACCATTAATATTTTTCAATTAATCGTTACAGTCGGAGTCGGACGATCCGTCGTTTTATCGGTAGGTACTTATTGCGTTACACAAGTCTGGAGTTCGATTTATCGTCTACTCACGGGTAGAAAGCACTCCACTGTACGTTTGGAGCGGACAGCCGGACAACGGGAATAGGTATGTACGAGTTACCGAGCCTGGTGAAGACGGCGTACTACGCTTGCAACCAGATCGAGCGCGCCAAGTATGACTTGTTGAGAACAAGGCACGTCGATTTGCGAAGTTGTTGCTTGTCGCTGTTCGAACTGTTCAAAGCCGAAAGAAACACAGACGAGGACGACGGCAGGGAGACAATGTACAGCAGATCGTCATTGCCCAGCGAGTTTGGAAAAGTGTGCGAGTTGGCAGCGTTGTACGGACACATCGATTGCCTGAGACTCGCTCGTGCAATCGGCGTGCCTTGGGATGACCGTTTATCTTTTACCACTCTTAATATCATGAGTATCATGAGAATAGGTTCGGCGTGCGAAATGGCTGCGATATCGGGCAATCTGGACTGTCTACAGTATGCACGGGACAACGGCTGCCCGTGGGACGAAGAGACGTGTGCCAGTGCCGCGAAGAACGGCCACATGGACTGTCTACGGTATGCACGGGACAACGGCTGCCCGTGGAACGAAATTACGTGTGCCAAGGCCGCGAAGAACGGCCACATGGACTGTCTACGGTATGCACGGAACAACGGCTGCCCGTGGGACGAAGAGACGTGTGCCAGTGCCGCGAAGAACGGCCACATGGACTGTCTACGGTATGCACGGGACAACGGCTGCCCGTGGGGCCAAAAGACGTGTGCCAGTGCCGCGAAGAACGGCCACATGGACTGTCTACGGTATGCACGGGACAACGGCTGCCCGTGGGACGAGAATACGTGTTCCTTTGCCGCATTGAACGGTCACATGGACTGTCTACGATATGCACGGGACAACGGCTGCCCGTGGGACGAAATGACGTGTGCCAAGGCCGCGGAAAACGGCCACATGGACTGTCTACGGTATGCACGTGACAACGGCTGCCCGTGGAACGAGTGGACGTGTTCCAGTGCCGCATCGAACGGTCACATAGATTGTTTACGGTATGCACGTGACAACGGCTGCCCGTGGGACGTGGATACGTATTTCACCGCCTTGCACAACGGTCATTTAGACTGTATCAATTACGCATTGGCTAATGGGTGCCATCCAGAAATGCGCGATCACAATGTGAACAACGGTGGAGAAGACGGGCGTTCTTCGGACGAGGACAGTGTACTCGATGTAGCATGACTAAATAGATTGGTATGATCACATTTTACTGATACGTAGATTCTCCTTCAGACCATGTCCATTACTCGGTTCTCGGCTTCTCATTAGTTATTCATATTATCAACACTAGATTGTATTTTAAAAGTTAATTTAAATAAATTTAAAATTATTATTTTTTAATTATATTTTCTTATTAGGTATCTAATTACATATCTATATATCACTTATGTGGATCTGCAGGCTATGGATATTGCAATAAAGGACCAAGTGGTAACCTCGAACACGGTCAACCCTAGGAGCCGATCTCTTGTCATGTCTTCAGTAATTACATTGAACGACATGGATTTGGACGTGGCCAAGGGGCGCGCGAACTTTTACGCTGCAAGTCGACTGACCAAAGTGTATAGTGTATATGAAATGTATGAAATGTATAAAATGTTGAAAATAATTGTACAAAATTTCGAAGTAAAATGAAATGTATGTAAATTGTATTAATTTAGCATTAATTGGTTTCTTTTTTTATACCTATATTATAAGTAAATGGCAAAACGCTAAGTAAAATTAATTTATAGCATGTGAAAATATTGTGGATAGCTATTTCGGTTTTTTTGTAACTGCTTTGAAAAAAATTTATATGAGTGACATAAAATTGAATTTAAGCTTTTTGACCGAAGAACAAAAATTGTTATTTTTTGACTTAATAATATTAATATTTTTTAACTTCTACTTCTCGAAGTTTGTCGAATAACACATAGACCTCGAGTGCCGACTACGAGATTAGAAATTGCCTAAATGATTCTCCTTAAATCAATGCGATGGCGAGGCCCCTTAAAGTTGCACCAAAAACCAGTCGATTTTGCGTTAAAACTCCCGTTTTTCCTTAATTTTTTTTTTGTTTTTCATGGCGCTTTTGAAAATTATTGGGAATTTTAAATTTTGACCTGAAAACAAGTCAAAATATTTTGAAAATTTTATCAAGTATAGGAATTTGAAAACATTTGTACGTTCTGGCGTAGAAGTCGAAACTGGCAATGTAGCTAATAGCTTCAAAAGAAAAGATATGTTTGGAAAATATTCATAATTACATTTAATATATGCTTCAATAGCTGAGTTTGGTTGCTCTTTTTCTGGTTTGTTAGACCATTTTCTTTTCAAAAGTTGAATTTCTGTTAGCAGTACTTCTATATACAGAAATTCAGAATATATTTCGAAGTCGTTTGCATCTATTTCAATTTTGTTGCATATTTTTGGTTACAACTTGTGCAGTGAAGAAATTTGTTTTTTTGTGATTATTAAACCTTGCTTGAAGTTGTTCAATGAAATCGTGATATTAGTGAAGTTTTTAAATACTATTGGGACGCGGACTGGATCGAATCCCCTGATAAGAATCGCCGACATAGCCCCTAACTTAAAAGTCCTAACTAACATTGTGGTTGCCTATTCAATATTTTGTATACAAGTTACGTAATTACTACGTTATAGTCCCTTTGTATAACAAATAATTATTTTACTTATATTATACTATCCAATTATGTATTTACGTGGTAATCATTAATTGTTTATAATAAATTAACATGTATTTTTTTTTAATATTTCGTTATTGAACACTAAGCGACTAAACACATTTTATAGGTATTACCTACATAAAGTGTCTAGGCAATTCATATACAAAACTGCTGTAGCTTATAGGCTACTTGGTTTTTGAGGGGCAAGATAGTGTGTCGTTGTTTTGTCCACGACTCACGAGTGTTGCGTATTGTGATATTTTATGAAATTTGCTATAGGCATAACCATAAATATTAAAGAAAAACACTAATCAGGAACATTGTATTGAATTATTTGACCTTTTTTTAGAGATAAACATTTTATCATACATAATTCGAAAAGAAACTACAAAAATATAATATATAATACAACGAATGTTAAAAGCTATTAAAATATCCATCATAATTAAGACTTTAATAATAGCAATAATCTGGGTCCTCTTTCAACATTTTTTTTATATTGTTTTTGAGTTAATGAATTTTATATTTTTGACAGCTATCTCCGAGAGACCTTTAATATTCATTTAATATTTAATTTAATAGACGTTCATTTTCTGAGATGATAAATTAAAATAAACTACAGTTTGTCAGTTTCCGGCTTGGACTAGGGACCGATCAGGATCCAAATTCGGCCCGGGAAATTATAATTACAGAGCAGTGGCGGCTCCAGGGGACCATAGGGTCCGCGGCCCCCCAAGTTGTATTTCTAAACAATTGTATACCTACTGTTAAAAACAAAGTTGCAAAAAAAGCCATGTAGCATTATACAAGATTTACAATTTATAATAGTAAGATTTACTGAAACCTTGTGTATAATAGAGTATTTATAGTTTATAATCATAAACACATGAAGTGGAATACATTAAATATTATTAAAATAAGGTGAAAAATAGTTGAAAATAGTTAAAAACTAAAATAATTTATTACACTAGTGAAGATGTGTATGGAGTGATTATAGGTGGGATTATGATTATGGAGACACTATAGGTGAGATGTGATGGAACGTATAAAAGTGAGTGGTTCCATCAAAGAATTATAAATTAAAACTCGTGTTCATGGATCTTTAATATTTTAATACAGTTTTAGTATATAAACTTATAAAGGTACCTTATGTAAGTTATATTTAATGTTCAAGAATTTTGATCGATCGGAAATTTGTTAGGTCAGGTTTTTTTAGTATTTTCGATTTTCGATTCTGAGTGAAACGATGAATGTATTGATTTTACAATGATGTGTGTTTTTTTTTTTATTTTTATTTTTTTTTTGTGTTTGTCATGACCTTTTAAAACAGTAAAAATGCTTGGATTTTCTTCAACAGTACCTTTTCTGATGGGAAAGTGAATCTAGTTGGTACTTTGGGGTGTCAAAATTTTTCAAAAGCACCGTGAAAAATAAAAGAAAAATTAAGGAAAAACGGGAATTTTTACGCAAAATATGTTTTCGAGAAAATTGATTTGTGTTTTTGATGTAACTTTAAAACGAATGACTGTACATGAAATTTTCACTGGTTGTTTATATTTCCATTTTCTATACATGATAAAATTTTTAAAATATTTTGATTTGTTTTGAGCTGTTTACGGACAATTTCAGTTTCCAATTTAATTAGTTTTTTTTTTCTATAAATGTCAATAAAACTTTACTTTATTTGTTGAGTAAAAATACTTGAAAATTTAATACAAGACTCCTACCATATTTTTACAATGAGATTTGAAAAATATTAAAAATCCTTAGTCACAGTTTTTTTTTATTAGCATTTTAAGTTCAAAAATTGACAAAATATGTAAAAAATCACGAAAATTAGCAAATTATTTTGAGTTAATAATTCGTAAAAATTTTTCTTTTTAGAACTAAGATTTTAAAATGTAATACAAGATTTCTTATAGGTTAATCTACCTTTATCAACAAAAAAATGTCTATAAGAAACTTAAATTAAATTTTTATGAGCGTTTGAAATTCATATTTTTACAACATTTGATATTCACTCGATTTCTTACGTAACGATTTTCTTATTTTATTGTAATTAAAAAACGAATGACTGTAGATACTTGAAAATTTCACTGAATGTTTATATTAGAATTTTCTATACACGATAAAAATTTGAAAATAACTTGACTCTTTTTAAGCTGCTTACGGACATTGTGATTTTTCAATTTTTTCAATTTTTTTTTCTATAAATATCAATAAAATTTTATTTCTTTGGTAAAAATGCGTGGAAATTTAATGCAAGGCTCCTGATATATTGTTACAATAGCAATTTATTGTAAAATATTAAAAATACATAGGCACACATTTTTTTTATAAGCATTTGAAGTTCAAATTTGGACGAAATTACATATTAAAAAACCTGGAATAACTATTTTAGTTATTTTGTTGTGATTGTATAATATTACTTGTGGGTACTTGAAACTTCTAAAGTATACTATTATATATCTATGATAGTCCCACGGTTTGTTGTTGATGTATAACGCGTTACCTAATGGATATTGTGATATGATTAATTTGGAATTTATTATTGATACCCATTATAGGTCAATTTTTTTTTAAAATACTATAGATAAGTATACCTATAATAGGTATGTCTAATACCTATAGACTGACAAACCGTCTCCGCTCAGAATCGTTTTTCTTATACAGTGATATTATATCATTGAATTAAAATTTAATACTATCCATTATACAGTGACCCACTTGTAACCTACTGTACAGCAGAGCGACATCCACTTACCCACCTTTTTTCTTTTGTTGTTGGTAAGGACAGTAATTAAGTCTATAAAAATTCCACGAAGAAAGAAGAAATCAAATATGGTTTTAATTAATGTTCTACCTTAAAACAGTGTCGAGAGGAGATTTAAAGATTATAAAAGATGGTGTTATGAGGTAACCAATCAATTTTCATTCGTATTACTACCGTATTATGTTACTCAATATAGTTAAGGTACTTATTGTGTAGGTTTATTATTGTAACACAATATTTTCGTATCCATTTTATGCAGCCTATCACCGAGATTTCTCTGATAGTTCGTCGATCCAATCTGGGCCTACACGTCAATAAAACTCATGTATATATTATTATTTATTATACAATGATATAACTATATAAGTATACTAATTAGTGGGTAGGTAACAAATTATTCACCAATACATCATGAATAAACTACACAGTACACATGTAGCATGTAGGTAGGTATATCGTATACCTACTGTAGTTTCACATCGTAATATTATATTATAAGTAGGTACCTAGTGAAATAGAAAACGTTTATTTGTACCTTTGAAATTATACTGTTCATTGACCATGACTACTCCATTATAATACAGCAGGATTCGTTAAACAGTTGTCAGTTATACGGTTCAAGTGTTGAACAGATGAGTAAGTATACCTACGTTTGCGTTGAAGTGTGAAATAATCTCAACCACATTAAAGATCACGTACTTACATGTAATTTTATATATTCATATAAAATATACATCATGATTTAAATGATTAATTATTACAATTGATATTTTAATTTTTTAATTTGGTGCCGTGTTTAAAATATAGGTATATTTATTGAAATGATACATTTAAGACTTAACTATAAATTTAAAGAATTAATTGGTACATTTATCATACTATATATTTAAAATAGAAGTATTATATTCAATACATTTAAATGATTTCGTTATCAATAGGTTGCGAATTTAAATGTTTAATGTCTTACAACAACAAGAAAAATGCCTTTCAACAATTCAACTAAATTCACTAATTTAGTATTAGGTACTAAACTTTAAAAAAATGATATTAAAAATGATTTTTAACATAGTGTTCAATTAAAATGATTAAACAAAAGTCTATTTGTATTATTTAAATTGACGTAATTCAGTGTTATTCTGATTAAAAAAGTCGTAAATATTAAATTGTACTACTTATATTTATGTACAATATAGATTAGTTGTATAATTATGTATATACGTAATGTATATAAATCTGTAGGCGCATGATGAAAATGTCGGTTGTCAAACCATTAATCTATTTCGTCTAGTACCTATACATAGGTAAAAACATAATATTATAAAATACAAATAATATGACGAAGCAAAATAAATATCCTGTTTAATTTATTTTTATTTTTGTGGTGTAGTTTATGGTAAATGTTTATCACATTTTAATAATTTTATCCATTCTTATAGAACATAGGAAAATTGTGCCCAGTGTTAAAAGTGATCCAAAAATTACAAATAATGCTCTAAAAATAAAAGTTTTCAAAATGTGAAGTTAAAGTTCTAAAAGTATAAAACTAATTTTGTGGTCGGAAATGAATGTTTTTGGACATAACTAATAACTGCCTGTTAAACTAAATACAATATTTATTTAAAAGGCTAGAAATAAAATATTTACGGTAGGAAAATTAGTATTAATTTAAAGTTGAAAATAAATCTTATTTTTATCTGATAGTTTTGACATGATGGTAATATATGCAAGATAAATAATAAGAAAGAAGTAAAAGAAAGATCATGCGTCCTAGAAATGTATATTTTTCCCAACGTCAATAATTGCACAATAGTGGTGATATAAAAGAATTTGCATAACATTTATAGACTATTTATAGTAAATAAAATATGCAAATAGCAAATAAATACCACATGATATTTATTTTATCGAGCATTAACACTGAAATTGTACATTTATTATTAGATAATACAATATTTCATCCTTGGACTTTCCTTTTATGTAACAGCATTTTTTTCTTATAAGCTTATCGCTATTATAGAAAGAAAAATATATTTTTTCAATGGGACTGTTTTCTCAAACCAATTTTTATAGTAGTAATTATCAATATTATAATGGTATCTGATTATATAGCTTTTGACAATAACATTGCATTACATATTTTATAATTTATTATAGTATTAATATTATAATAGTATATTGCAATAATGAATAACAAGTACAAATGAAATAAAACAGTTGCAAGTTCATCCTATAAGCATATAAGCAATGGTCGAATGTAGATCAGCTGAGTGCCCGGGCCTAAAAGTATTAATTGAAATAAAAGATAAAAATAATATAATTCGAAGACATGAAACAATAGGTCACGTTAGAAACTTTAAAATAACTTAGGTACATCTAAGATAGAATACTATAGTTACATCTTACGTGAATCTTAATTCTTATAACAATTCTTAAATTAACAAAAAAAATACAAATTTATATTTTATTTAGGTTACAACCTACGTAATAAAAAAAATACCTTGAAAAATTGTTATTTTGAGTGATTATAAATGGAGAAATAATTAGGTTGTTATTATTTTTAGTCATATTCATTATAAAAGTGTGTTGGTTGATAATCAACCACATATATTAAATACCTATATTAAATCAATCAAATAAATTGATAGTACACATAAATATTTTATAACTCTTTGACGTAAATTATTGAAAATATTTTCCTACTTAAATTAGAACACTAGCGAACAGACGGATAGTATAAAATATGTATGATTAATATTTTATATTTCAAATCAACGAGTTATGCAATTTAATTTATTAAATATATGTACTATTTATAATGAAGCGAGTATATCGATATATCATGAATTATTGTAATAATATATAGTTGCACATAAGTATTATGTTTTGTCATGTAATATAAATACTGATACCTATACTTACCTATGTCTTACTTAATCAAATAATATGAAGGATAAGTATATATGATATGCTTAAGTAACTTCTAAGGGTACCGCTTAGTTTATACCCATCCATTATTTTAATCTCTTTGAAATAATTTGTTTTTTTCAATAAAGAATACACATACAATTTTAGATAGTTAGTAATCGTAATTTTTTTTGATTTATGATAAAACATCAGCAGTGTTGGGGAAGTTAAATTTGTTTAGTAATTATGGTAATTGAATTATTCTTAATTTACTTTTTTTTATTAATTGGTAAATTTACATTACTTTTAAGTAAGAGTATTTGTTTTTATTTTAAAAAATATCACTGGAGCTTATTAATTATGTTTTTAATACGTTAACTAAGTACCTTATGACAATCAACAATATGAAATTAAATAAAATGAATATTTAAGGAACAAAGAAGACAATAATTGTTTAACACATTTTATTCTTTAATTTTTTAATTTTTTAAACAACAAATCACTTCCCAAATTACTAATTTAAAATGACAACTTATTAAAAATACAACTTTTATGTCAATAAGCTATTACAAAAATGCTACATCCAGAAAATCATATTCATATGATATATTTACATATTATTCCAGTCGTGTAGACATGATTTTTGAAAAGGGGGATCAAAAAAAAAAAGGACATGGCTTAATGGGAGGGGAAAATTGGAAAATCCTCCATCCTCTCAAAACTCTTTACTAAGGCAATAAAAAGCCAATGGGGGATCTGACCCCCACATCCTCCCCTTGTAAACGTCACTGTATTATACATATTATCGATCAGTTTTTTAAATATATTTTAAAAAAAAATAAAGTAACGAGTAATTTAGTAACTGTATTACAAAAAAGTAACTTAAATTAAATATAAATTACGATCAAATTATATAGGTAGGTAGGTACTATTAATAAGTAATTCATCTGCATTAACTAGGTACTAAGTTATAAACTTATAACTTAAGTTAACTCACTCTCCAACACTGAACACCAGTCCCCAGTGCTCACCTGAAACACCGATATATCTAACGCGTGGGTATGGTTTTCTATTTTCCCCAATAATAAGTGTTAAAATGTTTTTGCCTACTATTTTGAGTTCATAGTTGTAATTGGAATACGTCTGGTATGATAATTTAAACACGAATGTGTTATCGGTAGATTCCAGTCCTCTGATACTTGATAGTATATAGTGTAGGTATATTATACACATGACATAGTTTAACGTAATATACCCACTAATAAGTAATATTATCAATACCTACATACACGTAATACGATCCTAGGGGCTCGAGATTGTGACTATATATACGAGACATTGTCGAGACGTTAGTTTTTTCCGCATATAAATCGAGCAAAGCTGTTTCCGATCGAAAAGGTATTTTTTTTATACGAGTCCAAAGTCAATAACGACAAAAACTCTTTTCATTATATAGTTTAAATGTATAAAGTCGACTAATTTGACCGTTAAAAAAACAAATTAATTACCTACCTATATATGTTTTATAAATGTATAACGACAAAAATTCTATTAAAATAAAATTGGCCGCTCTCCCATGACCACAGGTTGCATCTGATAATAATAACAAAAAAAAAAAGGGGTGTACACTAAACCGTTGATCAGGGTCGTCGTTATTATATTATTACGTTGTCAGACACCTGTGTGCGTATATATGTATGTAATATGTATTATATTATGTGCGCGCCGGTCAACAGGTAAAACGGTTGTACACGCATGTACGGTACAATATTTATATATATATTATATTATATAGACATCGTGTATATAGTATATTATAGATATATTATATAGTAGTAGTCCGTCCCCCCACGCCAGACGACTCCGTGGTGTCAGTATCTTTACGGTCGTTGCCGGCAACGATAGTGGAATATAACGTTGTTGCGCGTCGCCGCCGCCGCCGCCGCCGCCGCCGCCGCCGCCGAGTGTAACAGGTGGACAGTTCGGTGCTCACACATCAGCGGAGATCCCGAAGTGGAAGTGTCGAGTTGTTTTTATTTTTTTTTTAAAAACCCTCGTTCGTTTTCGGCTCGCGTTTAAATATTATAATTATCGGAAAAAAATAACTACGAAACCGTCGTCAGACCCGTCGTGGATATAACCGCATATAATAGTATTATTATTATAGTGCTGCACGCGGACGAAAATCGTCGGGAGTGCAAACAGTTCGCAAGACATTTATTTAACGTTTGGTTTTGCCGGTGGTTATGTTCGTGAATTGGATAATCGATCAATCCAAAACTGGAGGGTAGCCACACAGACAAAGGTGAGTCGTACGTAATATTTTTAAAACACACGACGTAGGTACCTAAATAAATAAACACACCGTGTCGTATAAGCAATAATATTTTCATATAAATCCGCGATCATGTTTACCGATAGTGACTCGCCGACATATTATTGTAGGGACGTATAAGGGATGTATCTTATATGTATATATTGTCCACACGCAGACATATAGGTACACATATTATAATAATTTAATATGTGTGTATACAGTAATAAACATCCGACGGGTATAAATCGTTCGACGTTTCCAGTTATCTGGTGTGCACATCTCTGCTGCAGCAGTCATTATTTCCGTTCTATTGAATATAACTAATAACATATAACATATTATAGCATATAATAATATATACATTTTGTACACAGTCCTATGTATTTCTGCAAATAAAATGAGCTCCTCGCAGGTTGATGTCGTGTGTAATGAATTACATGCCCAGATACAGTTCTCGTTAAATATTATTACACAGAATTCCATCGCGCATAAAAAACAGTATAGGTAGCTACGTGATTTGGACACAAATTATAGCGGCAAACCAGTATTTTCTGAGTGTTGTGCAACTTACTTTTATTATACTATCTCAATATTAAGGTTGACTTTTATTTACATGTTTTTATCATCGCATAGTATCGAATGGCGTATGAAGGTATAATAAGGTTCACATTTTTATATCATAATTTACAATTATATACTATATTAGGATTTAATATGTAAGACGTACCTACATGGATCGTATATTATAATCTGCATTTTTGTATTTTACCGCTATTCTATATTGTTACAATGTATATGTTGGGGTTTTTAAATTAAAATATTCAATCTTTTGACTCATTAATTTGTTTTATTTTGTGAACAATGCTCTTTTGTTAGTGACCAATGCCAACAGTCAGCATGCGCTCTTGTATTTAGTATTCTCGTCTGTTTCTACATTCGTCAGCAATGAATATTGAATAGTTTCTGAGTGTGGAGGTATATGGTTTTACGATTATTCACACCATAAATCTTTGAAACACTCTCCACGCGTGTTCAGGGTTCACAAAACCCTGTAGAACATTGTTCGCAGACAATACAAATGAAACCCTTCTCCTTGGCCAGTGTCATCTTGACAAGTGTAGTAAACGGACAATTCGTTCTATGACGTGGACATTGGTCGTTAGTTACATCGTTCCGTTGTTAAAAGGTATCTGACTACATTTT
Organism: Acyrthosiphon pisum; assembly: GCF_005508785.2. Lineage (NCBI taxonomy): Eukaryota > Metazoa > Arthropoda > Insecta > Hemiptera > Aphididae > Acyrthosiphon > Acyrthosiphon pisum. The sequence continues at coordinate 13,086,829 of NC_042494.1, read as the reverse complement.
TTTTTAAAGGTATGTTAACAAAAATATAATATATTTTATTTTTATATTGAATTGTATATGGTGGCAATATTTGTATATTCGTTAATTCATGGCTTAATATTGGTTCATTATAACATTGATAAACTATTTAGATTAGATCCAATATAATATTTCAAGATAATTAAAAATTAACAATTTATATATTATGAATATTATGAAAAAAAATAAATGTTAACATTAAACAAGATTAATACGTTAGGTATAAGAAGGTATGCACTTGTACAAGACTATAAAATGTTAAATGATATTTACAATATGTGCTTCAGTTCAAGAAGCGAATAAGGTGATTAATTTTTAATATAATATATAATACAAATCAGCAATGATATAATACGAAGAGGAAGACCATCCAGTGATAAATCATAAAATGAACAATACTATTTTGAAATAAAAAATAATTGTAATTTTTATATTTTTATATTTTAATGTTATTATTTATATTTGTATTGCTTCATAAATCATAATAATTTGTATAAGCAATTTAATATGGAACGTCCCTGAACTTTGGCCAATAACCATCGTAGTCGAGCCAGTCGAGGACTCTATTTTTTCTTTAAAAAATAGTTATTATATGTTAGGGAATGAATTACTTATAATTTCACCTATTACACATATTTAATATCTATAGTATCATTATTTAAATTGGCTAGTTCAGTATAAAATATATTGTGTAGTATTTATCAACACGTGTACCACTCTAAATACACCGTGTGTCCGTGTACACAAATAAATAATAACTTATAAAGATCCTTCTTCTTACGTATATAAAATTAATTTATACTTAATGGTCATTTTCGGTTTAAATCAATTAAATATTTAAAATATTTATCATAAATCATAGATTATATTTTGTATGTTTGATGCTTGGAATAATTCAAGCTTACTCCAAATGTCTTATACATAGATTATAGATATTATAGTTGTATATCTATATCATTAGTTAAAAAAATAAAAATATATTGAACGATAGAATCATCTCATACATTTGAGTATTTGACAGCAAAATTTAAATTTTATAAATTGATTTCGCTAACATATTTGTTTGCCACTGATTTATAATTTAAACAGTGCACACGTATTATAAAATATAATTATCTATACAAAAAGAACTATAATAACTTCTGATTTGACAATTTTGGAAAGAATTTATGTTTAAAATGCAAATAATCATTCACATGACATTGTTATGTACCTATACACTTTTATGGTCTGTAATGTTCTATAGTGTATTGTGTACCTTATAAGTATTGAATATCGTCTGTTGAAAACATCTTCAAAGTAGGTTGGTATCGATTTTTGGATAATTTTAACTTTATAAAAATTAAAAAATCTTTTATTGAATTTGTTTTGATTTACCCACTACGTTAGAATATATTTTTTAATCACATTTAGGTAAGTAGTAATTAGTAGAAATAAGTATATAAAAGTAACACATTATTTAATTAGGTATTGCTATGGTTAGTGTATGTTTTTTTTCTCTAAACGTGTTTTATAGTAATAATTTAATGTTATTTATTTTTTGGCCAGTCAAAATTTACAATTGCAGTTAATTGTAAATAAAACCAATTTTAATGACTCAGTACACCCACGTAACAACGCCAAAATATATAACTTTCACCTTTCGTTCGATTTTTTATCATCAACAAAATTGTTTATCTCGAAAATCTTCGCACATAGGTACAGTAACAGAATTCCCTTGCTCATACCCAAAATAGTAAAACGCCTTCGTGCAACTAGCTTTCGACATTCAGCCAATTTTGTATTGTGTTCCCATATAACATGTTATTGTTCTCCGTTCCGAAGTCCCAATACATCGTGTAATATAGACTGTTGCACAATTTCTATAAGCCTCATCAAATGTACAAGTTTTCCATGGGATTATAATTATAGCTATTAGATAGCTAGCACGATGGGAGTCTATACGCAGATGTTGTGCCTATATATCCCTAAACCAGCAATTAACATTTTCTTTTTCAAAAAACATATTTTAAAAGTTGCGTGACCGTCGATCATAATGTAGTAAAAAGAGAATGTTCATAATAATAACACTGACTGGCGTCTGTGGAACGAAAATAATGTTTAATATGTAATTTAATACACTTCAAAATCTATTGGACCCCTCATATTATTATATACCTTATAGTTTGTTTAACTCAACGCATACCTAATTCAATTTGTGAGTACCTAATATCAAACATTACTGACTATATAATAACTTTAAACGTACGACCGGATAAACTATAGAGTCTTTAAAATATATTACCTTCAATCGCCCAATTAAATCAAATTGGAAGTAACCCGCATAAAGCTTACTATATAGGTATATGAGAATAATAATATACAGCAATAGTTGAATGAAAAAGTTTTTAAAATTAAATTATTTTTCATTTCTTTAAATGTCTGTAGGTCATTGTGTTACTCCCGTATACCCAAATTATAATTGAAACATTGATATTAACAGTAAATAAAAAACTCGAAGTATCGTGGCTTCTAGTCCACTGTGGGACTCTCTGTATTACACCGTAAAACGTATTATGGTCTATGGACTATATGGTATAATAAGTATGGTACGGTTTTTACATAAATTATAATAATATATTCAAGTAGATTGTAGATAATTATATTCATAAAATTAAACGTTTCATCAAAAATGTATAATACACCTATATATTTGTTTATAATGTTAATAAAATAATATTTATTGTTGTACTTTACCGATCATAGTGTAGGTTGAAATATAATTTTATTATTTTTGCCAATTATAAAAACCATTTAAAACTGTTTAGTTTCCAAACTCCAATCGATATTATTATTTGAAGATATCTATGAGTTTTAAATTAAAGGGAAATCGAAACTAGTTTAAAAATGATTTCTAATTAGAGACTAAAGCTATTATTATTTTAAAAATGGTCACGACACAACGAAACACGCATAGCTTTTAAACATTTGTATGCATATTTATCTTCAAGATATTTATGTAAAATATTTTGAAATGTAAGCTTAAGTTGATTAACCTCAAGGAGAATCTTGTGTTCTTGTAGTTAATTGCGTAAGTAAAACATGTATACCTACTTCTATATGTAATTAGAGGTAAACTATTCAGTAGGTACCTAACCTATTGATTTTATTTTTATGGAAATCATAATAATTAATAAATTGATCGTTAAGATACCCCAGGTACTAGAGTTACCTATACTGTGTAGGTACGCGTATAATTCCGACAAAATTGTTTGGATCATATTATGATGATGGAAAGACCTGCACGTAGAGTAAGTTGCATGTACCTACATATTATATTGTATTATGCACACACGTCTCATTGAAAACCCGATTTCCACTTGTCATTAAATCATAACAACAACGTGTTTTCGTCCACGGATAATCCGAGCGACGTTACCGATCATACTCGATGCTATCGATAATAATAAGTGTTTTCTTTTAAATCGATCTGCTCCCATATAGTACGTACCTACGGCTTCGTACATAGGAGAAAGGCGCCCGACGGTGGTGCGGTATTGTGCGTGTTTTGATGAATTTCACTTCTCGACGGCACACAATGCGATTTATCATATCGGACGTGTGTGTAATCAAACTACAATAAAAATGCATATGTATGTGTGTGTGTGTGTGTGTGTGTGTGTGTGCGCGCGGTGGTAATGGAAATATAAAAAAATGACGGTGGGGAATAAACGCCTCGAGCGAGCCGAATGAGAGAGACAGCGGTGGCGGCCGCTAAGGTATTTGCTCACCTTGAAACCACTACAGAATAACCAATTCCTACTCTGCTTCCACACCTTATCCTTTTCGTGAACATGCCCCATAGAATATAATAATATGTATGCCTGTGTGTGTTTGTGTGTTTATGTATATACAATAATATATATATATATATATATTATCGTTAAATAACAGTTAAACAGACCTTGTTTTGATCAAACATATAAATATATATATATATGTATGCACACACACAACTGCAGGTGGCTGACCGGACGGTTGGCACACCTGTAACACGAATTATATTTTTTATTATTATTTTATATTGTTCTTTATGAAGTAAAAAATAATATATACCTATATATGTATAATAATAATATATATTGTTCCGGAAGTCGAGGGGTTACGTGTACAATAGACAATTAGACGTCTGCCGGCGGGTTTTCTCAAGCCGTTGAGAATCCGTAATCACCCCGTCGTCGTTTGAAACATGGTGTCAGTTTTTTCAAACATTAAAACAGGTGGTTTTTTTTTGCAATTAATGAATCTTATTATAAAAGTATGGGGAGAAATTAATGTATTAAAAAATATCATTATTTGGGTTTTAAACCAATCGCACTGTTTATGCCGGCAGTGTACTTGTTAAAGTTAATGCAATGATATTTTGTTAATACATTTTTGTTTCTTCACAAAAGTTTATGAAACAATTATGGAAATAGAGCGCTAAATACTAGAAAATATAAAGACCGAACTAAAATAGAATAACAAGTGTGTACCTACCTATAAATTATACGATAGTAAATAATAATACATTTACGTTCCGTTTATAATATAAAGAAGAAATAGGCGGGTATAGGTAACGTTTCGACTTTCGACACATCATCGCGGTCCCGATCAACGAGGCATGTCTAATTTATTGTACTATATATATAAATATATAATATATGATACCATTGTAGACTCTGGCCGTTGTACGTGATCGCGATGTATATTTGTACAGAACCGTTTTAATGACACGTTTTTGTGGTATGTTATATTATATGCGCTGACGCCATTCATCGACTGTGATGTATTCTTGTCAATTGTCGATATATAAAGATTATAATTTATAACAAATCGATTTCGTGTATTTCCACGTGTAGAGGAAATCTTACCCCTCTCTCGAATGCCGCGGCACAGTCGGATACTGCTGCGATGTACATCATTAAAATAATATTGCAGCAGTCCACGGTGATGCAGTACCCACGTTCAATTGAATGTTATAACTTATAACGTTTATTATATAGTATGAGACCGTTAACATTCAGAACGGTTATAATAACAATATAATATTATAAAAAAATATAATGTATGCGCGACATTCAACAGGTGTGCACGCATGCGGCGTATTATAGTGCTGGGCTGCAAGAAAGCTCTATACAAACCCTCCTCCGGATTTCTGGTTGCGTGAGTTCCCATAATATTTTATACATAATACTGCAGCGTACCTATATAGTAGCATGTGGAACTAATGAACTTCCGCTAAAAATCCTTACGTTTGTTCCGACAAATCCGTCATGCACCGTTTCATGCACATATCTAAACTCACTTGTGGTTTGTTTATTATTAACAGTAGGTATTCTGACGTGATTTTCGTATAAACGTTTATAATATAATAATTATTATTTTTCTACTTCTTTGAGAGAGAAAGAGAGAGATAGACGGCGATTTCAACGGTTTTCTGAGGAAAAAAATGTGTATGAATAACAGTATTTTTTATAACGATCATCAACACTATACGCAGGCTGCAGGTGGTTTTTTTAAGGCCGAGCCAATTAACAACGAGTCGATTCAAACGACTGTTGTATGGAGTTATTACATTTTCCTCGGCGCTCTTTTAATTTTTTGCGTAAGCAATTCGGTCACATAATATTTTGTAAAATAAGACAAGGATAAAAAACAATTTTAAAACAATATGACTATAGGTTGGGTTCGCTCGGATTTTGCTGAATCCTTTCTTAGCGGATGTGCATAATTAAATCGGTCTCGCAACAGTGATAACAAGAATACGGCATTATTCAATTTGTACACGCGGCACGGGCCACTTATTCCGTTGTATATTATGTTAAAACTCGTGGTCTGTGACATAAGATATCATATGCTACACATTATGCGCCGACTAGTCGATCCGTACGCTCGTCCGCCCGGCGATGTGCACTTGCGCCAACCCGTCCGCCGCAGCCGCCCGACCAGGTCCGGGCAGGACTACGGTCCGACAAGTGAAACGGCTGAGTCGAGATAGGAAGTCGGTTTCCGATCCCTTGCTGGAAACCCTCTTGTACCCGCCATGTATAAAATGTTATTTCTATTACACACGACACACACACACGTGAAAACTCCCGAGTTCAGATTTGGTACTAATGTCGACCTGCGTTGTTAATGTGTGTTCGCAGGGGTTACAGGACTGACCAAGCCGGTGCCTCCACCAAAGCCGGCGAAGAGTCCACAGAATTATCAACAAGCGCCTGGGCCACCGCCGTATAGGATGCCTCCGTATCCGTTGTACAGCGAGTCAACCCCGTTGCCCGGGTCTAGCAACAAGATCCACACGCATTCCAGTAAATTTCCGGTGAGCCAAACAATATATCTTAATTTTAACGCGAACGGTTCATTTCTTCGTTTGCCATGGGAACACGGACATAATGCGTGGGAATTTTTCCCAGGCAGTTTGGGGAAAGTTGCTGTGCAATATCATTGCGTATAATATGATTGGTGAGAGATTAGGACATGAGAACGTTGACGTGACCAAGATATACTATTATTGATATGCGAGTGTAACATTTCGTAAAAAGTTACGTGTCAGGAGGATAGGTTTTAAATGTATTTATACTATTTAGGAATTTAATAGTGACAAAAGTGCTTAGGTCATATTTTGCGCGGTGTTTCCGTGTTTGTTTGATGTACAAATAAAATTTCCAAGAACGTGTCAAAAAAAGAAAGAATCCATTACAAATATAGTAAACGTTAATAAGCTGAATAGTCTTGACGCATTTATTGTTACGTTAGAATTTTTTAAAAGCAGAGCAGCCAATTAGACTACAGTAACGATCAAGGTTGACATACTTCGTCTTACATATTATTATATAAAAAAAAATATGATCTTGTTTTTAATTAAAAGAAAATCTGTTGTAAGCTATTAATTCTTAGAATGAAAACTAAACGCAGATATATTTTTCTTTCAGATTGAAAGGGAGGTAGTCCTGAGTAATGTAGACAAGAATTTGAAAATACCTATTTTAAATGAGTACAAAAAAAGACCAAAATCTGTTGCACCTGACACGCCGAATGTACAAATTGCATGGTCAGAGCAATCTTCAAACGTAGTATGTTTATTGAAATTAATTAAAAACTATAAGGATTTAAATTAAACAATTAATATCTATTTTAGAATAATGTTCCTCAAAATAATCATCAATATCATACACCACATCATTATACTATGATAAAGGACAATGTAAATCAACAGTATGTTTATAAAGTAAGTTAGACATTTAAATTCGTAATAAGTTACTAATAACTTAACGAATCGTGAATAATATTCTAATGATAATTTTTTTAGGCTGAACCTGTAAAGTCTTTGGATCCTCCAACAGAATTATCTCCGATATTTAGAGATGACTCTAATGGATTTCCACAGTAAGATTAAATTGTTCAAACGATATTATTAATAGTTCGTATATTAACTGCAAATTATCAAATTATTTTATAGACGGGTTGACACATATACAGCTGGACCGTCACATTCTACACCTGAAGATCCAAATAACTCAAAGAAATTTTCATCTCGCATTAAAGATATGATAACAACAAGATTTTCAAAGTCTAAAAATGAACAAGTATCAGAGACAAACTTGAATAACGCAGAAACACCAATGCCAACTCCCGCGAAGTTAGACGATCCGGCACTGAGCCCTCACAGTCAACTAATTCAGCATGGGGTGTATTTAGCAGTTAATAATCAAATGCAAAATTTAGCCATTAGCGTGCCTAATCAAAACGTATATCAAACACCAGACCAATGCAGAACAAATCCCGGTCCATCGAGAACGTATGATAGACCACATACTATACAAACTAACAGAGTAATCGACATGAGGAAACCAGATCCTTCAACTTATAGCGATGTCAACAGAAATAATTACGAAGTCCGAGTCCAGTCTAACTATGGGCAGATTAACCAAAGTCCTTTATATGTGAAAAAAAGACTCCCAGTTCCTACACAAACACAAGATTGTTTTAAGACTCCGTTGCCGGTTAAAGGTCAAGACACGTTGGTGCCTTTTTCCAGATCTAAGTCAAACGATAATCTTGTTGAGCCAAACGGCCAAACGAATGTGCAATATTCGAGTGACAGGTACCTTGCCCGAAAAATTTCTAAACGAGACGATTTCAAGTCCCAACCAAGTTCATTGGATGACGTCGATAAGCTGGAAGAACAGAGGGCTGCTAGTGGTCCAATTAGTGGGGCAAGCTCAGATGGGAGATTGGGTAGTGGAGGGCAATCGGATTCTGGACGCGGTAGTACCGTGTATAGTAGTGGCAAAGCTCAAAATTCTGCAACTAGTCCTGAATCATCGTCTGAATTACAGACAAACCAAGGTACGCAAGTGAATAGATTTTTATATATCCTGCATAATTATTTATTATGTGCTATTATAATATGCTATAATTTAATTTGTAAAGTTAATCTTTGTATTCAGTTGGTTTCGCAATGAAATAAGCAAGGCTGAGCAAGTTAATGATTTTTTTTTAACTCAGTCAATGTAATATGCACCAATAACACAAATTTAAAAGTTAATTACACTATAGGTTAACTCAGTTAGGTTAAAAATTAATACACAATTTTTGTTAACTTTTTATCAAGTTAAAAAAAAATTAATTTGTTATATAATACTAGCGTAGTTAATTTTTTTCCAACCCAAAACTAAATCACAGACTATAGTGTTTATACTTTATACAGTATTTATATGTAAGTTATATTCGAATGATATACATTTTTAACTTTACAAAATTCACGGTAAATATTTTTTGACATGAAAATGAAATAGTGAAATATAATTAAATTAAAAATTAAATAAATTAACTTAACTTACTTCTTAAAATGGAAAATTAATTCGTTACTTTTAAGTTAATTAAAAAAGAAATTTAGTACGGTAAGTTAACAGTTAAGTTAATGAAAAGCCAAAAGTAACTAGCTAAGTTAAAAAGTTAAAATTAAATTAACTTTTTAATTTTTTAACCCAGCCTTGGAAATAAGTGTATATATTTTTTTAGGTAAAAAAGTAATACTACTAGGTTTAGGTAGTTATATTTTTAAGCTTTAGAATAAAAAAGATCTTTTTTTTAAATGCTAAGTATTATAAATGTATAATCCGCTTTATAAATAAATGCATAGAACTTTAAAACTTATCAAAAAAGTTAATGTTTTATAGGGAAAAAAGGTCAAAGTGAATGGATGGATTACGTAGATACTGAGTTACGACAAATCCTCGATCCATCTAAAGTTAGCGTGCAATCAACATTAAGCGATAGTGTATCTTCTGTAACCCCGCCATTACCACCACTATCTCCCGATGGGTCATCAGATGAAATGCAAACACCCATACATAAACAGTAAGATTTATTATTAATTTATTTTCCAATTCCATTCATGGTTTATATATGAAATTTCATAATTTACAGTCGAACCGAGTATTCAGTAAAATCTCGAGGCCAAGCTTCAAATCAAAGAACGCCCTGGTCAAACAGGGTACCAAAAGAAAAATCACATAGACAAACAAGTACTATTAAGAGACCAGATTTAAAGAGAATACTTCAATGTAAGATCTTGATAATGACCGTATAAAAATAGTTTAAATAATAAAATAAAATTATTATAGCAAGCAGTGTTGGTGATATGGACTCAATGTTTGACGAAGAAGCCAGCAGTGACGACGAAACGGTCAACAGTGATGTACGCACAATACGGAAACAGTTAGAAGGGTTGGAAACTATGTATTCAGAGGTCAGTAACTTAATATTCATTTTCCACCCTATTTGATATTAAAACCATGAACCACGTGTACAGGTACTCAAATTACTTGGGGTTCGTAAATCTGGTGGTGGTCCTAGATATCAACCGTCCGACCCCAGAGTTCACCGACGACGAATGTATGGTAGTATGTCTTCAATTCCGTCATCGGTTAGCAGTAGACCCTACCGTGAGAGACACCGAAGGTCAACCGACGATCGGAAGAAATCTGTCAAGGACATTAAAGTAAGTTGTTGACATCATACTTCAAAAATATAATAGTATGAATTGTATTATAATATTATGTCAATAATGTACATAATGTAATAATTATTTTATTTTTCTCAAAAGTATTTATCAATCGATTAAAACAAAAAAAGTGTACTGTACCAATAATATTATCTTGTACAAATAAATATTAATAATAATAAAAAAATCATTTTCAGGGTATTAATAAACGTTTTCAACGTTTGGAATCCCACGTAGTCACTCTGGCGAGGAGTGTTGCACACCTCTCATCTGAAATGAGGACACAACATCTTATGATTCAAGAAATGGAAGTAATTCGAAATGAACTTTCCGCATTAAGAACACAGACAAACATGTTGTCTATACGTTCGCATTCTGTTCCTCGAGTTCTTCAATCTCTCTGTGCGGAACAGACCAACTCGAGTCCGAATAAAGTAAAGAAGCTAACTAAATTTTTTGGCGACGAGCCTCCACTTTTAAGGCTATTTCTCAAAAAATTAGGATATGAGGTAATGATCTCGACCATCGAAATTAAAATATACATTAATATTACACTTTTATAACAATCTTAACAAATCAACTTGTCTAAAATAGCTGTATTGAAAGATTTGAAACACAATGATAATCGAAAATAACTATTTTTTTATTATAATTTTTTTTTTTATAATACGTTTTTATATTATAATCGTTGGCCAGCAAAAACATTTAGCTAACTATTGGATGTTTTGCTGCTTTCAGAAATACGCATCGGCATTCGAGAAAGAGAAAATCGGCCTGGTGGAATTGCCATACATGAGTGAGGAAAGGATGCATAAGCTCGGTGTGCCTATGGGACCGCGGTTAAGAATAATGCAAGAAGCTCAATTAGGCTTTCCCGGGATGCACGAGAACACATTAGCCATCGTGTGAACATTGTTTGCGGCACAACTGAACGTTGGCCGATTAAAAGTATAATAGTATTATGTTATGCCATTAAGTGTTACGTGTAAATATAATCATATGGACAAATGTTTAAAAAAAATAATATATTCATATAAAATATTGTTTGATTATTTTTAAATTACTTTTTTTATGCCACTTCTACTCTATATTATATTATATCGGTCGTCTGATGTGTTTTCTACTCGTGGATGGGTACTTATATATATTAATACAAATACACAATATATATATGTACCTACAAGACTTGAAATAACCAATTTATATAACGGACGGACAATATTAATATTAAACATAGCATTTTTTAATAATTAATAGCAACCCGGTCGACAATTTGGAGGCCATAATTTTTAAAAATCGATAGATAATATTCGCATTACATTATCACTAGAATTCGATTTGTGTAAACGATTTCGAAATTGTTTGCTAGCTATAACGCGAATGCAATTTAATAATCCATACCTACCTATTAACTCGTAGGTATACATCAGAATATTCCCAGCATTGTTCTGCAGATCATAACTAGCGACCGTTGCTCAAGAACCGACGGTGGTTAGGGCAATAACCTTTGTTGGAGCGTTGTTTACCTAATAAACTATGTGTATATAATATGTTATTTAAATATTATCCGGTTCGTAAAAACATATTCTAATTATATATATATATATTTATATATATAAATTATACACACATCGCTGTCGGTTTATATTCGATAGGAAAGTAAATATAAACAATACGTGAGAGACTTAAAATTTCTCGACATTTACACGAGGATGGTACGGAAAAACATGTGTGTAAACATGCCGGTTTTTTTTTATCTTACCCGGCCATTTGTGGTAAACTGCAATATTATGAGGTCGTGAGGGAAGTGCGTTCTGTCTGAGATGTGTGTGGGCCGAAAATAATGTTCTCTGTTCGTCATCTACTACAGTGTGTGGATTATTAATACATATGTATAAATTGTTATTAATATTTCATATTAGGGCTATTAAGCACAAGTATAGTTAAATTTGTGACTGGTGTTTTGCTATATTATTTTATGACAAAATCTCTGTTATCGTCGTTTTTCATTTTCCGCATAAAACTGAATACAATAATATTCACTTTGGTGATCATCTACCAAAACAACAACCACAACAATATAATTATGTTATAAATAACTTATATTATATAGATTATGATATTTCACTCTTTAATTTCTAAAAACCTAAAAATTACGACTTATTTATGATATACTAATGTACAATTTATGTACAATTTATAAATGTAATACATCTAGAAACATGAAGAGTTGTTTATGTGTGGCGGAGAAGCAAATTATAAAATGTTGTGAGTATTCGACATTTAATAGAAATAGTGCATGTATTTTATGTAAATTGTAATGTAATAAAAGTTGCATGTAAATTCAGCAAAAATAAATTGCCATTTTTATAATATGAAGGTGAAACATATACGTATAACGGATAAGAACTGCACAAAAATAATGCATAATATCTACAAACATCGTAATTACTAATTTCCTATCTGTTTAAATTCGAATAGATAAATATTTTAAGAAAATGTCAGATAATAAATACTATTAACTATAGTATAAATGCATACCATTCATTTTTTAGTTAATAATAAATGTCTGTAGGTATATTTTTAGAATAAAAATTATAAAAATGTGAAGTATTATAGCCGGTAAAATGTTTTTCATTTGCAATTTTCAAATATCTGAAGTCGGTAAGTACTTAATATTATAATTCGAGATTAAAATTAAAACTAAATCTGAAAATGTAGTTAGTAAGAACATAGGTATACAAGTTTCGAAGTAGCAATAAAAATTGTATGAATATTACCTAATAGGTATTAAGAGATTTTTTTCGAACCTATACTATAGTTGTTGCCTATAATCTAGCGGTTACCTAATAAATTTAATTTTTAAATGAATTTCGAACACATATAGTTAGTTATCTTATATATTTATAACATGGAATTATTATAATATAATATTATTATGATCAAAATGATTTACAATATTGTGCAAACAATACCAAACATTTTAAAAGTACCTACTTAATATACAATATAGTATAATCTGCTATAGTTAATAATATACCTACCTAAGTACCTAACTAAAAGATTAAATTCATAACTTGTAAAATATACAATGTTATTTGTCACAATGAACGCAGGAAGTTTATTAAAAAAATTGATTTGTGATTTTTTTTCTTAACAGTTTTATTATACTATTAAGAAAATAATTGTACTTTAATTGTATCACTTAGTTTAGATATCGTTCAAGATTATGTGTAGAAAAAACTGGCCCTTAGACTTAATGTATACATGTTTAATATGTCTATATAATTAACTATTGATTTATCACATTTATGAAAGCCACAAATTATTCAATTCATAAAATATGTTTGTAAATCGTCGTAAATCTGATTAGTGACGGGAATGGTTGACATGGTTAGTTAATATTTATTCATGGAGTCTTGTCTATAGGCGTGACGAATTTAATTTCGCGCGTCACCTTTACAACCTGTGGAGTTAGAGGCTTGTGAACCGGCTCCGGAAATTCGTCTCCCGCCGATGGCAGACTCGGGCAACTCAATCTGTTGTGGGCAAAATAGAAAAAACACAGTAATTAAAAATAATATCTTTGTGATGAAAATAAATCACGAGACGACGTTGCAGCGATCGTATGGATCATACTGACTTTAAGCCTCGATGAATATGTCATTATTATTACTATTATTATGTTATTAACATTTTCTAGAAATTTAATTATGCGATTTTACACAAGTTTCGATACTAATAAACTTTTACGCTTCACTCGTATATATAGGATAAAACCCGTAATAACTGCAATATAATAATATTTAAAATGATTAATAATTATGCGTAAAATACAACGACGGCGTTGTTTAAAAACTCATACTTACAGCTGTGTTTAGTTAAACGGTAATTTAATAGTGTAATCGCTGTAATGAATACACTGGGGAAATTAATCGGAACAGACTGCCGATTAGAGACGAGCGAATTCTGGTCAATTGGGTATTATCGGTATCTTCATTCGTCGATCGGTCGGCGATCGTGCGGTCTCGTGGATAATTGAAACGATGGTCTTCAATCATGGTCGAACTACAGTCGATCGATCTATGTATTTGTCCATCTTATCTTTTATAATATGTCCTTATCGTTTTCATTCATACGGTACGTTGCGCATACAAAAACGTCATTTATACGATTGACGCGAAAATTCCAGCGTATATTTAATAGTAATACATTTAATATATTATATTAATCCAAATAATAACTATGATTCTTGAATAGATAAAAAAAACACTAAGGTCTAAGAGTAATAAAATAGAAAAGAGAACATAATATTATAAAACGAAAATCATGTAGTAAAGAATTCGAGTATTTTCTTGGTACCTATTTCAATAGAAAGCCATTTAAAATTAATTAAAATAAAACATAGGTAATAACTACTCCTTATAGGACTGGGAATCTTGTAAAGACTAACCAGAAAATACTATTATAAACTGATTTTTAAGTCACTAGAACAATAAGTTTATTTTCAATATTTCGTGACTTGTGAATAATACTTAGATATACATATTAATAAATACTATACATTATTATTATTATTTTTTTACTATTATTAGCTTATAATATATTGTTGGTGATTAGTTACACTTTTATATAACCTATATTGTAAGATAGTTATTCGCAAATTTATGATTTAAAATATTTATGTATTATTAAATGATATATAACTCTTTATCACCAAGACACCAAGTACCTACCAACACAAGCATTGCAAAGGTATTACATATTTATATACAAACATTTTATTACGGATATATGTGTGTTATTAATTAATATAATATATTATGATCCATTTTTAAAAAAAAAATTAATCCAGCAATCGCCACTGGGAAATTTCCAACAAACGAGTAGACACCTGTTGGCCGACCAACGCATGACAACACAATATGCATAACTCATGAGATATACACGATTGTCAGCAAAAAATATCTGAAGTTATATGTGTGCGACTTATCTTTGTCGAAGGCACGTATATAACTTGCGTATAATAATTTCATATGGCAAAAACCGGTAATCGCATTTTGTGAAATGTAGCTAAACCGTGCGGTGTTGAATTCATAAAATCGTAACCAATTAAAAACATTATTCAGGAATAGTTCGTTAATCTAGTGGCCTTTTCTTTCTCTAGATGTTCAGATTATTATTGAAACCTACACCTGCGATAATTTATCGCTAACTCCAATCGGTTGTACAACTGTTCAAACATTTTTAAATATTCAAAACATTCTCTTGCAGCATTAAAGTCTATAGATTGGAATCCCGCGGATGCATCGCGATACGATGATGAACCTAGATTAACATTTTCTCGGTAATTGGCCCGCTATTTATGTAAGTACACCTATAATTTGAATAGTTCTATTTTTACGATTAATTTTTTATGATTATAATATTATAATATATTATATGTAATTGACAGTGCTGATTTTCACTGAGTGCTGACAGATTATAATATTTATAACGTTTGCGTATTTATATGTTTTAAATCCCTTGCCAATCGTACAAGATCACGTCTTATCAAATCAAAATATCATACATTTATTAAAGTATCGTGTACGATGCCTACCTCTTGTGGGACCAAGCATCTTCGGGTACGTTCAAATACTGTTCGGACGAGCGTTCGACGGGAAAACACGCCACGGTCAGGTTGTCGTTGGGAACCGACAGAGATCGAATTGATCCGAACGGTTCATCCGGAAATAGAGTGTTTCCGCTGTAAAGTTCCTTGCAAGCACTGAGAAAACGTTGTTAGTGAATAAGTATCAAAATACCACACGTGAAAAACAACATTACAACTCGGCCAGATAAGATTGGTATTTTTTTTTTTTTTTTTCAAAAAAATCATTGACATCGCACTGGTCACGGCTATAAAATATATGACGAAATAAAAGCGGTTAAAAGCCTTTTTATGGTATTGAATCTTAATTAAAATGTATCCCATATTCCCATCCCCACTAAAAAAAATGTATTTGTGCGATCAATCGAAAATTTACCAAGAGTCTAAGTAAACACGATTGGAGGATTTAAATATGGATCATACCGTCAACCCACGTATGGTTTGACCTCATAAATTTTACTACGGATTGGACCAGCCGCAACGCCGAGTTGTAATACATTTAATGAACATCATGGTTGTTATTCTGAACCGGAAATATTATTGTATTATAGGTATTGCATAATACCCACCCATGCGCGGAATCGGTGAATATCAAAAACGGTTTTGGCGTCGGACAAGTGGACACGGGACTCGGACTCCTGGTGGTGCTCCCGTGGGCGCCGTTGTGTGGACATTGCGGGGGTAAGTCTTCGACAGCCAATGTTTCCTGCGAGTCTGCTTTCGATCGGTTCAAACAGTTGCATGTCCACGGGTCTTTTGCAAGGTTTTCCGTAGAAACTGTGAATGAAGAACACCATTCAAGTATAATATATAGATACAATATCGAAAATATACAAACGTAGGAAGATATACAAATTTACTTTACTGCATAATATTAAATTATATTTACGTCCGGGATAATTGGTATTACATACCGATAGTGTGATTTTTTAACCACGGTCGCACAGGTTTTTATTTTTGAACTGCGCGTTTATTAAAATTATGATTTTTGAAGATTTGTCTTAAAAATATCGCGTTTTCAAATAATTAGATTCATCGATACACACTCACAAGAGAATTTTCTTGGATCGGGTCCGGGACTGATTGGAAAGAAATCACCATGGACTGGACAGTGGAATCCGACGCGAGTTTGCCGGAAACGGGCGTTTTTGCTGATTGTCCGGAGCACTGCTGTCGCAATGAACATTACGATCGACACGACCAAACATATAGGTCCCAATATTCGACCGTTGTCAGACTTCGAGTAGAACTTGCGTTTCGAGTCGTCTTCGCCACCTCCAGTTACCCAGCCATAAGATATCACTGTGTGAACAAATTTTATTTTATTGGTGAACCATAAACTCAATTATAAAATATTATGATATAATATGTTATAAGTTAATAATTATAATTTATAATAATAATATATCTGTCATGTATGACAGAAAATAAATCAATGCCCCTAAATTGCCTACACATAGCGCCGTCTTGAACATATTATACAATAATATGATAATAATACTGTGGTCGCCGCTAATTGGACTCACTTTGGGATTAAACCATTTTGAGTTCATTAATCGAATGTCCGAATGAGTCAATAATAAGACAAAATAAAGACTATTGAAAGACTCTCAAAAAATACTACACATATCATGATTTTTTCAAACATGTGATTAAATTAAAAATGTTTATTGAGATTTCAGCCTCAATTAGCACATTTGTTCTATTTTTGTTACTTATCTAATTTTCAAATAATCCCATAAACCGGTGTAGTGAGTCTAATGGACAATTTTTTACTGTGTGATAGTATACAATAATATGTAAATGTAGATCATATAATAATAATGTATTTTATAAAGTGTCAGGATTTAGAAATATAATATTATAGAATGTTTCAAACTAAATGGGGGGTGGGGGGTCCCATACTTGGTTTTATTTGGCAAGCATAGTGAAATATGTTCTTCAAATAGTAAGTTGTGTCATAATATTTTAGTTGTTTTCCATATCTTAAAGCGAAATTGAGAACTATTACAAAATCGTTATTAGTTTATAGTTTATCCTTATTATATACTTAATACATTATTTTATATGTCCAAAGGGATGAGGGTAGTAGGGTTCGGGACTTGGGAATCCTCTTTTTGCGCCCCTGTCTAATCTACTCGACATAACAAATGATAATCATTAAGTATTAATTGGTTATTTATTTTTTTTACAAATCTAATTGAATTTATGAAAAATGATGGGACAGGTTGAAAAAAAGAATGTTAACGAATAGAAAACGATCCCGATTGACCCCCTATCTCATGGACTTCTAATCATATCGTACACAATTCTACTTGCCGTCCATCACGCGTAAATATCGTCGAGTGTGATTAATGATAAAATGCAACAATTCGATGCTATCGGTTAGTCGTCGACCGTCCGTTTCCACCGCGTCGTCGTACTTATACACTACTAGTAATGCACGCACAATCGGCCGAAAATAACCCTTTCTATATACTATACTATTATACCTACCATTATTATATTCGTCTAAATCTTACGAACGGTTACCCGAGGTTATAGTAACGCGAATGTATAAAAAATAAGATGGTAAATGCCTATACAAAAGCCGTTCCATATAGGCTCAAACGTAAATCAAGGCAATGTTCGCTATTGCGATTGTCGCCGATTTCGACCGGCCATAAAACACCTATACATATATACATACACATTGTGCCGCGGATATAACAGCGACAATCATACCTGTGAGCACTATGCCGGCGAACAGGAACAGCGTGCCGAAGACGGGCAGAGCGATCTGACAGTTGGACCGGACGGTTACGCCCCACACGGAGACGCCGTCGTCGACTTTCCTCACGGCCGACGACGACGAGTGCAGCGCGCGTCTCGTGGCCGGCGGACAACTTGTCGGGCCGATCGGTCGCAGCCGATGGTCGCCGGACGACATCCGGTCAGCAGCGGTTCACGGCGAATGGTCGCCGCGCGCAGGAAAACTATTATATAGTAGCGCTGATCGAGAACATGTAACATTCATTTTATAGGTAATAATAATATCGATAAAAAAAATATATATACAATAATGTGCACGACCCGCGCGTGGGCGGTCGATGGTGCTAGATTGTATTTTAAACACCGAGTGGGTCGATATTACAGGTATATTCCACCGTATACATCATTCACGAACAAACAATACACACATATACACCCACACACACATCGCCCTAGTGACCACTGCACGAAATATGCACACAAGGTGACTCTTTTTTTGTAATATAGTCGTCTTATCGGTAATCTCCGTGTACTCGAAATCATGATTTGTGTTGTGTGTTTTTTTTTTTAAATAATTCAATGCCGTTACAACATGGGTGGTGAATTTTGAAAAAAAAAATTATAAACAGAGAATTTTATTAAAGATTCAAATGTATAGAAATTAAATTATACCTATAGTGTTGCTCTCTGTCATTTATAAGATATGAGTTATATAGATAAAAGGTATCTAGTATAGGTACCTATTTAGAGTCTTAATGTCTGAATATTTGTTAAAAAATGTCGTAGGTTGCCATTATTTCGGCATCAAGTTCGCAAAGCAAATATAATATTAAGGAACACATACATTTAGAGTCATTCACCCAGAAAATTACTGTATTATTAGTGATAATAAGAAATCACCCTATATGCGAATGTCAATGTGTGTGTGAGTGGGTGTAAAGTACATGTATAGGTTAAGTTGGGTTGACCACGTATAAGTAGTAAAAATAAAAATGTATATATACCTGTAGTTATTTTCATTAAATTTGCCTCTGACATTCTGCGGTCTAAGGTATTCGTGAAATTAAAATTCTCGTACCCTTAGGTACATATTATTATATACAAATAATATTATAATATAATAATGATTGATTATTATGGCCGTAATATAACGTCTATACTCTATAACAATTATTAATAATAGTAGGTAGGTACTAGAGCTCTTATGTTGCTCCGTCTGCGTCTGTCCACTTATACGCTATTTGCGGTAAAACGGTCAGACAATTAAAATCCGCATTGACTGATCGATGTGGAATAACACAATATTATTATGTTGGTACGTTGTAAACAGACAAACACGACTTCATAAACTTCCACAAATAAAATTGTTTCAAACGGTGTAGGCACGTCAAAAGTGCAATGTGACATTATAGTGGATGTACATTCGGAGTGTTTGTGCCAAAGTTCATTTATCACAAATACCTACCCGTAAGACTAAATTAGAATATTCATATTTTAAATTTCAAACATATATAGTTTATTCTTAGACCATAAGGTAAATTTTTTAGTTGAAAAAACGTAATGACATTGACACGATGTCGTTTCATTATAATAAATAATCGATATAGGTGCCTAAACTGATGACATAGTGCGTCCAGAAATCTACTTTTTTACGAAATATTTCGTTTTATTAATATGTAATTTTAGTAAACCTAGCTAAACCCAGGCGCAGAGGGGGCTATGGGACCGTAAGTTTTCAGATGTTCTGTTTTTTCTAATGGATAAATACATTTTATAAATTTTGTTAATTGTTAAAAGACTAACATTTTTGTTATACAATCTTTTGAAATTCATATTTTCATGAATAGTAAATAGGTACTTTGAAGTTTGAACATTTTAATTTGTACGCCCCAAGGACCATAAAAGTATAGAACAACAAGATCCAATTTTTCAGGAACCATCCCAATTTTAAAGATCAAGGAATTCCGCTCAGAATTAAAAATACCTATAGGACTATTATATTACGTTATATTATCATAAGTTTATTGATTGTAATTAATAATATTATAATATGTAAACTGAATGGTTATATCAATTACATGGAATTCAATTCAAACGCCATTACAATATAATATAATATACCTACTACCTAGTACTTCTTTAAAACTTTCCCCCTAAATATGTACTGTTCATTATTTTATTATGTAAATTTGCAAATTTTGCGCTTATTAAATAATAATTATCAATAGACGACCAACATCGAGACCAATCGACAATAATAATTCCAATTAAATTGACTGTTTTGTATGATATTAAAATATTATTGCGTTTATTATTAGAATATATATAATATTCTAATAATATATAATATATTATTATTAATATCGTTTATTAAATACATATATACATATGAGACCACTATCGATGCCTTTCGGCAATGTTTAACAAAATCAATTTTAAATTTGTGGAAATTAAAAATAATATTATAATAATATTATAATAATATACTGCCTCTCTTCCATCAGATTGTGATGTTATTTTTAATTCGTTAACATTTTTTTTTTTAATTTTCACCTCCTCTGGAATATTATAATCTCTTATTTGATGTTTAACACAAGATTAAACAACTAACTTAAAATATCTAATTACATTTCAATATATTTAAGTAGGTGCCTAGAAAAATGTAAAATATAATGAAGAACACAGAATCATTAAGTTCCTAAATAAGAATATAATTAAATAAATAAATATACATATACATTTGGTAACAACTTTCAATTTGGATATTTGATAATAAAGAAATAATTAAAACAAATGTTTTTAATAGACAATCGTAAATGTTTAATACATCCACATTTAACCAATTTTAATTTTTACAATAAAATATTCAAGAATTGATACACATTTCATAGAGTTTTTACCAATCTCAGTTAGGCACATTAAGGTTCTAATATTACTATGTACAGATAAATAACAAGTATTTTAATTAGCTAACGAATTGCATAAAAAAAAATTAATTTAATATAATATTATGTGCTTTGATGAATTTGTAAATGGTTAATGGTTTAATTATAAAATAAATAACAATATAATGAATTAGAACAACGCCTACTTAAAATTATTTTCAGTGATTCTATAGTAGCATTCACAGTTTCAACTTTTAAGTAGACTATTATTCTCAACAATATTGGAATGACCTAGTATTAAATTAACATAAAAATGACTGTTTACTGTTTAGGTACACAATAATGAATAAAATGGATTAATAATTGACTTAAATAATGATGATATGTAAAAGCTGCAATGGTTTAGTCAATACTTTGTATGCTCTGTAAAATATTTTTCCATGTTTGTAGCCCCTGTAAAATAAAATTGTAATTAATGTAAAATGTTAGATATAATATATAAATAAGCATAGTTTTTATGATTGTATAAGGCATTTAAATATTTTTAGATTGTATCTACATAAAATGTGTATAGAGGTACAAAAAAATTTAATTCTATAAATAAAGTTATTTTGTTCAGTAAAATAAGTTTTATTCTAATTGTTACATTATAACAAATTTAATCACTGAATACACTAAAAGTAATAACTACTTAATTATGTTCAGACATGTCTACAATTTTATTAAATATTAACAAATTGTAATACACGGTTTATAAGTTATAACAGACAAAAAAGTAATTAGTGTCATTTTGTTTTTAGTTTTAATTAATAGAAAGCAATGTTTTGCTAACCATAATAAATAATAAATATTTTAACTAGATAATTTCTTTATTGTAGTAATATACTATAATTAAATTTTAAATTATATTAAATAGCGTACAAACCTTTTGGGCATACTTAGTTTGAAATGCTACATAATCTTTAAGAATGTTCATAAGATCTGAGTCTTTTTGTCTTTCAAATTGTTTATAATTTTCTAATGATTTATCAACAAACTCACTAAAATAAAATTTAACATTAATTACTATTTCAATATAAACAATGTTAATATTAATATATTTTATTCAATTTTAAAATACGTAAAAGAATAAAATATATTGAATAAAAGATCTGGTAGTGCAGCCAATTAAGAGTTAAGTCAGGTTATGAGGACATTATACATGTAATATAAGACTCAATGTTTGAATTAACACAACCCTTTATATATTATTATAATAGATTAGGGTTACCATTTTACTTAAACCAGGATTAAAAATTTTTTAAAGTATATAGATCTAAAATTGTGATATAATTCATGTACTCTATTACAAATAAGTCTGTCAAAAAACTCGACCATAATGCGTCACAGTCTCCTTAGCTGCTGGCAGAGCGCTGTTATAGTCTGACTTAGGGCTGGCGGTATTTCAAATTTTGATACCGGTATCAAGTAATTAATTATTACCGAGGCACGGTAATTAACAAAAATACCGTATCTTGGTAATTATTGAAAATATCGTACCTCAGTAATTATTAAAAATACCTTACGTTGACAAATTTATTAATATTCTCAAGTTTCCAACCTAGGATAGGGCTATTATATTATGTCATTACAATTATATAAAAATAATAAATAATAAAAATACAGTATTTTCGGTAACAATGGTAATAACCGATTCATGGTATACCGATATTCTAAAATACCAGATATCAGTATTTTTAAATACCGGTAATTACCGGTATACCAAAAATACCACCAGCTCTAGTCTGACTTGCCAAAACAATGTGTAAGGTGACAAATAATGACTGCAGACAATCATAGTGATCTGACCGTTCAGACGGCTGTGCGAGTTTCTCCAGACTTATTTAGAATAAAGTATAGTAGTTATAGTAGTCGGGAGTAACGCGCTAATTGTAGCGAAATACTACAGCGCGCTAGAAATTTACGGTTAGCGTAGCGAATTATAGAAGTAGGTTATAGAACCTATTTCAAGATAATTAAAATATTATGATGTATATTTAAGTATTTAATTAAGATGACTAGATGAGTGTATTTCTGAGTTATTTGAGTTTAACTTGTGCCGCACTAATCAGTAATCATAAATTATAGATAAGACTATAATCATAAGAGCATTATTACAATGTTATATTTTATATTATTGAATACAGAATCATAAATAATAATTAATATATTAGTATTTTATTGTCACTATTTTTATTTTCGGCATTCGGCATTTTCTGTGTTTCTTTTAAGTATTAAATTATATATATAAAAAAACATTATTTTATATTCTATGTATCATTGAATTTAGATTTAACACTTCCATCACGATTACCTACACAACGACGAGGTCCACTTGACACTTATACTATACAGCAGAGCGTAAGAAGTTCTAGATCCGTGCTTGCCATCAACTTTTAAAAAAAAATGTTTGGTAAATCAAAATTCATTGTAATCACTAATCCTCTTACTGTATGAAATTCTTTCTCCCAGTGACGGAATGTCTAATCAATACAAACTACTAATTGGCAATTATCAATAAAACATTTATCTGTTTTGAGTTTTGTTACAAAAATACATGAGATACATTGAATAAACCTACCTTCCGAAATTACAAGAAAATAGTGGTAGGCAATGACCAAGTGCTCAAGTAAATATCTAAATAAATCAAAAAAATTTTTATAAAAATGAGGCGAAAAAGTAGCGCGCTACATTTAAACAATAGCGTTAGAAATATCGCACTACATTTAAAATAAAGTAGCTTTAGCGATAGCGAGCTACTTTTTGAGGGGAGTAGCAGTAACATTAGCGCGCTACAAAAAAACAGTAGCGTCCCGACCACTGAGTAGTTACTTACGAATAATTTGCTTTGGCCTCTATTTTTTTATTTTCAAAAGCTTCTATAGCTGCTGTGTCACGATCAGCTGCAGCTGCAGTATAACCAAAGAGTCTGGACATTATCCCACTAGTTTCTAAAACATAATATATATAATGTATATTTATTTATAATTCAATATCTAAGTAACAAAATATTTTATATAATTAGTAATAAGTTCAGTACAAAAATAGAAAATATTTGCTTGTTATGTTTAGGAAATACAATAATTGTTTTTTTTATTTAAACCCGTTAGCAAGGATTATTGAACTGTTAGTAAGATCAAATATGTATAAATATTCTATAAAGTTCTATTAATCTAGTGTTCTACAGATGATTGACACTAGTTATGAAATTATAAAAGATAGATTAAAACCAAGTGATACCTATAATTGTGAAAATATTAAACATATCTTTTTGGCAATCATGAAATTCTTCTAAAGTGGATAAACAATAACAAGTGCTTACAATTGTTTGCGGCTTGAAAACATGACAATAATATGCACTACACAAAGTATTTATTATATTTTAAGATTCTAACTATTTAGTAAATACTATTCCATTGTAGTTGTAAACACTTATTAAACAAAATAAATAACTTAAAATTACCTTTACTATTTGACATATTATTTAACTGATTTAAGTTGTAATGTAGTAGATCATGATTTTTGACAAAAGTGTGGAGAGAATTTGTAAAAGCCAAGTACCTAAAAGAAACATATTTTATTATAAATATGTCCATAAAAATATACAGTAACTAATAAGTAACACATTAAATAACAAATAATTATTTTAAAAACAGAAATATTGACTTCAAATTTGAGTTATTTCAGGTAAAACATATTAACTATCAACATACTATAATTTAAAGGTAATAAAAAAAAAATAATTTATAAATATTATAATTTATTAAATAAAAAAATTACTTACTCTTTTAATTGGTCCATAATAACCTCTTCGTCTTCCAACGCTGGACTAATAGCTGAAGCAATTGAGTCCATATAATGACCTGTTCTCTGAATATAAAAAAAAAACACTTATATTAGTGTTGATAGCAAAAATATTTTATACTATTTTTATATTATGATAGGTATACACTATTGCAGAGATAAATAGACATTTATCTCTTCTTACTAAAGGATAAAAAAATTTATTTAAATTTTAATAAATAAAATAATGAAAAAAAATCTGTTTGTTGGGTGAAGGGAGACGGGTAACTAGTTAGAAAATTACAAATTTTTATTGTTAATCTTAAATTAGCAATTCAAAATAAATTGCTTATACAAAATATGTAATGAATTATAAATACAGTAGAACCCTTTTAAGACACTTTTCAATGAACCAGGAAATGGTAGGATTTAAAAACCATTTTATTTTGGGAGATGATTCCTCGACACCATATCTATGCTTATTAGTGAACATAAAACCAATTTTACTTATACATTAAAAAACAGTATGTGAATAACAACTAAGTTTATTACAATGTAAAAATTAATTGATTTATCAGTTATCTTGTGTTTACATTCAACACCTAAAATAAATATAATTGCAATGTCTAAAAACAATAAAATGATCTAGAGATTACAGTATATTGTGTATAGTAATATATTTTATGTTATTGTCTATATATAATATCTATTATCTAGGGGCAGTTTTAGTAAGTAGGAAGGAGGTTATCTGACATACAGTTAATATTTCCTGATGAAATTAGCCTCCTTTTAGATCCCTTCATTATTCAATTGAAAATTAATTTTAATTTTTAATTACAAATGTATACTATTTCTGCAATTAAAGTATAGCTTTAATATATAATTATATACAATGGCCTGCCTTCTTTTATGACTTTTTAGAAAATAAATATTGTAATAATATATCAGTAATTCATGAGGTAATAGTCACAAAAATGACTATTTAAGACAGAAAAATTCAGGTACAAGATACAAGGAAATAATGGAACTAGCAACAAATTAGAGAGAGCTGATAATGAATATAAATAGATGGTTGAAAACATATTTGGCAATGTGACTTTAATCATTATATAACAAATAATAATTATCTCATTTGCTCCTAAGTTAATATTAATACTTAATAGCATACTAAATTAAATTTTATATTTTATATTTTTGAATTTGTATGTTTAATATATTTCTATTACTATTGTGCGCAAGCCTATATATCTCTAATAAATAAATAAATTCATTTATACATTCTATTATTACTTAACTGTAAATTTATTATACTGTAGGTAATTATAATCTATTTTCATAAATGATTATTATTATATGAAAAAGAAAGGGCACTTAATTATTAGCATAGTCCATAGGTATTGTATTAAATGTTTACCTATAATATTAAATCAAATTAGTTTTATTTAAGTGGCTATACATAAATACCTGAACTGCATCACCAATATCATTGTCCACAGCACTGAGTTCACTGAAAATTCTACCATAGTGTAAATGTATCATATCTACATTGTAAAGTCGTTCTGCTTGTTTTGCTCGATATGTTAATATCTTATTTATAGAACCCTAAACACATAATATTTATTAAACACAATTAGTTATTGAATTTTATATTTGATATGAGGTATACCTGTAATTTATTGCTGTATGTTTTAATTTCTTCAAACCGTTTATCTGAATTTCTACCCCTCAATGATGCATTCATTGTTTTAATTGTAAGCTCTGTATCTTTTAAAATGTCTGAAATTATATTCATACAAATGGTTATTTTAGAAAAAGGTTTTTTTTTTATTTTATTCAAAATCATTAATAGGTAGTTTTAATAGTTTTATTTAGGTGCATATGTTTGTAGTAAACATGTTTGACTCACTGTTATGTGATTTTGATAGATCCATCCAATTATCACATTCGCCTAGAAATTTAAGAAAACATTCGTCATAACCTATTTCAGAATGGCCAGCTATTCTTTTTAGAAAACTCTCAAGTCCTGCACGTCTTCTATCAACAAAATCTGGGTCCATAGTATCAGACACAGCTTCGCTGTTCCACATGAAAGATTGTTTCTTTTCTGGCAGCGGCGGTATGACAACCCAAGGATATTTATCTCCCAAGTGGTTGTGAAGTGTCACAAAGTCAGTATATCGTCGGGTTGCCAATGACAACTTTTGCATTCCTTTCGTTTCAGCCCATGTCTCACTGTCAATTCTTCAGACACAAGATAAACGGTTATTTGATTTGTGATAAGTATTAATACGTACAACCTGACTTTAGTTGCGCCAATCTATATTAAGTCATTAGACTCACAGTGGTCTTTTCGACCCCGTTGTACTTTTCAATAATAAACTTCATTTCATACAATATTTTTTATTAATTTTATCAAAATAAATAATTATTTCCTATAATTTTACAATTTATAGTTATTAAAAGTTACTTCTTAGTTCCTAATACATCAAATGGATAATATTTGAAAAAAAAAATAGGAATGTGCGGATTAAATGGAGTTTCATGGCAGGCAGTTGAAGTTTTCAAAACAACCCTTGGCAGCCAAGTTGTTAAATTTATTTAGAATATTATTATAGTATTTTTAATAATATTTGTAAAAGGAATACCTATTGAGTATCAATGATTGAAATGTAAAATGTACATGTCTTATTTAAGATGTAAAAAAGTGCGGTCATCTTGACCATAGCGTGACTAACGTCGGGTTAAGAATATTTTTGCCAATTACATACTTTGTTTCAATGATATACACAGTATAGTATTCTTTAAGGCTCAACGCAGAATTCATGCGCTTGTCAGCTTCTGTGATACCAATACTTGCATGGTCAATCAACGTCTATGTACCAAAATCAAAAAAATATAATAATTAGATATTTTTACTGCAAAAGTGCAAAACAAATCTTTTAACACAACTACATAAGGCGGACATTAAAGTGCCAATAGATACATACCTCGGATTCAGTGGAGTTCTCCATAGGTAATGGAAATCGTTCAGCCCTGTTGTCAAGGAAAATGACCAGATAGTTTTTAAGCAGATTTTGGGCGTAAAAAAATTAATACGAATGTGAAAAAAATAAGTAGGCAGGTAATATTGTAATACTACAATATAATTATTGTAAAATTATCTAATCGATCTGTTTATCTGATAACTGATAAGGGAATTACCGTAGATAACTGAGAATATCGGGGGCCCAAAAAGTGTGTCAAGGCCGTTCGAATCCGTAGAAAGCTGTTGGCTATTCAAGTAGAAAACTAGAAATGGTCGAATTTTTATTATTCTCGAATTAGTCGAATGGAACATAATAATATTATAACGTACTGTAGACCTAAGTAATACCTCGTACGTGCCTAATCATTTGATTTTGACATTTGACAATATTATTTCTACGAGTCCATTTACGTAATAATACCTAATTATTGTATACCAACTATATCAGATATTTAATTATAGGCAATTACTTACGATACGATATTACAATAATTTACTAAAATAGTGAATGGGGACACTAGCTAGTAACACAGTTGACATTAATTTATTGACGCCGCAGTGCCGCACCCATGCAATATTTTATGGGGTCCATTTTTTTAGTACCTATCTAGTGATTATGTTGTTTGTACATGTGCTATGTAGAGACGATAATATTGTACTAACATATTGTATTAATCATAGTATTAACATAAAATAATTGGGTTCACGACTTCAGAACAAGGTTCGCTGGAATTTATTCGATTAAATTAATGACAACATTACATCAATGAATAACAGTGTTGGTAGTAATAACGTAACGAAAGTAACACGTTACTGTAACGGCGTTACTTTGCTTGTAACGCGGTACGTAATTCCATTAGAATTATTACCTAATAACGAAAATGTAATGGACATTACTTTTGAAAAGTAATTTCTATAGAATAACGCGTTACAGTTTCGAATTATTAAGTACCTACCTATACGGCTGTACCTACCTATTGCGAATTGAAAAAAAATATATGTATAATCAATGCGGGTATTATTATGTTTACCAATCTAATATGTATGTATATTTAATTTTAACTCGGCACAATTCAGTTTTCAATGGTTTTGATATTTGAAATGTCTAATTGCACCGTAAATCACGAGAACGGTTAATTAAATTTATTATTCCTTTAAATAGGTTTCCTATGAGTATAGCTTGTGTGGAAGACTAAATTTTATATGATCCTATTAACTATACGGGTTTTATAAAACAATTGCTTGTTCAATTTTCCTGCAGAAGATTATTGCCTAGAAATTTAAAAAAAAATTTATTTTTGTAACGAGAAAGTAATGATTTGCTTTTCTATTTGAAAAGTAAAGTAATTTCATTACAATTTTATTTGAGTAACGAGTAAAGTAACTTACCCAACACCGATGACTAGTCGTCCGCTATAAAGAATTATAATAGGTAATATTTATTATGAACTGAGTTAATTATAATTTACAATTGTCATCTTAGTTCATGAAATGTATTAATGAAGAATGAAAATGTAATATGTGTGTGTTCAATTCTTTAAAACTTTAAGTCGAGCATAATATTGTATATTATGTTATCGAAAAAATGTAGAACTGAAGAATAAAACTGGTACTCTATAGAAATATTAACATCCCATTTCCTTGTACTATTCGGTTATGTATTAAATGTTAATATTATTTTATATTACGTCTAGTCTACAGTTCATAGGATTTCTATAGAATGTCAATTACCATACCTATGTTATGTAACTAAGTAACTTAGCCCTTAGGTAGAGTATGAAGTTTTGAATACTATGTTTATTAGGTATTTCAATTAATTTGTAAATTATGTATATTATTAAATTTACATTACTTATATAGGTATTTATTTTTTTTATGATAACATAAAAAATATATAGTTGATACATGCAATTTTTAATTCTTTTTAAGGTATTTGATACGCAAAAGAAATTTTTGATTTTTATCAGTAGGTATTTTTTTAAATTGTTGTCAAAATTTTTTTAGCTTGTTCAAAAAACACCAACATGTAATAAAAGATTGTAATACAAGATTACAGAATACAGAATACAATATTACAGATACAAAATGTAATACAAGATTCCTTATAATATGTTATTAGTGGAATTAAAAGTTAACAAGTTTAGAGTAAATTCGCTATAATTTTTGTATGAGTATTTGAAGATTGAAATTTGATAACATTAATATCCGTTTTGGATTTGGCACAACCTTCGGTCGGCAAACGGAGAATACTTGTGACGAGCTTATATGTAATAATTATGGACAATATTGAACATTAACTGAACATTAATTGAATACTTTAGTAATGTACCTATTTTGCCTATACAATACGCCGGGCAGCACATTATTATAAATTATGTTTGCACAAAGTATTTAAATCAATTTACAATTATATATTGCTAGCTGTGTTGTTACCCCTCCGTTGCCCGTGTATAATTGAAATCAAGGGGGTGGGATAACCGACTGAAGATCCAATTTGCTTCCAAAAAACCTCCATTGAAGTTTATAGTCAGAGCATTTTTTCTACTAGAAAAGTTGAGGAGTTGAACAAATATTTTTAAATACTTCACAAAAACGTCTGAAATTATTAGACTGGACAAAATAAATATAAAATTGTAATTAATTTTCAAGTCTCCTCCGTTGAAAAATACTACGAACGCTACAACTGGAGATGGGCAATCCACCTGCGGCGAATAGTAACATAACTTAGCGGTAGACATAACTTTTTTTTCTTATACGTGACACAATGTGAGCAGAAATTATTCATTGATGAATATACCATTATGATTTCAATATTGTTAATAGCAAGTAAATCGCTTTAAAATAATTGGTTCAATCTATTATGTGACCCTTACCAAAATAGATAAATTCAAAATCAGAATTTTTTTATATGTAAACCTCAACGATGCACTTTGCTACTAATGTAGAATAGGTAGCTAGTGTATAATTATAGCTGTTGTTCAATTTTACAATTATATATTATAATTTATAGCGTACACTAATTATACATTATAATATAGTAGTGTACTCATTATTATTATTATTTATTATTTAATATTTATCCATCTTCAGTCTTGAATTACATCTG
Organism: Acyrthosiphon pisum; assembly: GCF_005508785.2. Classification (NCBI taxonomy): domain Eukaryota; kingdom Metazoa; phylum Arthropoda; class Insecta; order Hemiptera; family Aphididae; genus Acyrthosiphon; species Acyrthosiphon pisum. The sequence continues at coordinate 13,055,533 of NC_042494.1, read as the reverse complement.
AAAAATAAATATGTTTATTAAATCCCCCTTTAAAATATGCTTAGGCAATAAAACATGCAGTGTTACGGTTACATGTCTTATCAGAAATCAGAATTGATAACTGATAAGTGGCAAAATAATAAATACATATTATTATGTACATTGTACAAGAACTATAATATTCTTTACTCTTCAGTAATTTCGTTATTTTTAATTTAAATTTAGTATTAACTATCCAGAATTCTTACTTGTAAATCATAAACTCGTTCAAAATATGGATGTATTACGTCCGAAGATATTAAATATTGATGGGCGGCAATATCGTTTAAATACTGCTGATTGTTGTCCAAACGAGTGTGATGAAACAGAAACTCACAACACTGAAATGTCAGAAAGCCTGCCGGCTTATGTCGAAAGAGATGGTAAGATTTTGGGATTTACTATGATGAAACCTAAATGTTTAAATAGTTTATTAGTATTTTGTGACAACAGAATACGGACATTAGGTACACAGATTTTTATTTTTAAACCTGAATTGTCGATAGGTACTATGAACGAAGGGTTTTGATAGATAAACCAGCTCAAAATGTACCTATACCTATAAAATGTGTTTTTCTTGTTATTTTTATAGATATTGATGAAGAATGTGATGACTTGAATATTTACATGGAAGGAGGTCGATGCGTACTGAAATTAGAAGTGCCGAAGTGAGTTATTGTTTAACAAGATTATAATAATTTATAGAAAATCATAATAAATTGATTATATTTTGTTCAGCTTCAGTAGTGGCTAAACGTGTGTGTGTTGAGCGGGAGGGGGGGGGGGAATAATAAGGAGGACAAATTGTTTTACAATATTTATGGCTTTATGACCATAAAATATATTTTTAATGATCAAATAGTGAATACTAAAATATTACCCACATCCCCTTCTTCCCTCCATGTCAAAATTATTTGACCGCCACTGTTAGCTAAGTTGTGTACCTATTAATTAATTCTGGGTATGTAATATGATGTACCTATTGGCAGTGGTGCTGATTTATATTTCATGTTATGGGGAAAAAATTCTGCTGTGGGGTCCGCCTGCTTAAAAAAAGATTTTAGCTACTTTCGAATAGTGCATTATAATTGTGATATACTGCCTGGTGACCTGCCATACTCATGCTATTATTGCCCATTCTTTACACTTACCATTATTGTTAAATTATGATGATGTTTAAATATTAAATACCACTGTTGACTGATCCAACCATAAATAGTTCTGGCGAATTTTCCCCAATTGTTACCCGTGTTCATCGGCCACTGACTACTAGTATCATATTATTTGGATAATACTCTTTTACTTAAATTAAATTAAATTAACTGTTTTTCGAACTTGCATATTGAGTTTGAATAAAATAATAACTTTTACATTTTTAACTTGTAATTTAACTTTTTTTATTTTAGTACATTTTATGGTTTGATCATTGGTAGAAGTCGAGAGAACCTCAAACATCTTGAATATCAAACAAAAACTAGAATTAAAATTCCTAGCATGAAAGAAAAGAATATAATAAGTAAGCCGATTTATTTAAAATTGTATAGTATACCTAAACTCTAAACTAAAATTTGTCTAATAAAAAGTCACATAATGATACATTTTCCCTAGAAATTTTAAATAGAGTAAAATATAAAATAAAATTTTAATTTTAACTTTATGACCTCAACTTATTATTTTCATATTAGGATTTAGGAAATTATATAAGCTTTATATAGTTATCTACAATTTATTATTAAACATATTACACTCAATGTTAATTAAGATATTATTTTAAATCTTGATATTTATTCAATTTTTAGCTATAAAAGGAGAACAAAGAGCACACATTCTTTCTGCTAAATCAAAAATTGATGCAATTGTAAAGAGAGGTCGAGCCAAACAGAGTATGACTCATTTTGTGTCCTTGCCAATGGTCAACCCAATAGTGATTGATAACTATTTGGCTTTCAAGGTACCTATAATCAAACACATTAAAACTATTTGTAATTTAATAGATTTATTGTTGAGTTTAATATAAAATGTTTATATTTTAAATAATTTTGGATATAATAGAAAATGGTCCTTGATGAATGTGGCCAGTGCCGTGGTGTCACTGAGCTTTTATTTCAAGATCAACTAAGACTTCATTTAACAATTACCTGTTTTGTTTTATGCGATGCAGCAGAAATAAAAAGAGCTATTAACTTGATGGACCAGTGTGAAAATACTATAATCAAGTACAGAATTTAATATAAAATATATATAAAGTACATCTTTGCTACTTAAATACAATGTATAACCTTAACATTTTTCCTTAGACCTATGAATTTGAAATCCTTAGACATATTAGTTTCTGGATTAGATTGTATGAATGATGACCCATCAGAAGTTAATGTCTTATATGCCAAAGTGAAAAGTCCTGAGATTCAAATGTTGGCCGATAAAATACAAACATTTTTCCAAGACTGTGGTAAATATGATAAATAATTTTTTTCTTAATTTACATCAGAAACATATTTTTATTGTTTATATGCTTTTGATTAATTTAGATTTGGCATTACCACCCAGGAGTAATCATGTAAAACTACATGTAACTTTGATGAATACTGGATTCTACGAATATCAGGCTAGTGTTAATGGAGATTCTGGCAATCCATCTCATCTTACGTTTGATGCTAGAAAAATAATTGAAGTAAGATTGAAAAAATAAATTTATAAAATGTCTATAAATAATCTATTTAAATTTGATTAGTCATTATTTAACTTAGTTGTTATATCTATTAATGTACTCAACGAGCAATTAAAGCACATTACAGTTTAGTATTATTTACATAATATTTTTTGCAGAAATTTAATGATTATACATTTGGAACCGTACAGCTGACAGACATTCATCTATCACAACGCCATACAACTGATTCAAATGGGTACTACAAATCATCAACTGTACTAAAACTTTAACCACGAACAATCAATTGTGGTTTTAGAAAAATACTCTTATTATTATATACCTATAGAATAAAATGTACAGACTAAACAAATGTTATGTGATTTGCATGTTAAAAATTAAAATCATATACATTATAAAAATGATTGGGAATGTTATTTATTAAATGTTCAAACTATAGTTAAATACTATGGTCTATGATTGAATTAACTCGTTGACTGCCATGCGACCGTTGGCGTCCACACGGTATCAAAATATAAAAGTATTTTTACGGTTGCTTGCAGTCATACCTTGTTATTCTCTACCGCGGATTGTTATATAAACACATATTTTATTAATCAATATGAATATTCACATTGGATTAATATTGAATATTTTATAACATCAAAAATAAAATGTGGCCCTATAGGGAAAACAGTCATCTGACCGCTGGCTATGTGTATATAAATTTTTTTTTTTTGAATATATTAAGATTTAAAATACTAAAATGGTTAACTTAAAAAATATAAAATACATTTTATTTTTATAAAAAAATGTTGGTATTAATTATTACCTATTGGTATTTATATGTAGGTCTTATAGTAATATAGATAGCCAGATAGGTAGGTTCATGATACATCATAATAATTTGAAATAAAAATTACACTATATATAATATAAAATGCAAACCCTTTTTCTGTTAAGTTATCTTGGGGTGGGGGTGGGGGTAGCTATTATGAAATTTATTTATAAATAGAAAATAAAATTATAGCTTGTAAATGGTAACTATAATCAATTAAACATATAAGTGTACCATTACACACTATTAATTATTAATTATTATACATTATTTATCATGATTTATAGCCCATAGGTAATAATTATATATGTTGAATCTAAAAAGCTTATACAAAATACTATTGTATGAATATTGAATCCACATTGTTGACTAGATAATAATTTAAGCACCTATCTATATTGGTAATAATTAAAACTTTATTTAAATAGTGTATTTTATATTGCTTAAAAAAATAAAGACATTTAAAATGAAAAATATTGAAAGAATATTAATTAAAATACAAAATACAATATACAAAAATACACCTTTAGCTACTCTGTAAAAATGTAATATACATTTAAAGTGCGTGTCAATCTTACCCAACCCTACTTGATACCTTGGTACTTACATTGTGTTTTTTTTTATACAATTTTTGAAAGTCCAATGATAAATACATATATTTTTGTAACACAAAAAATATGCTTTCTATCAAAGAATAATTTTAGTCCATAGAATATTACGTTTAAGTAATTTTCACAAATTAACTGCGGAATGGCTTATTGCTTATTTGTTAATTAGTCCAACATTATATCAATTGTTGCAGTATTAAATTTTGGTTTATGCGTATAGTCAAATTATGAATTGTATTTTGAAAATTTTCATTTGGTATAAATAGAATAACTGAAATAAGTTACTGTTAGTATTTTGGCATAATACCCAAGAAAATATATTTTAAAGAAAAAGGTGTATTAGATTGAAGTTAATGAATTTTAATTTATTATGTGATCAAGGGATGATCAATCGTTGGCTCGAAAAGTTATCTAAAGTATTCGGTTTTTTTGCCAAAAATATGTAAAAAATTACCGTTTTAATAATTAAAAAAAAAAAAAAAATTGCACTGAAGCTGAAACTCTTATGAACATAACAGATGTTCATAAAAATGGGTTAACTGTGCCAAAAACACGAGTTTATCTGTAAAATATTGGCATCTGACCAGAGGGTAATACTTAATTATGCACTTTGTTTTTTCAATGACGCGCGATTACAATAAGATTATTTAGATGGGTATTTAAAAAAAAAATTATTACTCCATCACTGCATTTAATGTCGCAGTGATTGGTTCATACCGTTCGTTATGGGTCCAAATTTATTTGATAATTTTAGGTTACCTACTAGGAAATAGGAAGTAGGAAATAATATTTTATCTCGCACCGGCGTTGTAATGTACAATTAATGTAGATAGGTACCTAGAACCTACCTACCTATTACACTAGCAACACGTATCTAAACCGTCATTCAGTACCTAATAAATATAGATTTACTACATATACATGGCACCCGGAACTAATGTAATTTAGTGCTAAAAAATACACTTTGGGGCAAATGATTCTGTTCTGTGAAACAATCAAATTTGATAAAAATTTTAAAAAATACAATTTTAAGCTATTTTTTTACAAAATATTTTATATCATTATTTGAAAAAAAAAGATGTGATCAAATAGTACCGCGGCGCACAGTGTCATTATAATGGATGTGTTAAATTTGAATTCAATAATATAAAATTGTTGTATAAGAAGTGTTATTGTCAGCGTCTATATTGTAAAAATATTTTTAAATTACAAAAAAAATAATTAAAATATTTTAATATCTACCTAATTTTGTCTATAATATATTATTTTAATATAAAATATCAATTAAAGAAAACTGTGTTTATAGCTATATAGGTAGGTACCTAATTTTTAGATTTTAAGTTACAGTATGAACAACTTATGAGAAATCTTGTTTTAAACGTTCATCATTATTTTCTTTCTAATATCTTAGCTATATAAATATAATATAAATTGACCATTTTATACAACCGTATGTTGTAAGTCTTAGTATTAGAGTGAATTGATTTTTATATAATGAAACCTAATACCTAAAACCTAGTTAAGAAAATAAAAACATTATCTGTACCTATTCTTAGGTTGGCTTTTTTACAATATTTAAATTTTAAAGAGAGAAATGAGCATTTTTAATTGGAACATTTTACATGTACCCGGATAAAAATAGAAATTTCGTAAAAAAGCCAACGTAAGATATGTATTCCAGATAATATTCCTAAGAGATTCTAACTTTGTGTTTGTCGTTTTATAATAGGTCAATTCACTATATTCCACTCTAATATTAAAGCTGTAAGCTGGTTCTACTGAATTTAAAATGTGCTATGTTGTGCGTCGGGCAGATAGAGAAATTATAATATGGTTGAGGTATACGGCAATAACGGCATACCTAGTTGGATGGTAGGACTGTTGACTAAGTAGGTACCTATATAACCATATAGGTATTATGTTGATCAAAAGCATAGACATTATAAGAAGAATAACTCTTATAATATCTATGGTCAAAAATGGTATATTTTAGATTTATAGAGTACCTATAGTAGGTACTATTACATACCAACCTACTCAAGTAGGTACCTACCTACCTAAATTGTAAACATTTGTGAGCTACCACCTATAATAATGTTTCCCTGATAATCCAACTTTCTGCGCTGTTCGTCGCAATGTTTTATTTTTATGATTTGTTTTTGATCTTGATTAAATATGATTAACTGGTGTGCGGTACTAAACGATAATGTTATCTTAGACAAATGTATACGTTATTGATATAAATCAATGTGCGCGGTATTGAACGGTTTGATCTGGAGAAAATAGGCGGGATCCAGGTATAAAAGTGTGCGGTTTTGAACGACGAGAATTTTTTTTAAAGTGTGTGATTATGAACGAGTAACGACGCCCTATCCTACATTTTATAAGTTTAAAAATAGGTCTGAAATGACTAATAAGTAATAGCTCACTCTGTATAATATTAGTTAGGTATATTATTAATTATTCTACAATATTATGGAAGGGTGTTAAGAGCGCGCTACACCCGCATCATAGAGTAATAACTTAAGAGTAATAACTCTATGACCCGCATGCGTTCTATCTGTCTTACAAACGCATAACATATCAAATTGTACGCTCAGCAGATCACTCTTAGCTCTGTTAGTTTAAAAATTAGAGTGAATTGATAGAGTGAATCTTATAATACTTAAAGGTAATATTATTATCTAGTGAACCTTATAGGTTTTTTTTAGATTTTAATTTTGAAGCAAATTATGAGTGTTTTAAAATGCACAAACAATTTATAATTTTAAAATACTCATAACTTGTTTTAAAATTAAAATATAATAAAAAGCCCACGAGATTGCCTAGATAATAATCTTACCTTTAAATTTTATAAGAGGGCAATTCACTCTGATTTTTAAATTAATGGAGCTAAGCGTGATCTGCTGAGAACGCACGCGGGTGCACTTAAGGCGAGAGACGCAAACAAAATACGAATAGGCATACCTACCTAGTAGGTACCTACTTTTTTAGCCACCATCGTATATAAAAGTAAACACATTGGTCCTGAAATTGGGTGACGAGTGAGACAATCCCCCATTTATCCGTCCCTTACAATAAATGGCTTACATCGAATAAGGAGGATCTATCCACCCAAGTTTAACCTTCAGTCCACAACAAAAATAAAACTAGGTAACTATTTGATTTTTAATCTTCTTGTGCAGCAGGTGTCTGCAGTCCTCTGCCGTTGTTACTCCACGACTACACGTTCGGACGTTCCTTCATAATTTTTTCTACCGTGATCGCGATTTTTGACCAGTTTTTGAAGCCAGCATTAGTGGCACGATGTTAGACACGTCCAATTGTATCGTACCTGCGTATATTAATATATTATATACACAATTTTTTATAATTCAAAGCGACAAGTGGATTATTAGCAGACTAAACATTTCACGAGGTAGGTATCCCTTGACATGATTCGCCTAAATTGTAAAAAAAACATGATTTTAGATTTATAAACATAAGTTTGAATTTCGTGCCTAATAAATTATATAATTATAATATATTTATATCACCGTTGTTTACGCCCGTTCGTAAAGTTAATACAGTCCAAGGCTCCAAGCCCCAAGGCGATAATATTCAAATTCGTAACATTATTATTTTTATTATTAAATATTAATATATAACAATTAAACAATGTAATTTTACAAGGGTGCTTATATTAAGCACATCAGTCGTCGTTGTAACACATGTAAAGCCACTTAAAAGCCAGTACCTATACCTATCTAGGTATTCAAAATATGAAACAATTAGCGTTTAATATATTATATTAAAATAGGCACGTACGATTAGATATACAAGTACATCTTTAAGAATTTTAAAAATGTCCAGTCAATTATGTACGAATGAAGATACTTAATTTATTTATGTTTCTAAACATAATCATAGTGGTGGACTATGCTGGCGGATCGTAATGGGTTGTTCATAATATAAAGAATAATTGGAGGAAGCGGCGGCATGAAATTGTTTTTCCTATGAAACAACTACCTTAAATAAGTACCGCACATCAACTTTTTTCACAATTTACACTTTATTCGTTTTACACATTTTAAACGTAGGTTGTGTGTGAGTGTGTGACTATGTAAGTATAAAATATAAGCTAGTCTAGCCGTCTAGGTCTTGGAGACAGGAGTCATTTGGATACTCATCCCCACTTTTGCACGAGGCGGCTGCCTCATAAAATAGTTATTCACGCCGTCACTGATTAGAGGCATTTCCGTTTATGGTTATAGAGAAAAATATATTTAATATATTGTTGCAGACATAATCGACATTGTTAAAAATTAATGTGGTCTACTAGAAAAAGAGCTAGAAAAAAAGCTATGCTTAAATAAGTAGATAGGTACCTACATTTTTGAAATTTCTATAAAACTTCAAATTAACTATTGGCTTTTATACCACGAAAAAATAACTAAATTCATTCAGGGTGAAACAAATTTGAAGGCCATTAAAATAGTTTTTTCGGGCCGAATTTTTTTCATAAATATAAAATATAGGTACCAGGTACCTATGACTGTAATTAGGTTACCTGAACATTTCTTTAGTATTGTACATGGAATTATAGTGTTAGATGTGTTTCGAATGTAATATCGTGCATATACAAAATTTGACTGGGGAATAATTTTTATTAGTGTTGTTGGCTATAGCATAGGTTAGGCTATATATCTCATAAACGGCTGATATCAGTAGCGTAGCCAAGGGGGGTGGCTAAGGGGGCTATATAACAGCCCTCCCCCATTGACTGTGTTGACCTTAGAATTTGATCAAGATTAATAAAAAAAAATAAAAGACATACTGTATTCCCCCCCCCCCCACATACGAAATTCCTGGCTCAGCCATTGGCTGAGATCGTTCCGCATAATATGATCGTCAATGTATGTATATCATAGTATATTACATATCACGCGATACGCACATCGCTCGGCCGTTTCCAGCTATTCTCGTCTTCCGAGTGGGACCCGGCGGAGGATAAAAAACAAATAAATAAAATAATAGCTATAAAATCGATTACGAAACGCAGACCCGGACGCAGCCGTAGTCTAATATGTTATTATATAGTGGCCGCGGCAATAATAACGACCACGATAATAGCAACAATAATGCAAAACCGTTGGCGATTATTATAATACTCGACGGCGTATGTGTTGCGTATAGTACACACGAACGCGCCCATTTCAAATAATAATATATGTATTATCTTTTACAACGTTGGGTTTGTTATTTTTTCCACACGCGACTCCCGTACAATATATATTAATATTATTATTATTATGTGTATATTGTGCATTTTGGCACGTGTCCCGAGCCCGAGCCGCAGTTTTGCTCGCGATAGTCGCGTAGTTCGCGAGCCCGTCCATCACTCGCAGTGAATTTATCGTGCCGGTCCATTGTACGACGACGACGACGAGGCACACACCATCACACCGGAATCGTCGGCTCAGACGTATAAATCGTAATTATTATTATCGCGAACCGTGCACGTCGTACTCGCCGCCGTGAGGTCCAATCGTTGTCGCGTCGTCACTTCCGGTCGTCACTTCCTCCACATCCGGACCGTCGCCGCGCAGCTTCCTCAGGGGCCGCCGCCGCCGCTGCAGATCGACCGCCCACGCGCACGCAACGATCGTATATAATATATATATATATATATATATATTGTGCGCACGCGCGACGGCGATATAATAATATAGGTACGACCGCCGCCGCACGTCATGACATATTTTATATTATTATTGTTGTTATTGTTGTTGTTATGATTGTCGTTGTCATTGTTATTATTGACTCTGGAGCGCGCGCGTTCTGAAGATTGGACGAATACGAGCGCCGTTCGTGCCGACCAATTATTGCGTTTGCGTAATATATTAAGCGGAAAATGCGATGTAAAATTGTACGTACAGGGTGGATTCGCCAAGCGCATGCTCACCCCCTTTTCCTTCACAGTTATTCGAAATTTTTGAATAAATACCTACCATAATCAGAGACCGCATATTTTCGAATCATCGAGATTTTTTTATACCACTCGAGGAGTGTCCTCAGACCTGAGAAGATCTTCCGTTTTTCAAATGAGAACCCCATTTCTGTTGTAAATTATTTAGAGGATAATTTTTATGAAGTTGACGGATTAGAATCGGAATTCGAACGAAAAGTTTTCGTGTCATTTAACTTTGTGTAGGTATACTAAGGACAATAATTCCATGATAATGCCGCGGGCTTTGAACATTGGTGGATATGGACGCAATATTGATTTGAATATTTTAGTAATTAATATTAAATCGATCAACATTTATAATTTTTTCAAATGGTCCAAGTATTATAATTAATATACTACTAGATCCAATATTCTAATACTCCATATTATATTTTATATGTGTGTAAACCCATTTTTAAGGACTAATAGGTATATCCTTAGTACAAACATTTTAATAACTGATAACTGGTAAACTACTAGTTCGAATTTTAAATTAGGTACACCAACATTTTCAAACAAAAAGTCTGAGGCACTCGGGGACTGCTGCGGTAAAGCTATTGCATAGCAATTTTGTAGCTATGTATCATGTAATTATGACTATATTTATTTTTGTATGACATTAATTCAAGTTTTTTTTGTTGATAATGGAAGATAAACACCGTACGGAAATATTTTATTTGAGACTTTTTTGCTTAGCAACTGGTTAGACTGTAAATAACGAAAATAATAATAACATCTAACATTACGCTTTTTCGTTACGAAAAATGTTTTTTCAGTCACCACGCCAGGCCCGCGATAAAAGCTATGCAATAGCTTAACAAAAAATCTCATGAATTTAAAGGATCCACTCCAAAAATATTATACAAAATCGTTAACTATTTATTTATTCTTTTATAATTTGTAATTTATTTTAGTTATGATAAAATGATTTACGAGCATAAATACAAACCCCCTTGGAAATTTTGTTCACCTACCTACGTGCCTGTAAATTACTATACACAAAGTGTGTTGTAGCTAGGCCGTGATATCTACCTATCGAAAGTCGAAACATAATACAATGCAACAACACGTAGTTCGTACCACCAAATAGTGAAGATTACCTATAGGTACTTGGCGAGATCGATGTTATGAAAATGTCCACCGCAAACTCACTAGCTCCGATTGTTAATTGTTATACGTATTTAGGTATATGTGCAGGCCGCTGAAAATCAAACAGGTGGATCGTTTAATTTCGACGGCCGACGATCGTATATTGTTCAGTCGGTAGGTAGGTACACACTATTTCGATGATTTTATTATGCATTTATGCGCAGTTTTTCGTGACTGTTGTTTGATGACTGATGACGTTCAGCGATTCAGACGAAATATTTTGAAAACGTTTTACGTCGTTTTAGTCGGATTACAGTCACATCAACTTAGGATATCGGAGCAACCCTTGCCACTTTTCGTTTTGAATTTGAAATCGAACTATGTATATAGGTATGACATCGCTTATTGTCTCTTCAGTGCCATCACTCTACAGTGTGCACACGTCGTAACAGTTTACAGACTTTTAAACAAACAACTTTATAACCATACACTTTAGACAAGTACCTAATCCGCTTCATAAAATGTACTAGGTCATCGTCGATTTGGAAAGGTACCCCGGGTACCCGTCATTTCACTGCAAGGGCGCTGGGAAGAAAACCGACAATATAATATATTAAAATATTATGATTTCGGGATCGCGAGAGTATCAAATTCTCAAAATCCTTCAATGGGAAAATGTCGGGTAAATTCGAAGCTATTCGGCATCGCAGTCATCGGTATCATCGAATCACTCTGTATGTACGTCGCGGCGTAATATATATAGATATACCCAGTACCTATACCTAACAATGTTTACCATGTAATATACGCGTTCGCGTTTCACGTTTGATATTTTTCGGCGTCTATGTAATAAATATAATTCGTATTATCATCATCACCATATACCTACATTGCGGTTTGCGCTGCTCGTTAAACAATGACGTACATAATAATATCGTTATAACATTATACCTAACACGTTCGTCGGTGGTACCTGCAGCGTACCTATGTCTATGTACCTACGCGACAAATATATTACATTATTATAATATATGTTCTGGACTCAGCGGAGGTGTACACACCGAACAGCTGCAAGCAAACAGGCACACACACACACACACACACACGCGTGCATGTATTCACAAAACGTCGCACTAATAAACGCTGCTCCACCCGCAGCAGCACTCCATAATATTATTGTTACAATATTATTATATTCCATAAAATATATAATGTACCTATTACACCTATAGCACTCGTCGTACGAATATCGCGCGCGTCCCATAAATCGTTTACATAACAATATAATAACGTTCGGTTTACTTTTACATATATTATATGTTTGTACCTAGAACAGAAGTTGCACCGTTGTAGTGACTAGCTACGATCAGCTATAGGACGCGGTGACCGGTGGCAATCGTCATGGGCTCGAAGAAACCGAGCACGTGGTCCGTGACGCTCAAGAGAGACGGCAAGTCCCAACCGTGGGGCATCCGATTGGCCGGCGGAGCTGATCTCAACACGCCACTCATCATAACCAAGGTATGTATGGTAGAGTATAATATTATGTAGTACCTTCTGTGCCACCGTTTCGGGGTTAATGCCTCTAATTTAAGGATATATTTTATAAACCATAACGGTCGCCAGACCTTTCTCAGATGTTGAATGTTATCGATGACTAATATTCTGTCGGGCGAGGTAGGTGTCTAAGATCGACGATTAATATTTATTAATATTGTGGTATTCATATATCGATGGTTCATTTATTCTTTTATTGTAACTGCCCGTATTGGTTTAGGTAGTTAACTATTTGTTACTGTCATATTTGGGTTTGCTGCGCGTTAGAATAAAACTGAGTCCGGTTTAAAATTATCCCACATTATCCCACACCGGGATAATGAACCATGTAAATGATATGGTCCAAAAATCCCGGTGCATTATTTTTCACACCGGCTTAGTCTAGCGAATTTCTACATTGTCTGACAACGATCGTATTTTCAGTAATTATACAATTCAACAATACTTTAAGGAGCGCTATAGTAGGTATAGTGTTTACAAGTACCTACCTACATAGAGTGAATCGCAGAAAAAAAAGTCCCACACCTGGAAAAAAAAGTCCTGATAAATATTAATGTAAACACTAAACATATCAAAATTAAAGAATAAATATGTTAAAATTGTGTTGAAAAATACATTAAAGTTACATAAAAAATCTTATAATATCATAAAAAATGTTAGTTACTTACTTAAATCACATATTAAAATATAATAAAATTTAATTTAATACAAATCTAAAGTAATAAAATGTAATACCTACATTATACAATAGTCAATAATAAATACAATTATTGTACCTATATAATTATAATAATAAATAATAATGCTATAAAAATGTAATACTATAATTAGGTACAGCTCTTTCTTATGTTATGACTTATGGGCTATGGCCGTTAAAAAGGCCTGTTTATAGGTATACATATAACCTATTATTATACTAAAAAACGTTTGTGTTTATGTAATGTTCCTAATCAAAGTTCAAATTATAAGTATTTATAGTAATTTCATATATTATATTTATTAGTCTACTATATTTTAAAAACCATCCAGAATGAATTCCTATTATAACAAACTAACATTTTTTAAAACTACCTTTCAATTTATGATGAATAATTTATAATATGAAACTTTTTATATTTCTCTATACAATTTGAAATATACAATATTATTATCATTACACTAAAACTAAATACTAAATTACTAAGTTATAGCAAAAGCCAAAAATATGATCTTCATTAAGGAACTTGAAAATTAAATATGTATATTATAATATATACATTATATAGGTATATAAGCTTCTTTTTATTTTTTATATTATATGATTTTTTTGTGTAACTTTAATGTATTTTTCAATACTGTTTTAACATATTTATTCTTCAATTTTGATATATTTTCATTCATTTTTAACGGGACTTTTTTTCCGATTACCATATAGACTATAGAGTATTATTGTTGGTTAATTGTTATTTGTTTGAAAGGTAGAAGGGTATCTGGGTATGGGTATTATCTCCCACTATGCTTTTAGACACAATAGGTAAAAATATTTATTATTTTTTGCCATTTATTCTGCTGCAAAAAAAAAAATGACACCACGTTTACGCCAATTTTTACGCATGACTGTTTTCCACCAATATTAATTTCATGAGTAATGACGGAATCGAACTCTTAACATTTTTATGAAACGGCATGTACCTATCGATCATTTTGCACAGGTCCAAATTGTTACAATTATTTGTAAAAAAAATTAGGCCATCAAAAAATACCTCGTACAAATGGAGCACAGACTAGTCCTTCGATTGTTATTGTCGTTAACAGATCTAATCATTGATAGCATACATTTTTTTAGAATAGTATTCCGATACGTTCCGTAAATCGTAATATATACAATAGGTTACTTTAGCCTCTTCCGTGTTTGCTGTAATTATTAATATTGCTACACGTTGTATTTTTTTCTGTTTTCCAAAGTTCGATTATTGTTTACTAACTACCTCCATAAAGACCACAAAATTTAAATCATTTTCCTGGTCTGTGTAGTGCGTGTACTACAGCTTAAAACGTTTTACCTGTACCAACTATTTACAGGTGGTGGTGACATTGTATATTATATTATACGTTAAATATTTATAGGTAAATGTATACATTTATTTTTTTGTATTCATTACATGTATATATTATATGTTATAAGTAGGTACCTATTATAAGATGTATACTAAAATATATAAAATAAAATAGTTTGTTATCATTTTTATAAAAATAATTCTTCTTGCAAACCTAGGCACTCAATGATACGAGGAAAAGACAAATTAAAACGTTTAATGTATTTGAGCCAAATTTTGTAACTTCAGAATTTTCAGTCGTCTTATTTTTAATACTTCGTAACAGAAGATGCCGCCTATACTTGCCAACATTTAACTATTTAAAAATACATATGTGAGCTTTAATGATTTTAGGCTGAAGTCATTAGTTTAATCGTTGAAATGGAAACGTGTACAAAGATGTGATTTTTATGATGTTATCATTGAATTATTATATTGTACAAAACTAATTTTTGGTGCATATTATAATGATATTCAAATGTGTTTAAAAGTTTACTATAAAATAGCTGATGTCTCTAATTTTGATTGTGCGAAATTAAATATAATAGTACCTCGTAGAACATTAGCGGTGGAGTTGGTAAGAGTTATAACTGTTAGTTTTTTTTAACGAATTATGTTACTGTGGCCCGAATTGGTGAAATGCTTCTATGTTTATTTTTTTTAAATTGCAGACGTAAGCAGACATTTTGGCTTGGACTTTACAATGTCATTGTCATTTGTCTAGCATAGTGTTGTATCGAGTTACAAACAACTTATACTGTTGAAAAGACAATTACACATATTTTAATATTTTGCCCGTTTATCGATATTCGCTGTCTAAACTGCATCATTGCAAGTGGCGGGTCCGCCAAGATGGCCAAGAGATCCTTTCACAACACACAAACCTCATTACCCCTTAGTGATAAGGGCTAGATTTTCTTTAATAATCAATCGCGTTGACTTAAGATTTCCTTCAGGATTTACCTACAGGTTCATTGAAGATCTCAAATTAATAGTTTTTAGTGGGCCTTACACACTTCAAACTCGTTATTAACAGTATATAGGTATACTGATGGAGTGTAGTTTCCTGTATTATATTTATTATTATAATAACGGTAAACTCGTAAATATAATATTATATTTTTGACATCGGTCAAAAACAGTCCTCTGTAGGTCATAATATATAGGTACATAATATTACTCTGTACAGTATTATTAAACTTCCGTATAAACTATGTTGGCATACCTATATTGATATTTCAATGTATAGTACAAATATATATAAATGTATAATACAATGAAGTTTGTAGTTATAATTATTAAACTATATTATACTACCTACCTATATATTCGTACGTCCAGCTTACCGCGCGTTACCGTTAATTGCTGCATGCGTATTATTATATAGGTATGTATCGCGCTCTAAATGCATGTGAGCACAGTCAATATAGGTTAGGTAAATGTCTCGGCATAATGTTTGCGTGTCTGTTGAACGACAACAACTTCGGGGAGCACAGCAAGCACAAAGGTACACGAACATATGGGCTGCAATACGATTTTAATTTAATAGGTAGGTCGTAGGTACGACATGCATTTGGTCATATTATACATTGTAAGGTTCTACAACACATCTACGTGTTTTTCTGAAACGTTGAACTTTAGTTTACTTAACAGTTAACACACATTGCAGCGAACAATAATTCTGGTGTATATAATATAATGCATGTATACGGCCGCACGTGTAGAACATTAGTCATATTACCTACCTACAACCAGTATAAAATATAAGCAAGCAAATTTTTTGATCGTGTCTTCCGCAGGTTTCGTCGTATTTATCGCCCCGCGGCTATGCGTATGGTACACAATATAATATTAACTTACGATTACGGTGTCAACTCAGGCTAACAAGCAAGCTCTCTGGAAAATCGTTGTCATTTTATTTTCATGTGTCCGTTTTATGTATATAGGTCTACGCCAGATCACCCAGTGAAAGTAGCCTGAGAGTGGGTGACATCATACGGAAAATCGAAGTGTACGACGCTCGAGACTTGAGACATTTGGACGCTCAAAATTTGTTCGGAAACGCCGACCAGTCGATAACTTTAGTCATCCAAAGGTACTACGAATAGATACCTACATAAGTTCATTATTATAATTATATTTAGACGATCACTGCTGATATAGATAATAAACTAGGTTGCTAACGGTTGTATATGCTTATAATATTTAAATGAATGAAACCGTCTTTTCCGCCATCTTTGTGGAAATCGGAGCATTATCTGAAATTACAAATGTATTTATATAAATGTATACTAATAATATATTACTATATAATATTATAAATTATAATGTTGAAGAGTTTGTATGTTTGAACGCGTTAATCTCATAAACTAGGTACCTACCTACTGGATCGAATTCAATAAAAGTTCTTGTACCTATGTTTAAGTTTATTCTTTTAATCCCTGTAATAGGTTGGTAACGATGGCTCACACATACATTTTGTTTTGGCTAACAAAAATTGAATAATTTTTTGTTCATATAATATTATACGGGGTTGCCATTGGTTACAGAAATAAAATTTAAAAATTTGTACTGACTAGCCGAAGTGACGGACCGCGTAGCTATGGATTTTTTTTAAATAAAAGAAAATAGTATTTAATGTATTGCTTGTTATTCAAATGTAGGTACCTACAACAAAATACAATATCCTTATGTTTGTAGCTAATAAACTCAAAAAAATACTTGACCAATTTTGACAAAACTTTCAGATATGGGTTTTAGAGATATCAGAAAAGTATTTATAGAGTAGTTTAAAATATACCAAGTATTATATCTAATCTCGGTCGAATTAGTTCTCAAATCGAGAAACACCGATACCGATTTTCCTGTCGACTGAGGTAGGTACACTAAACGTCTAAACAAAGATAGATACATCGATATAGTACCTTCCATATTTGTTCATTTGTACCGTTTGTTCGTTTTTTCCAGGGAGAAGTCAAGTTAGTATAATATATATACCTATACTAGCTGTCCCGCCTGACGTTTTCCAGGCCAAAGTTTTTATTGTTAATAAATATATTTGTACAAAACCATAAAACGTATATGCCATAATTCTTCTAATTATAATATTAATATAATATGTAACTAATTGCAGTCATTTAGATAAACAAAACATTTTTATTTTTTTGTAAGTTGACAAAAAAATCATGTTTGAATTAAGTACCCTATAGTTATCTATACACTATTCTATAGACTATATAGGAGTTGAATAATTAAACTATTAACACCATCCATATTTCATATACTTAATCTATTTATATAACTTTTATTAAAAATGGTCCAGTCGTTGAGAACTAATTCGACTAAGATGAATAATTAATTTGTGGTGGATTGCAGATATAGCCCTTGGTATAAACCGAATGTGGTTTAAACTACACTTTAAGCATTCCTGACATCTCCAAGAGCAATTTTAAATTTTCACAATATCGGTTAAGTAGTTTTTGAGTACCTACCTATATAATAGATACAAAATTTCTATTTTAAATTTCTACACAATTTCTGTATTAATATACATTCAACTCTTATATTTGTTTTAAGATATAATTTATTTATTCGAAACCATAAATGTGACGATTTGATGGATCCGTTTAACTCATCTACCCGAGTAACTAATGGCAACCATTTATAAACAAAAATTTCCATCGTAATCTCAAAAACCCGGTTTGAGCACCTCTCCGTGTTGAATCTACCGGTTCCGATTGTGAAACTAAACCATCCAGGGAACACTCAAAGACACAAAAAAAATCGGTCCAACAGTTTAAGAGGAGTTCAATGACATTATAAACGGATAGAAAAAATATGATACATAATAAAGATATTTAATAAACTAGCTGATCACGTCCACTTTGTTGCGCATAAAAAATGGCAACTCTTAAAAATTGTTTTGATTGTTCAACTCCTTTTAAGTGTAACTTGCTGCAGTAACTTTGGTAGGCAATCCGACTATATCAGATCGCTGACAAAATAAAACTCATCTACATTGGTAGGCAATGTTCAAAAATTCGATTTGATGTATGCTTGTATCTGATCTGCTCGAATAACCAATGGCCACCAATAATAAATAAATACTAATTTATTCTTATTATTTCTCCAATAACCAATAGCAACCATTTATAAACAAAAATTGCCACCATAAATCTAAAAATCCTCGTTTGAGCACCT
Organism: Acyrthosiphon pisum; assembly: GCF_005508785.2. Lineage (NCBI taxonomy): Eukaryota > Metazoa > Arthropoda > Insecta > Hemiptera > Aphididae > Acyrthosiphon > Acyrthosiphon pisum. The sequence goes on along the minus strand of NC_042494.1, from coordinate 13,036,512 downwards.
CCACGAGTGGTGGTAGGAGGGTGATAAATACTTTACGACCTATTCTCATACCTACCAATTATACAACAAAAATTTCATCCGAATCGGTCGAGCCGTAACAGAGGAGTTCGAACACAACACCGCGACACGAGATTTTTATATATTATTAGATTATTTAAATACACTTTTTTTGTGATCATATAGGCACATTGCAGACTGTATAGAATGTTCTGCGATATAAAACCTATACTTCCCACAAAAATGGCGGTTATTGACTTCACCGATTATCACCGTATTTATATTTATGCAGTAGTTGATAAACCTGCACAATATAGTAAATAATATTACGAATTAAGCCGATATTTATCACGGCCGTGACTACCCGATCCACCATTATCTTTACCACGCGCGGTGACATAATTAAATTATGATTTGTATTACAATATATTATTATCATATCGCAGGGATGCTCCTCAGTTTAACGGCAGCAGCGCCAACAGCAGCCCAATTCCGGTGGCCAATAACCATCATCAGCAGCAGCACGCCACCACCGCTCGACCAATCGGAAACGGTCTTTACGGTTACGAGCGATCCGTCCAGTCACCCGTCAACAATTTCTGCCGTTTTCCGCCGTCGTTGGTCGACAGTCCGTCTTCGTGCGACTGGGACGAGGCGCACGACCAGGTGGCGCTCGACCAACAGGTGAGAGCGATAATATTCCATACTGCAGAGTAGAATACATACCTATTATTATTATTAATATTTTGTTACCAACCCTAACCGGGTAATTTACTATCTTGCACAATGCATACCATCGAATCGTATGAACTTGCGCAACAGTGGTCATGCGAATATGTATAGTTTTATGAGTTCCACGGTAGTCGAGTTCCCAAAGCTCATGTTTGGGGGAGGGGTAGATCATCGCATAGGATTAAGATATACACAAGAGAAATATAATCATCTTATAAAAATGTATTTATTTCATAGGTTTTTTTTTTGCTATGGAATAAGTAGGTCGTAGGTATTACCGCAGTTATACCTATATAATACCTATGATCAAGCTACCTTGCTATAACGTCGAGATGTATACATTACCTACTGAGGGTATATGATAATACATAGAAATAGAATATAGATATATACAGCCAACCTCAACTTTGTTTAAGTCAGTTAATCATTGTTATTATACTTATTACATGACGTATTTATCCTCATAAATGAAATATTTTAAAATGTTTGAAGTGCCTCTTCACGAGAGCGCTTGCCACCATCCCAAACTTTTCGTACCTACCCGCTAACCATCTCCCCAAGTTGAATATATTTCACCTTTCTCTTTTTAGACATTTGGGTTAGGTTATTAACATGACTGCGATTTGCAATAGTCTCAAGTTTGATTTACTTATCTTAAAATATCGTCATAGCGATACCTCTATACTTTTGAACCACTATCGCACATTCGCATATAATGCGTTAGTGATATTATTATTATAAGGTGAATGACCAAACATAATCACTCCCTTCAATAATAACAATAATCAAAATTTGATTTTTAAAATTTTAAAATATAGTTTCTTAAATACTATTTTATTTTCGAATAGGTACTTGAGTTTTTTTGTACTATTTAAGGAGTGTGCACATGGAATATGCTGTGTTGGTACAAACTACTGTTTTTTTTTTCAAATATGAACCCCGTTTTACTTTAAATTATTCTGCTGAAAATTATTTTGAAAATGTTGATGAACCTTAACCAAAATTTAAACGTTAAGTTTCTTACTTATTCAACTTTATGTACTTATACCTATGTAACACGGAACAATTATGTTATTATTTGTTTTGCATATCCCGTATATTAGAAAATCTCGAATTTTATTTGGTAACACAAGATTGTGTACGATGGACCCTGCTTCATCTATACCTTTTAGGGTCCTAATTGGAAATTACTAAATGTTAAGCATATCGGCAGCGACCCTTCGCCTGCCTAGTAATATTATTATAGTCTATAGTTATACTATAAAAAAAAGAACAATGCAATGGAATGCTACAAAGCACAACCTGCTGCAGTTCTGCAGTTCAAAAATAAATTTGAAACTCTTAAATTATTGCGAATGAGTGAAAGAGAGACAGATAGGTGTAGTGAGAATGAGAGAAAGAGGAGGTACGGTGAAGACTGTGTAAACACGGTCGAAAAAAAAATACATGTTTGACGTACCGCGAATGTCAAAAGTTATTTTAGAGTGATGAAAACATGTTCCAAGGTAAAAAATTAAAATTTTTAAAAAACAAATTCGTGAAAACCGTTTAATAACATTATAATGTGCGTTCCGGTTGTTGTCGGGGGGGGGGGGGGGTATACAGTACAGAAATAGCCCAGCCTTTAATTTGGGATAATTTCACGTTCCATAAAATTACGCGTTCTTCGTCATCATAATATTTTATGATATATATATATATATATATATATATATATTCAAGGTGATTCTTTTAAAGGTGAACACTCATTTTCTCGTTATGTACTGGGGGTAACGTTTTTGGGAATCTTTTTTAAATAATTTAAAGTCGTAATTTGATACATGACTAATTTTTGGGAAAAACATCAAAAGCAATTTTGCTAATAATTTTAATATATATATAATGTAATTTTAGACCAGTATACCTATCAAAAAACGTAAAAATACTTAAAAAATATTAAATAATAAAATAACTATTTTTTCAAAAATGTTGTTTGTGTTACAAATTAAAATTATGTGATAAAATAATTTCAAAAACATTCATTTGCTTTTCGATACAACGAGTGTTCATGCCGTATATAATGCGCACTCAAGCTTCCCTCGGGTTAAAATTTGCCATTGCAGATGTCACGAATAATAATTTATATTAATAATTTACTCACGCGCAGCATCAGTAGGTACTGTATTAGCTGATCTATAAGTAACTTCGGTCATGTACAAACGAAGTAGGTAAACGAAATACGGTCATCCCGAAAAATAATTGGATTTTTTTTTTTAATTCTGCATTTTAATTTGATCGAAGAATAATTGTTACAAGCCTGCATACAATGGCTTCGGAGTTCAATTACCCTGTAAAATAAACAACAGCTGAATATTGAACACGTAACTATATTATTAAAGTGTAAGTATAGAGCCAGTAAAGGTAAACAGTAAAATAATTTCCTAATTTATTATGCATTCTGATGTTGGTTTAAACCATTTTGTGATGCCAAACAGCCAAACATAATATTATAGTGTTTGATGAACATACATTTACCATTTTACGTTTTTACCTGTTATACCTTGACTTTGTACGCCTTATAATATTTGATTTTTTTTAAACATCAAATAATTTACGAATAGGTTTAATTTTCCATATTGGAAATTTATTGTTTTGAACGTTCTGCAGGTAACTTTTTAATACAATTAATATGCGTAAAAAAAAATTTGAAAAAAATTGTACTTTTCACATGTCCTTAAAGTGAGTAGGTACCATGGTACCATAATACAGTTATCATTATGTCGATAGTCAAAGTACCTAAATTCAAACATCTAATTAAATTCTCATATTAATCGTGGTCTGGATTTATGATTCAATAAATTTGGAAAAAATATTGGAATTTTATACGAACTATGTTAACGTTAGTCAGTCAGAAAAAGAATATTAATATTAATCCGACCTGCAGCTGCGGTCTTCAGTCTTACATATTTTATATTCACTTTACTTCATGGTTGATATTTAATATTGAAGATATTTTTGAATAACAATGGTAATAAATATATTTTGTCGTTAAACAAAATATGAATAAACTATAGTGGAGCTTAAAAAATATACATCATTATTAGAATTTGTAATTTTATTTTGGCACGTACTGAGTTAAAGGTCGTTTAAGCAGTTAGCACACATCTAAAAATATCTTTTTAGTTTTATTTTCTATGAACTTAATAATAAACCGTTTGTATATTTAATCGGCATGACATTTTTAATCAAAACCTGTGCTTTTTTTATACAATTTTAATTACTTTGAATTTTTTTTATCGCTTTATCCGAATCAGTATAATATCGTAATTTGGCAATACTATTACGTGCATGCAGTGCATCACAACACAGTTGTCGGTATGGAACTTTTATTGACAACGTATTATAATGTGACCTACTGACAATAATTATTGGCGAGTTGCAGAACGATTTAAACACAATCGAAATAATTGGCAACGAACTAAAGTCCTGTGATACGTTGCGTCATCAATTATTTAGTCTACCTAGTCATTTGTCATCGTTCAATAAAAACTACCTTAAGATTAACCACGGGGTATATTTGACGACGATATTCCCGATTGATGGTTTCGTCGTGCCTGTAATTAAAAAAAAATTGAGCAAAATCGCAACAGTGGGTGCCTATATATTTTAAAACACAATCAAATTCTTCTTGACTAATCCCATCATTTACTGAGTGATTTGATATTGTGATAGGCAGTGTAACTATATGTTATACTATAATATACTGTCAACGGTTTTATACCTGAACAGCGTTTTCAATTCGAATCAATAATAATAATATACCTGCACATCGGTTGTAGTCATGCGGTTGGTTATTGAACTCCCTAAAAAATACGTGTATAAGTGTGATTATGTGGATTATCTAAACAATAATACCTATATGTCTTGTATGTTTATGAATACTCACTTTTGACATTTCTTCGAGATCGTTTTGCCCATGTTTCAAAGAATAAAAAACGAAACGGAAATTAAAAAATCGTGGTCTGAACGCATTGTGTAGCGAGTGTCTCATAGTCGTGACTCCACGCGCCGGTGGTCCGGCAATCTCGCGGGACGACCGTAGTCATATTTAGTTCAACTTTCCAAGACCAATATTTTTAAATTTGGAAGGGATGTGATGAGTTACATACGAACGTATTATAGTATTATGCGCTTGCGAGCCTTGGGTTAAATAGTCCAATGGAACAACATGTTTCGTGTCGCAAAACAAAATATTACATGAATAATTATGATGAAATTTATTTTGTTGAATTATTTTGGATATGAACCAAAAACACATAGGGTTATTTTTAAACCCCTTTCCGCGGTAAGGTCTCTGACTAATATAAAATGTTTAAATACCTAGACTAGAATACCTTCTTTATTTATATATAGAAAAATAATTCAAACGAAATTTTGATAGAATTGGAAATTTAGCCAATCAGAAAACTTTAAGCCCCAAAGTGTTTTATGTATATTCGATTATTATTAACAACTCACTGTATTTAAAATCCAAATGATTTACTAAAATTTTGTTCAAATTAACGTATAGCATGTTTATACTAAATCAAGGAAATGATTATAAATGATGATAATTATTTATGAAAATATAATATTTACGAATGTAAAATATTTCTTAACCTGGTTACTCATTTATTTTAAATAATAAAAACTGTTTGAATTATTTACAAAAATTAAGTGCAATTAATCGTGGTGTCACATTTTACAATTTCAACCCTAACGATTAAAATTAAAAACCATATTTCAGTTTTGCAATGATAATAATACCTATTGATATTTTAAATACGTCGGAAGTACCTTCTCAAATTTGTAAAATCTTTAATACAGAATGAGAAGTGTTAAATTTAATATTATATAATGCGTTATATTATGTATAAAATATGAATAAACATATTCATCTAGATTTAATCGATACATATCACTTTATTACGTTATACACTATGTTTATTTAAAATATTATCCATATTATTACACATAGTACATTAGTGCAACACAATACATAATATTTTTTCCGTATAAATCACATCCTTACCAGTTACCGATATTATAGATATGGAATTAGAAAAAAATTACCAATTATATTCATACTCGAATAGGCGCAAATCCGTTAAAATTTCTGGGGGAGGCCTTAGCCCCCCCCCCCGCGATTTTCGCCCATGTACATATTATTAATATTTAATATGATATTGTTTTAAAAAAAATCATTAAATCCGTGTCAGGGTCTGCGGATCGAGTAATAAACTAATAAATAGTAATCCCGTTAAAAATAACTGTATAATATTATTATTATCGCCGCTCGACACGAGAATAATTATATCAACGCCCGTCCTCGAAATTGATAGTAAATAAAAATTTTGAGGAATGTCGTGGAAATTTGTATAGTATCAAATTAAAATCGCTCGTGCATAATAATAATATAGTCTCCTCCTAGCCCATGGAAAAACGTCCGGTTGTTAATTTTAGAAGACCCTCGTAAGTACCCCGCGGAGTCTGCCAAGCCGCGTGGGCGATTCCCACACTATATGTTAACTGGTACACACTGACCAAGACGAAGCTCGCAGTCGAAGGGAAACCGTTGAAACCGAAAGCAACCAACATAATATCATCATAATACGGCCCAAGTTTTTATCCGAGTGTTACTGTGAATATACCTATACGCACACACATATATATATTATAATATATAATATAATTAATTTCTCCTTTGAAAATTTATATTAATAAACTGTCATAATGATGATGTCTCACATTGATCCGGAACAAAACGCTTACGAGCCCGAAAACGCCCTGCTGTGGGTAAGTGTCGGAAGTTGTCTTTATAGCATCGGTACATATCGTCTGTTTCACAATGTATTACTTCTGCTCAAACGATCGTGTGGTATATGAAATCTAACATTATGACGGATCAAAAAATTCGTATGGAAATGTACGATCGATACATATTGTCGTCATAACGTTCGAAATGCTTTCCTATGTCTCCTCTTCGGTCGTGTCTTCTTCATGGGCAGTAATATGATTTATTGCGCTTTTAGCCGTACAGAACGAACCCGTTGGTGTTGCCTGGAGCCAAGGTCAAGAGGGATCCGCCCAAGACCGTGTCGTACTTACGCCACCACCCAAATCCGATGATGAGAGCGCATCCGTCACACCACGATCAACCCATGGACACGCTGATGAAACAAAAGGTAAGCTATAAGTCCACTGTCGAGTCCACGGGATTTCTACGGTCCTATATATGTATACATAATTGATAGGTCACGGACACGGTGTTGCAACGGATAAGCAGCGAGGAGGCTAAGTCAAGACCCGGTAGACAGGTTAGGGATTCGATACAATATAATATATTACGTGACTTTTCTGTGTCGTCCTGCTTGAAGTGTACTTGTGTTCGTTTAAAATAAATTATGTCTATTTTGTGATAATATTATATTAGGTATACGATATAATATAGTACCTATCTATACGGTATTTGATTATTATAATAGTCATAACAAAGACGGTTAAAAAATATACACCTAAGTTTTGTATTGTGTCAGTCGCGTGGGCTTCTGCCTAAAAAAACATGGGCTTTGGGGATTTCGCTTGTCAAATTGTGTGCCTCGTTCATAAAATTTGTACTTTGGTTTTAGCGATAACTTAGAATTATTTTTTTTTTTTAGGTGGTACACAAACAGTTCAACTCGCCAATCGGCCTTTACTCCGAGGAAAACATCGCTAATTCAATCAAATCGCAAACAGGATATACTCCGTAAGTTTTTGAAAATTATTATGTACTATACTTTCATTAGGTTTGAGATAAAAGCATTATATAGTATATTTTCGCTACAATATTATAGTTATTATTACTCATGTTGGCAACGAGCTAGATAGTGAATTAGTGACTAATATCTTTGACCTTGAACACGTTGCCACAGCAATCGATCACAAATTTCGAAAAAAAAAATGTATTCGCGAGGGGTTTTGTTTACACACTACACGCGTATAGTCTACTTCTATTAATACACTGCACTAGAGAACTGGCCCAGTGAATTTTATCCGCCCGGTGTCTCTATTTTTGTTCCGTCTGACCTAAATTGACCGTAACAAACATTTCGACGGTCTCGTATAATATACGCTGTTCGAAACCAAAGCGTTCGGTTGGTCAGTGGTTATATATAGTCAAAGTTAACGACCAAAGTTCAACCATTTAATTGTGTAAACTAATGTTTAGGGAAGAGGAAGAAGAGAAGTACGGTCGTTTGAGGTAAATAGATGCATGAAGCATGTGCGAGGTAAAACGCATTTTGGCAAGGGAATGTTATTAGCGGCATGTAACTTAGTTAAATACTAAGTTAAACTTAGGTTTACATCAACTCGTAGAAACGCCATTATTTGCATATTGCTATACTATAATATTACAATAATATAGAAACCAAAGGAAATAATTGAAAATGCTTTTTGATAGTTATTATGTTTAGTGTCTTAGTGGTCTCTTTCTAAACACGGCATATGGTAGTCGGACTAATGACTTTGCTTATTTTATGACCAAAGAACTCGTACTGCATATCTAATCTCAGTATTTTCATTGACCTATCCTTCCTGGAACACAAAACCAAACTCAAACACAACCATCCATCCTAGTAAATTCCGCTATTAATCCTGCACATATCTATCTATATGAATACTGACTAACACAATTTATTGTAATAAAAAAAAAAATCTAACATTTCTTCTGTTTTTCTTTTTCTTTTGACTTTAATATTATTCTTCTTCACACATTTCTTTACTAACACCTTCCCCCTCGGAACTTTCCCCCCTTTTTCTGACCACGACATATAGGCACAAGAAGACTGTGCAGTACGATCCAGCTAAATCTGAAACCTACAAGGCGATTCAAGAATCAGAACACGGAGACTTCCACGCTCAAGAGATATCGAAGCCAGTGCAACCAAAAGTATTCACGCCTGTCCAAGGAACGGTAAAAGTAAGTCCGATCGTTTTACCGTTTATTATTTTCTAATATTTTACATTTGTTAATATATTTTTATTTTATTGTGTCACAGAAAGCTCCGATTAGCAACGGCCATGGACATCAAAATCATAATGTAAGTATTCGGGCATTTAGCATTTCACTTATTCAAATATTTAAGGGAATATTGTTATAATATTTTGTTCATCGTTGAAAATAAACAATTATATGATTGATAATAATAAATAATAAATATATTATAATTTTTTATTTCAGAAGTTGTCAGCTCCCTATCATCCAAATCCAGGAGTGAGTACATAATATTATTTATGAATTATTTCAAACTATTTGGTACTTATATTAAATTTCTACTTATACCGACTGAATAATTTACTTACAACACCATAGCCAATAATTTATTTAACTATATAAGTTTTTGAGATATATTTTCATAGAAATAAATCATGATTAAATTAATAGTTACTTGTTAATTATTTTAATAGTCTTAACTTTATTCTCAATTTATAACTGATTTTTTTTTAATTAATCATATAAATATGATTAATATTATTTTTAAATAACTATTTTTTATTTAAAACGGTAATACAATATTGATAATAAACGATTAACATATTGATTACCTATAGGTAGTATAAAAAATGAACTGTTTTCTGTTATTTTAACTGTATAAAGTTAGGACTATTTTTATTAATCTAAATTACTTAAAATCATATTAATTACATCACAAGTGTAAATATCACACGAAACATACAATTTTAGAAAAATACTTATCATAAAATTTAATTTTCAACCAAAATCTGACTACTTGCATTATATCTTTAAACAAAATTATTCAGTTGACGATTTGTTATCTTCCACGAGAATGAATGACTATTTTAGTTTTTTAATTATTGAAAATTGTGTATACAGTTATGATATTAAGTATGATTTTATTTATTTTTTCACCGTAGCGTGTATCTCCACAACCTCATCCAACTGCGCCACATCCAAATGTAAGTGTTAATAATTTAGTTTTTACAGTAGTTTTTATAGAAATTGATTTAATTGTGTGGTGTTTGTATAGGCCAATTACGTTTCCACTGATGAAATCCATCAAAGTGGCAGTTTCAAGCGCTTGATGCACATGGTTATGACCGAAAACTAAATTTGAAACCAAAATAAATAAATAAATAAACTATTCAAATATTGTATTTAAATTTTAAAAGTACCTAAGACAGAAATGTTAGAAAGGAGATGTGTATTATTTAAATCATTTAACATTTTTATACTTTCATCTGTATATATTTATATAAATTGTTATCGACAATATTAATTTATTATTGCGCACCTACTGTGACTAATATATAATAGTTTAATGTACCTACGTAATAACAAACGTAATTTATTATTATTATTATTTTTATTATTATTATTGTTATTGTTATTATTATACGCAATTTATTTGAAAAATTGTTGAGTGTAGAATCTAGTCACACTTATAAAAAAAATTAGACTAACAATCTGAATAATTATAAATTTATGTTATTTTCAGATATTATATAATCTGTAATGTTTAAAAAATTAAATAGATTAATTATTTTATTTATCATATCATAATAATATATGTTTATTGAATTATTTTTTTAGTAAGTATAGGATTTAAAAATTCCAGTAGACGGGAAAAATATGGAATAAAAAATAGGATTATTTTAGCGACTATACTTAGCTTATAGGTTTGAATAATAGAGTCAAAATTATTCAGTTGAAGATTAAATATAGTATATATACATGTACATCAGTTTCGGCTGTTGTACGCACAAACGAAAAGGACATTTTGATTTTGAAATTCTTACAATTTCAAAACAAGATTAAATAGGTAATTTAATAGTAATTATATTACTACATGTATTGGAATTTGAATTTTTATTAGTTTCAACCACTATAATACATCATAATAATGTTATAAATAAATTATTATAAATTAATAATCAATTTTAGAAATCAGAATGTGTATGAAAATATAAATATCTGGTATTCTGTGAATGGCATGTGTTTAATATTTATTTACGTGAATTTTGTCAAATCGATGATAAAATAAAATAAGCTTAAAGGAAATTATAAATAAATGATAATTATGAGTACCTATTTTTTTAATTTTATATTGAAATTCAATATTATATATAGGCAAAGACTTAGATGTAAGGTTTCGAAGACTTGGATGTAAACAACAAATAAGATTATAATCGTAAAAATCGTAAAAATAAAAACGAACGATAGGTATATTTAAAATTAAAAAAATACGCAACGAAAAAACTGACACGTACGTATTGCATCCAATAAATTCGATTTTATAATTAAGTAACGATTTAACGTCAAAACCTATTCTATTATTATCCAAAAAATATCCGTCGGTATGGGAATTTGTATTAGTTTTTTTTCTACATTACCCGTGTGCGGGACAGGTGGGGTCAGACGTAGACGTAGTGACGCCCTATTAAAATGGAGCGTATTCAATGACTCGTGGTCTCTGGAGTCGAGACGAAATTTTACATTTCACAATTTCCTATAGGCCGAGCCAAATTAAAAACCCACAAGCATCATTACGTTTTCTTGCACAGAAGACTTCACGCTGAAGTCATTGGACTATATTTCAATGAGACGTCTGTCGGTTTATAATGGGCTATATTTATACAAGAATAGGAGTATGGCAGTATGCTGACCTCCTAAGCCGAAGGCAGTAAGTGACGATGTAATATAGTTTTGGGGAAAATTACTTTTTCTGAATCATATTTTCATTTTTATTAGCATTTTATCAAAATTATTTACTAAATTAATGATTCTCAAATGATTTTTTCAATAGATTTCAATAAATCGTATGAACTAACTGTATTGTACATTTCAACACTCAAAATGTATATACCGTAGATAGGTACCGGTACTAAAGTTGGGACATAGATATTATGTGTTTACCGAGATAAAAAGCAGTATGAGCATGTACATTGTACGTACTTTTTTTTTTTTTTACTGTACCGATTAATGAAATAATAAACTTGTTTTTAAAATATAATAATACTAAATAATACACAATAAAATATTAAAATATTATATTAATATTCTTAAAGTTCTTAAAGTTTGTAATTTTGAACAGATAAAGTTTTTTCAATGAATCTTTTAGGAAAACCTTAACTATAACAACATAAGTTTAAAACTTTTAGGAACATATTCAAATATTAAGACTTAAATTTAATTCAGTAGAACACGTCTGTAAATCAACTACGAAGAACTGAGGAAGTGCCTATGCAGTTCATCACCAACTCGATCTTAATTGATTTCACCAATTCTATACAGTCGATTGTCGGTATTGTTTTTTACTTAGATATACCTTATGCGATTCTATATGAGTTTAATACTTATTGGATAAAAAAATTCAAAATTTTATGATTTAATCATATTTTTCATTCAAGTCACATTTATTATCAGTTCTCTAGTCAAACAACGACTTTTTTAAGGTTTTATTCGTGATAAAATGCATCTACGACAATATATAGTGGCAACTAGATTATTATTTTCAAACTTGGTTTTGACGTATTTATCTCTGCTAATATCGCGTAAAAATTATACTAAACGATTCGAAAAAAACTATTAATTGCTTTGATATATAAATTATTGCCTATAAAATATTATTAAATGTGAGAACACGTACAGAATGGATTCGAAAAAACCATTCGACGAACGCCTAGCCGAGATAGTACAGTGGTCGCCGCTTATAATGATCACATCCACCCGAGAGTATTTTGATCACTATAACCGGAAATCACTATAAGCGGCGACTCAAAAAATATCGAAAAAATAACGAAAATTTTTTTAAATACATATTTTATTTTGTACAAAACATTAAAAAGACTGTGCAAAATATCAAAATACAATATAGTATTAATTAAATTTAAATTTAAAAATTAATAAGTAAAATATACATACATACATACAAAATTTAAAACTTAGGTTCTTTTAAAAAAGTCGGTAATTTGCTCCTGTTTTTTTGGTATGGAAACCATCATAATGTGCTCTAAGTTGTTCAACGTATCAAAGTAATTTGTGCCTATGTCATGCTCTTCAATAGCTTTTCTCAGTGTATTAATTGCATTGAATAAATTATTAATAAGTATTATAATAACTGAAATTGAAAACCAGTTCAACGACGAAACGAAGTACGACCAAAACGAAGCAATACAAACCTGTATTAATATTTCAGTTAATGTAAGAAACAGAATTCGGTAAATGGATTTTGATAGGTAAAATAAAATCTTTTGATATTTTGATTAAATAACTTACCCAGTCAAATAAAAATGACTTTTGATAACACTCCTTGGCTTTTATTTTCCACAATTCCGACGACGCAAACTATTTTACATCTGAAATAATGTAAGGAAGTAAATGGTAAATAGCATTGAATTTATTGAAAGTGCGTTTCCTGACATCCTAAGATCAAAATACCGAAAATGTTTGGTATTATAGGTAAAACAGTTAAAAAAATTAAAATGTTATATATACAATAAGGCTCTGGAAATCAGGAAAATAGGTTTTTAAGTACCTATGTGGATGTCAGGCTTACGTAACCATAGCAATCTACAAACACAATTCAAGTTATTAAAATTTCAACTTGAAAATTGTTGAGCGCCTGTCAATAGTTAAGAGTTAAGACTGATATTTTAAAAAGGAATTTCGCTCTAGAAAAAATTATAAATTATAAAATATTATAATTTTTTCAACGTTCTTAAAAAATAATCTGTTCATAGGCCGTAGCTACTTTAATATGTTTGTCCTCCATTATTATTGTTATATACCACAGATGGCAGATATGTTGAAGATTTAACTATATAATTGGGAATAGACTCTGGTTTTTTGGAAAAATGTTGAAAGATTGTATTACTTTTTTATTAACATAATAATATATCATGACCATTGATCATAAATCTTAATACATCATGATGTATAATAAGTAGGTAATAACTATCTATAATGCATTTTAATCAACTTTCAACGGGGCCACCACTATTTGTCTAAATCTTGTTATTGCCTTAGCAACGTGATTACCTTTTTTGGGTAACAACTTTTCCATTTGGCTAATTTAAAAAAAAGTTTTATTTCTTTAAATACATAATTTAAAAATTTTAATAATAATATGCAATAGTATCAGGATGTTTAACATATATAAGCAACTCAACTACAACCGATTTATGTGTAGGGATAAAAAGTTTCTAATTTAATGCTAGAAAGTAGAAAACTTAATATATTTTTATCAGATGCTTCATTGAACAAACAAATCAAACAAATACCATAGTTACTTATTAAAATTCAAAAACAATTATTTACATATGTACTAAACTTAACTAAATTAACTATTCTGTTGCTTTTTATTTTGACTAGGTAAGTTATTTAATCAAAATATCAAAAGATTTCATTTTACCTATCAAAATCCATTTCCCGAATTCTGTTTCTTACATTAACTGAAATATTAATACAGGTTTGTATTGCTTCGTTTTAGGCGTACTTCGTTTCGTCGTTGAAATGGTTTTCAATTTCAGTTTTTAAATCTATCTTGGATAGGCGTTCGTCGAATGGTTTTTTCGAATCCATTCTGTACGTGTTCTCATATTTAATAATATTTTCCTGTATTTATATAATTTATTTAATTAGTTTTACAATCATCAACATGACAACACCAATTTAATAACGTTTGCTTGTTATAATATATTACAGGCAACAATTTATATATCAAAGCAATTAATAGTTTTTTTCGAATCGTTTAGTATATATAGCTACTACTAATGTAGTACTAAAACTGTATACTAAGCAACTTAACTGCTTTATGAGTATGCTGTATGTATTTTGTCGAAATGAAATTTTACTAATAACTTTTAAAGTTTATTATTGGATTTTATATTAAATTTATTTATACATATCATATTGTGTTAAATTGTAATTTAATGTAGGTGTTAGTCATTAGTCACATATATATGTGTATGTTCCAAATTGCGTTCAGTCAATCAGCCATCAAAATTGTACCTTTTTAATAGCTCAATATTGCGTCCGCAATTTGGTGTTGCTGTACATCTAGATATCATCTTAAGACAAACCTTGGAAATATCGATAATTTTTACGAAAATAACTTTAATAAAGTTTTGCTTCATCCATACGACATGAACCTACTGTTGTGTGGATATAACTTAAAGTAGGTACCTATATAATAGGTAAATGAAAAAATTTTAAAATGTTTAATTTTGTAAGCAGTATAATACTCGTAGTTAATAATATAATGATTGAAGAAACATAAGTCATAAATATTGATATATTGACATTTTATACTTTGAATGAGACTGTTAGGGTAATTCAGTACCTCGACTTTTATGTTGAGAGCACTCGGACGATAACATTTTACGAAAAAATTTAGAATATAATTAAATAACATTTTGGAACGCATTCGGTTGATCTCATAGACGATAGACCATTATAGTATAAACGCTTATACAAAGAAGGTGAGAAACAGAATCTAGTTTTAGGCTGTGTTTTAATATATTTTATGAGTTCATTTAAAATTCAAAATTATATTTATATGCTTAAAAGTATATGGTAAAACAGATAACAGATTATTTTTCAAAATCTAATAACGTCATTGAAAGCAAGAAGACGATACACTTTTGGTTTCTCAACAAGTGCGAAATATTTATTACATGAATTCTGAGAATAAGTTAAGTATCTGAATAATTTGTCATTGATTTCAATTAGGTATTAGAATATTGTTATTGGATATATTAAATTGTTATCACATGTTAAATGTATATTATGTTAACGTTTTACGAAATAAAAATTGATCGAAACAATTAAATTAAATAAACCTTCAAACAAGTAATTTTCTAGGGCCAAATGGTAGAAAGTAACTGATAAGTACAAAAATATTCGTTGATAAAATATACATAATATGTAACATCAACTATAGGCAGTGTTCGCATTAGATAAGTATTTTTTTATGTAGATAATGATAAAGATAATGCAACTCAAATGTATCTAGATAGAGTTAAAAGATAACTTAACTCATATTTATC